>NC_132839.1:53579503-53882534 GCF_048164855.1 Canis lupus baileyi | reverse complement strand
ATCAAGAACTTGACCTCACCGAGGGGCGAAGCTCCGGCAACCCCCAAGCCGTATGCTAATGGCGCTCAGGGGCTGACTCGTCGAATAATTCGATAAAGGCCGCTTTGTTAGCGGCGGGGCAGCCCCCTGCCCACCCCTTCAATCCCCCCACCCCCACCCCCTACCGGCCGCCGTCTCTCTCCCATCGCATTTGCATCCCAAAATCCCCGTCCGCAGCTCCAGGAGAGGATTGTTCCAGCCTGATTTATGGGGTGAAGGCAAGGCTGGTGCCTTCCCCGCCAGCGACCCTTCTGCAACCCCAGCCCCCTCCCTTCCCCCGGTCCTCTCCACTTTGGGGTTCCAGCGCCGGCGCTGGGGGATGGAGTGGGGGGCGGAGAAAGAGGAGGAGTAGGGGAAAGGCTGGCAAGTTCCTCCAGGGTACGGAAAGTGTCCCTGGAGAGAGAGCCGAGGTCAGGTACCTGGTCCGGGCGCGGCCGCTCCGCCGGGCTGGAGTCCGCTGGGCCGGCACTGGGCTCCTCTGGGTTCCTCCGGCTCGTGCGGGCCGGGGCGGCCAGCGGGGCGGGCGCTCGCACGCAGAAGTTGTGAGAGTCATTTCTACTTTCGGTTATCTAGCTTTATGACGGCTCTGTGGCACTCATACAGCTAGATAACCAAAGAGAGAAACGGGCCTCCCTTCGCCACCGCCGCTGCCGCGCCGTGGGCCCCACGTGCCGCTGCCTCTGGGAGCGGGAACCGGAGCGGGCGCCGCTCCCGGAGCCCCAGGCGCACGCGGAGAGCCAGAGGGGACCGACAGACACACAGACACACTGACTCCCACAGCCGAGGGCGGCAGCCCCCGCCCAGTTCCCTCTCTCCCGCCCTCCCTCGCCTTCCTAGCGCGTTCCTCCCCGGCTCCCCGTTGCGTGCGTCCGGGCACCGGCGCCGGCAGCGCGCTCCGACGGCGTCCCGGGGCGCACGGAGGGCACCCGCGCCGCGCGCTTCGCCAGCCTCGGGCGCCGCGGCCGCCCCCAGCGCACTGGACCGCCAGCCCTCCTCTCGCACGCTAATCGCCCCGCGGGGAAGTGACGTCAGTCCAGGGATCCGCCAATCACAGGCTCTCATTCAAATCCCAGCCCCCTTCCCGCGCTCCGCACCACCCAGCCTTACAATGGCCTCGGCGTTCACGGCTTTCCTTCCCGGAGGCCGAGAGGGCGCCTACTCTGCCCTCAAAAGCGGTGGGGCTGCGCTCCTGGGTGCGCACCGTCTGGCCTTCCCCCCAAACTCCTCTGCCTTCCCCAAGTCCCAGGGAGCCTGGCAGCCACCGCGAACCATCAGTTAGGGACCTGCGGTGATGAGGTCTGGGGGCACACGTGGTGGGGCGTGGTAAAGGTCTCTCCAGGGCGGCCAAGCGCGCACCTGGGATGCCTAGAGCCGAGGGTAAGAGCCGGTTCACCTTTAGGTTCCCTTTTCTTCTCCCCACGCTCAGCACCTTCCAGCACCAGCCCACGCGCGGAAACTGAGAGTGGAGGCAGGAACCAAGCGTGAGGATCGGTGTCCCACCCATAGTGTTCCCGAGCTATGCTACGCTCGGGCCAGGCCCGGGTGCCCAGTACCAGCTGCTGGGTCCCTCCTCTCTTGAAACGTCTAGGAAGGTACAGCCGATTGTGTCCGCTCGCAGATGAACTAGGCTGCTGGTTAAATTTATGTTTCACCGAAAAATGAAAACACAAAGCCAGCCTCAGCCCTCCTCCTAGGGCTCTCCGCACACACCTGACCTACTCACTGGCAAGTGGGTCAACAGGGAAAAGGGATCCACGCTGGATCTCCCGGGATCACCCCCAACTGAGCCTAACAGCAGACCTGGAAAGGCCCTATTGCAGCCTTCTTCTCACTCACCCCAACCATCACCCACTTCCTCCTTAATGCTGTGGCTACCCTTCAGCCTTGGGTGCTGGGATTCACCTTCCCCTGCCACTCATCCTCAGGATGCACAAGATTAAATATGAAAAAATGTGATATCTTTGCTCTCAGATGCCCCCAGAAAAAAATTTCAGTCCAAGACACAGAGGGAGATCCAGGAGCAACACAGGCAGGTGAATTTCCAGCTTTTGGTGGTCTAATACACATGGGTTTTTTTCCACCCAGGGGACTCCTACTGCTGTGGTCTGTGAGGACCACTGTAAGGCTGGGCAGAGATACCTATGAGGGTACATCTTAGTAGGGCCTTGGGCACCTAGCCACTCTGAGCTAGGCAAATCCCTGCAGAATGGGTTCCAAAGAAGAGAGCAAAAGAGGTTGGTTTGGAAAGGATTTCATGATTTCTCTAAATATCCTTTACTCCCCTATTTTTCCCTAAAAATGACACATCTCCATCTTGTCAATTTCCTGATCTTGTCAAGTTCCCGTTGCCCCACCACATATTTCAGGTTTGTTCTATTTTCATCCTGACCCTAAATCCAAGGCAGCCTATATCCCACTCCCATCCCAGCCGGCTTGTGCCAGACCAGACCTGGCATTTACATATCTCCCTCCAAATCCCATTTTGCATACACATTCCTTTTTCCAGAAGGCAAACACGAGCCAGACCGAGCGGCAACAGTGGAGAAATGGAGAAGCAGGCAGCAGCCCTGGGGAAGGAACCACCCGAATTTGGGCCCGAGACAGTTAATTCCAAAGGATTACCATAATTGGGAGGCGCCCCTTGCTTCCCCTCCTCCTGCAGCTCCAGGAACCTGCACTGTCTCCCCTTCTTGGTGTATGTGGGGGTGGCCTCCTGAGCCCCAGTCCTTCTGGGCCACCCGGGGTGGGAAGGGTGGGGCTGCGGAGGCGGGAAGGGGCGGAGAAGCAAGGTTCACCTGCGGGAGAGGGAAGGGAGAGAGGGAGCAAGGGGGGAGAGAGAGCGAGGAGGGAGCCCCTCCGAGTGTGATTTAAGCAGGATGCTGCACAAAATGGCTCCTCAGCGAGGCTCACGGTAACACAGCGGCGCCGGAGGCCCGACTGGCAAGCTGAGGGGAGTGGGGGCCCTGGGAGAAAGAATTAAAAGCCCGATTTGGATCCAATTCAAATGCACGGGAGGCCACCATCATCAAGGCCACATCTCTGCTACCCTTTTTGGGAAACTGAGTCCCTTGGTGGGGAGCAGGTGAGGTTGGCTGGGGGCTTCTGTGCTCTGCTTCAGTGGGACTGTCTTGGAATCCTTCCACCTCCACCTTCAGCACCTGGCCATCATGGCACCACTCCCATGAAGGAGGCCACGGTGAGGATGTAGGATCCTGGCCTTGAGGATGGAGGGTGCAGGGAAAACACTGCTCTGGTGGGTCAGGACTGGCTGCAGTCTTTGTGGCCTGGTGTCTGGCCTCCACAGCTTAGCTCAATTTAGACAGGGGCCAGGAAATGGTCCAGGTTGATGCCGGGTGGAGGGACACCTCATCTGGCACCATCAGATGAGGGTGGCAGGATGCTGGGCAGGCCCATTCCAAACAGGACTGACGAGGACCCCATTAACCCTGGCCCATCTCCCTCTCATCTGCACGTTCTATGCACTTTGTCCCAAACCAAGCGCCTAGCCTTGGCCCATGCGCTGCAGTACAGGCCCTAAGATCAATGGAAAGCAGGCACTGGGTCTGCCTGAATGCTGGGTGCTGACAGCAACACGCTGATGGTGGTGGCTGGCCCTGGCCACGGTGCTGAGAACCGGCTACCGGACCTCTCTCTCCACCACTCCATTTGCCCCAAACTTCCTCATTTCTCCCCAAACGTGAGATCCAGGGACACCAGCAGCTACCAGCAAAAAGTAACAGCAGCCAGAGGGAGAGCCCCAGTCGCAGGTGTCTCCTCAAGAGGAGGCTTTCCTCCTGGGCATGTCTACCAAGGGCTAGAGACTCCATGTTTCATATTCAAACCTCTATCAAAGGACAGAAAGGATCCTGGCCCCCACCTCCCTAGCTGTATCTATAGCAATGCCCATTCCTGCTGCAGCCACAGTGTGCCCTGTACCCCTTCAGATTCTTACAACTACAACACTGACTCACCCACACACACACAAGCACACACACACTTGGCCCAAATGCCCATCTAGCAGCCAATCTAAGGCAGGTGGCAGATAGCTTGCCTGTGCACACGTTTGTTTCTATGAGCAGTCTTGTAACCACTGGGGACCTCAGCTGCTTGGGGTCCAAGCTGGCTTTGGCCCGTCCCTGTTTCCTGTTGGTGGTTACACAGATCAGTGCAGGGTCCTATGATTACCCACAGGAGTGTGCCCCAGCCCCCATTTAGGACACAGTGAATTAAGGGGTTACATAGAAGGAGAGTGAGCAGTTGTGACTAGCCAACAGCTCTGTGCAGGCACCCAATATCCTGTGACTAGACTTGCCCTGGTCCAGAGGCTGGGAGCCTGAGACCAATGGAGCTCCTTCCTCCATTGGAGGACAGTATCACCAGTCACAATCCAAGGTAGATCCAGGGTGCCTATTCCCACTGTTCCCTCCTTCCCTGTTCCTCCCTCAGGCCTACGTTTTGACTAAGCTTGTCTTCCTATTGTGTGGATTCTGGACATCCAGCGCTGAACTAATTGGACCCAGATGGACCCAGCTCCCTGCACCCAGGGTCCCCAGGAATCCACACCCACTCTCCTATTCACATGGTCAGCTAGGCTGTAGTGCCCTCTCTGGCTCCCACATCTGGCCTCCCTTTTCTCAGAAGCTGAGGCTCAGGCATGCAGGGTGTGGGCCCAGGAGGCTCAGGCTGGGCAGAAACCCAGAAACACCTCTACTGAAAAGGCCTGGGAACAACGGCACCCCTCCCCTGGGGTCTGCAGCAGCTGGCATTGCTAATGGAAGCTCCTGCATTTGAACCTTGCAAGACACCTGCCCCCTCAGTGCTCACCTAGCCTACCTAACCCTCTGGCCTCTGTCCCTTGATTAAAAGCCAGTCCCTCAAACTCTATCCTTTCCCTCTCTGCAGCTAAATAATCCATATCTCCTCCAGGAGACAGCAGGCTTTCAGCCCTGGCACCTGAATTTCTCAGGACTGGGATCGTGTGTTTCTGAATGTATGCACTACTCCCATGACCTGACCCCACAGAGTCTCTCAGCTTCTGCTACCACTCTGTTTTGCCGGGGCCAAGCCTGGATTCTTCCCCCACTGCCGTCTCCCAGAGAAGCCCCCCTCCACAGCCTCATCCTCCACTACTGCCCTCATTCTTCCCAAGCTCACTGGAGCCTGGGCTGGCTGGAGGAGGCTGCAGAGACACCCTCCAACAGATCTGAGAGGCCTGTTCTCAGGCAAGGGGTGCGGGGTGAAGGGGGGGCGATGCCGGGAGGTAGGGGGCAGGGGGGAGTAGCAGAGCAGAAAGGCTTTCCCAACAACTTCCCATTACAGAGGGGGAAAGTGTACCATAAATCTTGTCTAGAGTGGGTGCTGTGTGTTGCATTATTTCTTTAAATTTTCTTTTTTTCAGGAAGCCACTTTCTGGGTTATTATTTTTTGTTAGGGAGGAGATGAAAAGAAAGAAGAGAGTCAGGGGCAGAGGTGAGGAAGGGGGCGGTCCGGAGACTCCCGGGAACCTCACTTTGGAAACATTCTTTCCTTTTTGGTAAACCGGTCTGCAGTCCCAGAACTTCCATGGGCCCCTCGCCCCTCCCCTTTCTGCACACCCGAAAGGCCGAAGTCCTCACCTCTGGGCGCTTCCCACTGCCCCATGACCCTTGACCTTGGCCTTGACGATTTGCTGGGGATGTGGGGTCCGGCCCCAGAGGCTGAGCCCTGCCCCCCGCCCGCAGTCAGAGCGCACCCCTCACCCCGCCAGCGACGGGAAGCCCCGAGCCGCCCGAGCCGCCCGAGGGGGCAGAGCAGGGATGCCCCAGCCCCCTCTCCCAGTCCAGACCAGCTCCCCGGTGCTGCTACCGCCCTCGCGCCCTAGCCCCCGCTCCCCAGCCTCACGGAGACACAGCAGGCGGCGGCACTTACGGACCGGGAAGGGGGCCGGGGGCCCGCGAGGCAGCGGCGGGGGTGGGGCGGCTGCGGGGACCGCAGCTCCGCGGCCCCTGATGAGGCGCGGTCGCGGGCTCAGGCCCGGCTCCCGCCGCTCTCCGGGAGCCCCTGCCTCGGCGGGCGCATGGCCGGGAGCCGCGGGAGGCGGGCACGGCAGCGGCGGTGCGGGGGCTCCCGGCGGCGCGCGGCTTCTCGGGGCTCTGAGCGGCTCCCAGCGCCGCCTTCTCGGGCGGGCACGGCCCGCAGTGACGTCAGCGCGGCTCCCCCCGCCCCCCTCCCCTCGCCCGGACCAGTGCGGAATGGAGGGGGCGGAGGCAAGCTGCGAGGGGCGCCCAGCCCCGCGCCCCGGCGCTTCCTTCCCCCGCCCCGCGTGCCTCCCAGCTTTGCCCGGGGAGTCGCGGCGCCATTCAAGCCTTCCGTTCCCACCCGCACCCTCCCCCTCCCCCGCCCCCGCCCCCGCCTCCGCGCGCTGCCAGGCTCGTCCAGAGCGACCAACGACCTGGGAGGTGGCGGCGAGCAGCGGGTTGGAAGCCTCGCAGGCAGCTCTGAGCTCAGGGATCCAGGCTGCTTTGGGGAGAATGGAGAGCTAAGGAGATGGGGGCGTCTACCCCCCGGGCTGCAAGCGTTGGCTCTAAGCAAGTGTTGGTTCGGCTGAGGGTATCCACGCCGGACTGACCGGTCCCGGGGACCCCATGGAAGCTGGGAAGGGATATTTTAGCTAGGAGAAAGGTGTGCCTTTCGGAGCGAGGGTACCCTCCAGGCTCGGTCCGGCTTCTCCAAGACCCAGTGCTGCCTTCCCCCTCCCCCACCCGCCCTGGGCGGTGCACCTGCGAACTCGGAGCGCTGGGCGGACGGCGCCCCGGAGCCGCTGTCCAAATGCTGAACTCGCCCTCCCGAGAGGCTGGCTCCCGACGCCCGGCTTCCCACCGCTCCGCGGCACCCGCAAGGGAAGGCAGGGGCTGGTGGGACTTACTGCGCGAAGCTCCGGGAAACTTTGGTGCTTCAGGATGGTAGAGGCAGGCTCCAGGGGAGGAGGCGAGTGGTCAAGGCGCCTTGTCGGTCGCCCTCCCTCGCCAAACCACAGTCTTACCCGCGCGTCCCGGCCGCTCGCCCAGGGTCCCCTCCGCCTACGTGTTTCTCCCGCCTCCACAGCAGGGGAGGTCCCTCCGGCTGAACTTGTCAGCGAGTCTCACCATCCATCACGAGCCAGACAGACAGGCCAAGTTCACGAGCAACGCTGTTAACTCCTTGCAAACCGAGCGCCTCCCACCGGAGGGAACCGCCTAGCTGGGGCGTGCTATCTAGCTCCGATTCCAGAGGCAGCGCTTCCAAGAAGCAGTGGCCCTTACGGCTTTTTTCTTCTTCCCTACTTCTCTCTTTTCTAAGCAACTTGAGGAAAGGGCTCGGAGAGGGAAAGAGGATGTCTCCCCCTCTAATACACATGCCCCACCCCAATGTCTTTCCTGACCATTTCTCCTGTCATTTTACTTACTCCTTCGGTCTCCATAATCTCTCCAGATTCTCCTCTTCTAAATTGGTTGGATATCAGTGTAACTCACTACTTTTCTAAATTTCTTCCCCTTCTTCCATTTTGTGACTGTGCTCGTTGTAGAAAAATTGGAAAGTTCAGAAAAAATATAAGAGATAATAACAATTGGCCTTAATTTCTACACCTAGAAGCCTGACTTGAAAAGAAAAGAAAAAAGAGAATATTCTCATTAGAAGAATCTAGATTGCTGCTTGTATGAGGTGGGGAGAGCAAACAGGCTGGGGATACCCAGCCTTTCTAAACTGGTTGGGAAAGGAAGAACAAAAATAAATTCTGAGAAAGGGATCAGAAAGAGAAACCTGTCTAGAGAGATAATGCCAGAGAGGCCTCGCAGAGACCCAGCGTTAGACCCAGGGAGACTACATTTACAGTCTCTGCTGGGGAACCAGAACAGGACCCACACACTCCTTTCCCCTTCTCCACCTTTTGACCCTTATTCCAGCCCCCGAAGCCCAGAGAAGCTTCTCCCAGGCCTCCTGGGCAGCCTAGCTTCAGAGCCTGACCCAAAATGCAAGTCTGAGGGGGATGGGGAGTCTGGGGAACCCCGGTCATCTCCCGGAGCACTTTCTCAGCCTCTCCCTGTGGTCAGGCAGACTTGGGCCACTCCCCCCTCCCCCCATATCCTATTGAATTCCTGGCGTCTGGTAGCTGGCGGCAACTAGGGCGACCTACCAACTTTTCCCCTGGGCATTCTCTCAAACCCCCCCACCCCCCAGGGCTTTCTTTTCTTTTCCCTTCGCTCTCTTTGAAAGGAGGCACCCAGGCCCAGAACGTGTTCTGCAGTTTAACTACTTCCAAATTCTTTGTTCAGGTCACCCCGGGACTCCATTGTCCGCTATTGAGAGCTGGAGCGGGCGGGCGGGTGCGCCTCTGCCCGGCAGGCCTGAATCCATTAGGCCGCTGCTCTGGCCCCTGCGGCCCATTGAGGCGCCCGCCAAACCGGGCGCCAGCAGCCCCCTCCCATCCTCTCCACTCCCGCCCTCAGCTGCCTTTTTTGGATGCCGCCACAGAGTCACAGAATGCTGCTGGTCCACGACAGGGTTATCTGGGTCTCACCCTGGTTGGAGGGACTGGATCACAAGTGCAGGCCTACTATGATTTTGGTTGACTCTGTCCAGGCCTTCACACCCTCATTAGAGTCCTGTCCAAATCCTGTTGTCTGCCCCTTGGTGCTTGGACCTGCTGAGCAGCTGTTGGGGAAGCAGTAGCCCTGACCGCAATGGAGGTTGAGGGAACAGTCAGCGGCACACTTCCTTCTACCTCTCCAGCCTCCAAGCTGCTTTCCTACAGCCTGGATTTCCCCTTCCTCTTCCCTCAGGGGCCAGATCCCTGCTTCCAGTTAAGGGAAGCTTCCCTGAGTTAAGGGAATGAAAGGAGGCAGTCCAGTTTCGGGGGAGTGCCAGCCCTATGTTGTCCTCAAAGGCCAGTTTCACCAGCATAGCTACTCTTCCCCAGCTGGGAAAAGGATCAAAGGATCCTAGGGTGCCAGGGCTGGTGCCAGGGCTATCTGTCTCCAACACCGCGCTCCCTCTCCCACCATCCTGCCGCAGGACCCCCGGAGACAGTGACAGTGAGTCCCCCAGGGAGTTCAACCCCTTGCTGTCCACCTGGGGGATGGAGCTCCAGTACGCTGTGCCTCACTGTGTGCCTCTGTGAGTGTCCCCCAGGTCCTGAACAAAGATGTGTGCTCTCAGAGCTAGTGAAAGGCCTAGAAGAGACTGCACTTTCAGCTTGAACCCACTTAAGACCGAGGTTCAGAGGTGCCAGCATCCTTAGGAGGAATGTCCAGGAAAGGGTCTGTTGTTGCTAATGTATCTTTTTTTTTAATTTTTAAAATTTATTTATGATAGTCACAGAGAGAGAGAGAGAGAGAGAGAGAGAGAGAGGCAGAGACACAGGCAGAGGGAGAAGCAGTCTCCATGCACTGGGAGCCCGACCTGGGACTTGATCCCGGGTCTTCAGGATCGCGCCCCGGGCCAAAGGCAGGCGACAAACCGCTGCGCCACCCAGGGATCCCCTAATGTATCTTTTTTTGGGAGCTGGAGATTCCTTCGCTCAGCCCCCATCCTCTCCCTCCTACTCCGGGGTTATGGGGTCACTGAGTCTAGGGCAAGCATCGATAGATGCCCAGCCCTAAAGGACACTCAGGTGAGTGGTCAGGCCGCCCTGTCCAGTTCAAGAAACGGCCATGCCCTCCCCAGGAGCTAAGCTCCAAGGCAGAGCCTCAGAGGAGCCCAGGGGCAGGGCGGGGTGGGGGTACTAGGGTGGGACCCCTCACTCGAGAAAGGTCGCCTATGGGGGCACGGGGCCGCAGAGGAAGAACACTGGACAGGGAGGGAGGGCGGCCACCGCTGCATAGTTACCGCTCCAGAGCCCCCCCCCCCCAACTCGGACCCCTAGGCCAAGACCGCAAGAAACTAGGGGTGGGGAGACTTCCCACCCCTAGGGCCACGGCCTAAATGGGTAGCGGAGGAAGCCAGACTGGCCTCCCCTGAGGTCTCTGCGGTGCCTCCCTGCATGCCCCCCAGGCAGCCCTCCCCATCCCCCCACCCCCGTTCCAGATCTGAAGCCGGGGAGTGTGAAGCCCGCGCACCTCCAAGGCCTGGTCGGACTACGCTAAGGCTCTTGCAGGACAGAGGAACCCCTGAGGGTCTCCCAGGCTTCCACCCCTTGTCCTCCTCCTTCCGTCCTCCCCACCCGTCTCAGGGACTCGGGTCTGCAGTCCTGACCTCGCGGCTCTCCGGTCCCAGAGCGCCGCTCTGCACGCTGTCCAACAGCGCTCTCTGGCGGTCATTCCTGGGAGATGCAGGCGCGCAGGGCTTAGGCGGCGGAGGCTGGGCGGAGTGGCCTCCCGCCCCGCCTAGGGGAGCTCTTTCCCTTCGGCATGGACCTGCGGGTTTGGGGTCTGGATAGACCGGACAGGGATGCAGGTCTACGGACGCCTGGGCAGCTCTTCCCTGCCGATCGGCTCCTCTCTGCCTCTCAAACTCCACGCAGAGCACCTGCTCATGTGCACAGGGCCCTCCCACCCATCAAGAACCAGAAACCGGGCGCTCATGGAAGTGGGAATATCAGTGAGTGAGCAGCTGGATGCCAGGCCTAAAGTCATCTCCTCTCCTACCTGAGGTTGAGAGTCTACTATACTTTTTTTTTAAAGATTTTATTTTTTTATTCATGAGAGAGGCAGAGACACAGGCAGAGGGAGAAGAAGCAGGCTCCATGAAGGGAGCCCAATACAGGACTCCATCCCAGAACTCCAGGATCAGGCCCTGAGCCGAAGACAGGTGCCAAACTGCTGAGCCACCCAGGCATCCCAGAGAGTCTACTATCCTGACCCCTTTAGAGAAGGTCCCTTGGAGACTGAGGTGGATGGAGCAGGTTCAGGACCTTCCTCAAGGTTCTTGCAGCCAGGCAAGCTGTGCCTCTTGTCCCATGGCAATGACAGTCTAGTCTACTTCCAGCCTCACCCTTCCCATCTGTGGCTTTCCTTTCAGCCAGGGTCCCTCTCATTTTTTTAGGACCTCAGAAAATTAAGAAATAAAAGCCCTTTCTCATCAGGCCCAAGGATCTGATGTTCCAAGGGTGAATGGGAAAAGAGCAAGTGGAAATGAGACGCTATGCAGGCAGGGCTGGGGATGTGGAATCTTTGAGATATCCCCCCCTCCCCAGACTCTCACCTCCAGCAGCAGGAGCATCTCTGCCACCCAGGCATGGTGATCTGCTTTCAATCTGGTCCTAAGTTTTGAGGGTTCTTGACATTCATTCACTCAACAAATACATACTAAGCTCCTACTATGTGCCAGGCACTTCTGAAGGCAAAACTCAAAGAGGGTAAGTAACTTGCTCCAAGTCACACATCTAGAAACTACTAGAGCCAAGTCTCAGCCTAAGGTATGGACCACCCTACCATGATTTCAGAAGTATCCTTTAAAAAAAAAAGATTTTATTTATTTATTCATGAAAGACACAGAGAGAGACAGAGACATAGGCAGAAGGAGAAGCAGGCCCCTGTGGGGAACCCAATATGGGCCTGGATCTCGGAATCCCACCCTGAGCTGAAGGCAGATGTTCCACTGCTGAGCCACCCAGGCATCCCAAGTAGTGTCCAGTGGTATGTCATCCATACCACTGGGCACAGAGCCTTCTAAAATGTCAGGCTGGGGGCACTCGGGCAGCTCAGTCAGTCAAGCGACCAACTCTTGGTTTCAACTTGGATCATGATCTCAGGGTTGTGTGATTGAGCCCTCTGCACTGGGTGTGGAGCCTACTCAAGATTCTCTACCTCTCCCTCTGCACCTCCCCCTACTCACATGCATGTGCACATTTTCTCTCTGTAAAATCAATCATCAATCAATCAATCAATCAAATCTTTAAAATGTCAGCCTGATGATGTCTCCTCTGTGCTTGAAATCCTTCAGCGGGGTTCCACTACTTTCAGGAGAAAGCCCCAAGTTCCCCAGGGGCAAACAAGCCCCCTCGCTACCGCCCATGCCTAGTAACATGACCCATTGCGCCCTTTCTGTGAACCCAACATTCCTGCCATCCTAGATGTCTTCCATTTCCCCAAGGCCCAGATTCTGGCACCACTCAGTCCCTGCCTTTGTGTGCACTGACAGTCCCTCTACCTGTAATACTCTGCTCTCTTGAGTGTATTTATGATTGTGACTGAAAGTCTTCCATGAAACCTCTGACCTAGATGATCTGCTATTGCTCCCCCTGTCAGCTAAAGACCGGGGTGGGGGGTGCTAAGTGGCCATGTTTGAATCTTCTGCATCCTCCCCCCACCCCCACCCTGGCCCTCCTACTGACCCCTAGCCCAGCCAGGCTAACATCTGGCCCACCAGTCTGTCCTGAGCATTGAAGTAAGACCCAGGATGAGAGTCTACAGTGGGCCTGATGAAGGTGGTACTGTGGTCAGCCTAGGTGACAAAGGAGCAGAGAAGCTGAGAATGGAGCAGATGGGTAGAGAGGCCAGAAGAGAAAAGGCCATAGGGCACCAGAGAGGACCCAAGACTTTCCCAGATGGCTTCTGTCCCTTCCCTGGTAGGAAAGTCTTGTAGTAAGCCCCTTTCCATCAGTCTGCCTTGAGTAGGTTCTGCCTTGTGCCATTGCCAGCTCCCTGACCCAAACCCCATCCTCCCAAGTTTGGCTTTCCTCCCCTGTGTGGCCTCCAATCTTGGCAGCACCTGGCCTGTGTCAAGAGGACGTGGGCCCCTCTCAAGCATCACTCTTTGAGGAAGTGGCCTAATACCAACATTTCTGTGGTGCCAGCAGCAGGGGCGCCACCGTGTGGCAATTATGACAAGCACAGTTCACAGTGGCTCTGCTGCTGGCTCAGAATGATGTGATTATTGATGGACGTTCTAGGATTTACCTAGAGGAGAACACAGGCAACACCCTTTTTGAACTTGGCCACAGCAACTTCTTGCAAGATACATCTATGAAGGCAAGGGAAACAAAAGCAAAGATGAATTATTGGGACTTCATCAAGATATAAAGCTTCTGCAGAGCAAAAGAAACAGTCAACAAAACTAAAAGACAACCTACAGAATGGGAGAAGATATTTGCAAATGACATATCAGATAAAGGGCTAGTATCAAATATCTATAAAGAACTTAATTAAGCTCAACAGCAAAGAAACAATCCAATCATGAAATGGGCAAAAGACATGGAGAAATTTCACTAAAGAAAACATAGACACGGCCAACAAGCACATGAGAAAATACTCTGCATCACTTGCCATCAGGGAAATACAAATCAAAACCACAATGAGATACCACCTCACACCAGTGAGAATGGGAACAATTAACAAGACAGGAAACAACATATTTTGGAGAGGATGTGGAGAAAGAGGAACCCTCTTGCACTGTTGGTGGGAATGTGAACTGGTGCAGCCACTCTGGAAAACTGTGTGTGGGTCCCTCAAAGAATTAAAAATAGGGGATCCCTGGGTGGCACAGCGGTTTGGCGCCTGCCTTTGGCCCAGGGCGCGATCCTGGAGACCTGGGATCGAATCCCACATCGGGCTTCCGGTGCATGGAGCCTGCTTCTCCCTCTGCCTGTGTCTCTGCCTCTCTCTCTCTCTCTCTGACTATCATAAATAAATAAAAAAAAAAATTAAAAAAAAAAAAAGAATTAAAAATAGATCTGCCCTATGACCCACCAATTGCACTGCTGGGGATTTACCCCAAAGATATAGATGCAGTGAAATGCCAGGACACCTGCATCCCAATGTTTATAGCAGCAAAGTCCACAATAGCCAAACTGTGGAAAGAGCCTTGGTGTCCATTGAAAGATGAATGAATAAAGAAGATGTGGTCTAGGGGATCCCTGGGTGGCTCAACGGTTTAGTGCCCGCCTTCGGCCCCGGGTGTGATCCTGGAGTCCTGGGATTGAGTCCTGCATCGGGCTCCCTGCAGGGAGCCTGCTTCTCCCTCTGCCTGTGTCTCTGCCTCTCTCTCTCTCTCTGTGTGTCTCTCATGAATAAATAAATAAAATTTTTTTTTTTAAAAAGAAGACGTGGTCTATATATACAATGGAATATTACTCAGCCATTAGAAACGACGAATACCCCCCATTTACTTCAACGTGGATGGAACTGGAGGGTATTATGCTGAGTGAAATAAGTCAATCGGAGAAGGACAAACATTATATGGTCTCATTCATTTGAGGAATAAAAAAAATAGTGAAAGGGAATAAAGGGGAAAGGAGAGAAAATGAGTGAAAATATCAGTGAGTGTGACAGAACATGAGAGACTCCTAACTCTGGGAAATGAATAAAGGGTGGTGGAAAGGGAGGTGGGTGGGGGGTTGGGGTGACTGGGTGATGGGCACTGAGGGGGGCACTTGACGGGATGAGCACTGGGTGTTATGCTATATGTTGGCAAATCGAACTCCAATAAAAATATACCAAAAATATTATATGATTTATATTTTTCAGATTTACTCACAAAGTGAGAATTTGCTAGCATTCACGCTCATCAGGTGGGTATATCACACTAAACACTATTCTAGGTGCTTTGTTATTACTCTTCACAACTGCTTTATGCCACAGATGCTTTTACTCTCATTCAACAGATGGGGGAACTGAGGCACAGAGAGGTAAAGTAATTTGCCCAGAGTCATGGCTAGTCAGCAGCTAAACCAGAGTGAGAACCCAGAGTCCAAGTTCTTTACCACTATGTTACACTGCCTCTTATTTTTTTCTTAAAGATTTTATTTTTAAGTCATCTCTGCACCCAATGTGGGGCTCAAACTCATAACCCTGAGATCAAGAGTCGCACATTCCACCAACTGAACTAGCCAGGTGCCCCCACTACCTCCTAGTGATAGTTTTCTATTGTCCCATTTCCCATTCAAATAATCCAAATGTCCATAAAACCAACCAGCCAGTAGCTTACCAGACTCATAGTAAGTCACTCTCAGCTTGTCTCTATGACTGGAAGCTGAGTGCAGGAAGGAACCTGTCTGACTCATCTCCACATTCTCAGTTCCTGACACAGAAGACACAGTCAACATTTGATGCACCCTCTAGAGATAAGAAACTGCTGACATACTTTATAAGTTTCTGTTTATTTTCATTATTCCCATGGCAAATTCTGACACCTCTCTTCCTGGATACTGCAACAAAAGTCTTTGAATTATTACATATAAACATCCCACACAGTCTACCCCAGGGCAGGTTTTGGAGGGAAAAAAATGGGCTTCCTTGTGGACCATAAGTTTATCACAAGCCCACAATTTGGTGGCAAGGATGTGAACAAGGCTCATAAAATACCACATTGTACTGTGGAAAGCTAAAACTTCCTTATCTAGACTCCCTTGGAGCTCGTATTCTGGGTAGGAATTAGAATGCACTAACTGGAAGCAATGTGGAAGAGAAGATGAGGTGGGGACCCATCTTCTGGCTACCTTTGAGCAATGTGGGCCTTTTTCCCCCAGGATGGTCCAGTGCTCAGTTTTTAGCTTTCTGAGTATGTATAGGCACATTCATAGTTGATGGTGGTGACTTTCTGATCCTGGATCACAACCACATTACTGTGTTCCTAAAGCCAACAGCTTCTTGAACCACCTCTTAATTCTCTACCTTCTAGACAGTGGTGGAAATAGAGGCTCCTCTGGCAAGGCAGTTTTCGTTTTTGTTTTTATTTTTTAAAATGTTATTTATTTATTTTAAAGATTTTATTCATTTATTCATGAGAGACACAGAGAGGTAGAGACACAGGCAGAGGGAGAAGCAGGCTTCATGCAGGGAGCCTGATGTGGGACTTGATCCCCAGACTCTGGAATCACGCCCTGAGCCAAAGGCAGATGTGCAACCACTGAGCCACCCAGCAGTCCCTGCTTTTATTTTTTAAATATTTTATTTATTTATTTGAGATAGAGAAAGAGAGAGAGAGAGAGCACAAGTGGGGGCAGTGGGAGGAGCAGAAGGAGCAGCAGACTCCCTGCTGAGTAGGGAGCCTGTTGCAAGGTTCCATTGCAGAACCCCAGGGTCATAACCTGAGCTGAAGGCAGACACCCAACTGATGGAGCCACTCAGGCACCCCTGTTTTTTTTATTTTTTATTTTTTATTTTTTTATTTTTTTATTTTTTAATATTTTATTTATCCATTCATGATAGACATAGAGGGAGAGAGGCAGAAATACAGGTAGAGGGAGAAGCAGGCTTCATGCAGGGAGCCCGACGTGGGACTTGATCCGGGGTCTCCAGGATCGTGACCCCGGCCAAAGGCAGGCGCTAAACCGCTGAGCCACCCAGGGATCCCCTGTTTTTTATTTTTTTAAGAGAGAGAGAGAGAGAGACTAGCAGGGAAGAGGGGGAGAGAGAATCTTAAGCAGACTGCATGCCCAGTGCAGAGCCTGACATGGGCTCAATCTCACAACCCTGAGATCACGACCTGAGCGAAACCAAGAGTCTATGCTTAACCGACTGAGCCACTAGTGCCCCTGGCAGGCTAGCTTTGTAGCATTCTCAGAGTCATTCCTTGCATATCCAATCCACAACTGCTTCTCCAGTCCTTCTAACGGTATTATAATTGCTGGATTCCCTAAATTAAATTCTATTAAATTCCTTTCTGTTTAAACTACCAGAATAGTATCTGTTTCCTATGCAGGTGCCTGATCGGTATCCTTTTTGTTCCTTTCTTTGTTAATTTCACAAGTGTTTCTTGAAAATAAGGCACAGAGGAGGCAGTGCGGTGGGTGCTCCTGCCAGTGAAATGGTAGAGACACAGCTCCAGCCCTCCCAGAGGCTCAGCCTGTGCTAGTCTCTCAAGCTGCGTGGTCCCACCACACTGGGGCACTGTGTTCAGGTTAGCTCTGAAGAGGACACCGTTGATTCTCTACTCAGATTGCTTCCCGTCCCGCTTACTGGATCCGTCCTTCTAGGCCCAGCACCTGCAGCCTCCTTAGGAGGATTGGAGTTTTGTCAGCTGCAGGAGTGGAGAGCTGATTTTCGGCCTCCCCTCCAGCTCCAGAGCAGCCCATACCAATGATGTCCTGTGCAGGAGTGTGAAAGCCCACTTCCCTCAAGGACAAACTCACACCCTGGAGACCTCTGTTGGGATAGGCTGAGACTGAGACTTTGCTGGAAATCCCATTCTTGCTTGTTTCTGCCCCTTCCCTGACCTGCTTCCCCTACACCCTTCCCAGTTCTCCTGGAGCACTTCAGTAGCATGCTGAGGCTTGCTTTCCGGTATGCTTTGGCAGAACCTGACCAAAGACAGCACATTCATTTAAAGGGGCATCGAAAAATAAAATAAAATAAAGGGGCATCGACTGACAGACTAAAGTGGCCGGTGGGGTCTTCGATCATCAGACTGTGTGAATAGACAAGGCCTGGAGAGAAACAACTGAGGAGCTACTTGCCCATTGTTCCGGAACATCTGAAGTGCAGGCCTGTGCAAAAGCAGGCGGGAAGTGGGAGGTGCCTCCGGAAGCCAGAACCGCCCTGTGGTGGCTAATTTTATGTCTACTTGGCAAGGCCATCATGACCAGTGACTTAGTCAAACATCAGTCTAAATGTTGCTGTGAAGATATTTTTAAAGATGTGATTAACATTTAAATTGGTGGACTTTGAGTAAAGTAGATGATCCCACATGATTTGGGTGGGCTTTGTCCAATCAATTGAAGGCTAGAAAGAGACTGAGGTCCCCTGAAGAGGAAAATTCTGCCTTTGGATTGCCTTTGGGCTCAAGGTTGCAACATCGACTCTGCCCTGGGTCTCCAGCCTGACGATCTGCCCTGCAGATTTTGGACTTGCCAGCCCCCAAGTCTCTATCTCTAGATGCTTAGATCTAGCATTCTCTCTCTTTCTCTGGCTCTGGCTCTCTCCAGTCCTCTCTCTCTATCTCTTTCTCTCTGCGCGCAAACACACATACACACACACACACACACACACACATAACATGGGAGTTAGGGACACTGACCTCTGTGTAGTAAAAAATCCACATATAACTTTGGACTTCCCCAAATTATAACTAACCTGCTGTTGACTGGAAACCTTACCAATAACATACATAGAAGAGAAAAGAAAACATTACCAAGAAAATCATAAGGAAGGGACACTTGGGTGGCTTAGCAGTTGAGCGTCTGCCTTCTGCTCCTGGAGTGATCCCAGAGTCCTGGGACTGAGACCGGTATTGGGCTCCCTGCAGGGAGCCTGCTTTTCCCTCTGCTCTGCCTGTCTCTCTGTGTCTTTCTTGAATAAATAAATAAAATCTTTTAAAAAGATTAAAGATAGGGCGCCTGGGTGGCTCAATTGGTTAAGCGTCTGCTTTTGGCTCTGGTCATGATCTTTGGCTCCTGGTTCAGCGGGGAGTCTGCTTCTCCTTCTCCCTCTGCCTCTCCCCCTCACTGGTGCTCTCGCCCACTCTCAAATAAATAAATAAAAATCTTTTTAGGGAGGAACACCTGGGTGGCTCAGCGGTTGGGTGCCTGCCTTTGGCTCAGGTCGTGATCCTGGGATCCAGGATCGAGTCCCCCATTGGGCTCCCTGTGAGGAACCTGCTTCTCCCTCTGCCTCTCTCTCTCTCTCTCTCTCTCTCAGTCTGTGTCTCTCATGAATAAATAAAGAAATCTAAAAAAAAAATTTTTTTTTTAAAAGACAGAGAGACAGAGACAGACACAGGCAGAGGGAGAAGCAGGTTCCATGCAGGGAGCCCGATGTGGGACTCAATCCCGGGACTCCAGGATCACGCCCTGGGCGTAAGGCAGGGGCTAAACTGCTGAGCCACCCAGGGATCCCCCTAAAAAAAAATCCTTAAAAAAAAAAAAAACCTTTAAAAAATTAGCATCTCAAAAGAAAAAAAGCGTTCAAAGAAAATAATTGAGAAACCCGATGGTCCCGAAGATTGGGCAAACTAGCTCTGCCCGGGCACAGGGGAGAGCACTGGACAGACTGAGGAATGAAGTGGGGGGGGGGGGGGGGGCGAGGCGGCCAGCCATTCAGTGCCATTGGTGGGCCAGAGGGTGGCTTTAGGCTCCCCATGCCATCCAGCAACCTTCTCTAGTCACCCAAAGAATAGCAGGAATCAAGATCATATGCAAAGAAGGGAAGACTACTAATTGGTCAAGTACTTTCTGCTACTGTGATCATCTGCTACTGTGTGTCCCCAGGCTGGGACTGTGTGGGTTTATTCACATCGTATCCTCCATGCTTGGCACAATTCTGGGCATGTAGTGGCCATTCCCTCCTGCCAGCGTCAGCACTCCACATTCTTTTTTTTTTTTTTTAATTTTTATTTATTTATGATAGTCACACACACAGAGAGAGAGAGAGGCAGAGACATAGGCAGAGGGAGGCTCCATGCACCGGGAGCCCGACGTGGGATTCGAGCCCGGGTCTCCAGGATCGCGCCCTGGGCCAAAGGCAGGCGCCAAACCGCTGCGCCACCCAGGGATCCCAGCACTCCACCTTCTGGAAGAGATGGTTTTTGCCTCGGCTGCCATAACAAAGTGCTACAGATGTGGTGGCTTCAACCACAGAAACGTATTTTCTCCAAGGTCTCGTGGTGTGACCAGGTTGGTGCCTTCTGAGACCACCATCCACGGCTGCTAGGTGGCCACCCTTGTAGCTGGGGCTCAGGGGTGTGAGAACACGCAGCTCCAGGGCTCCCAGACAGACCAGGCTTGGCCACTCACTGCTGACGGAATCCAAAGGCAGAGAGGTGAAACAGGAAAGGCGTTTGTTTCCATAAGAGCAACAAGGGGGATGTGGGACCAGTGTCTCTTAAGACTGTCTCCAAAATGCGAATGATACCTCCAGGTTTCTAGAAGGACAATGTAGGACGAAGGTAGATGGGCCCGCGCTGCATCCTGTGGGCAAGTGAAGGACAAATCTGAGAGTCAGTCACGGGCAGGGTCTTGTGGGCTCAGGGCAGTCCTTGTTGCTTGAGGGGGGTAGTTTCTGTTTTCATCACTGGGTGCTTTGCCCCTCAGGGTCTTCCACCTTCGGGGATCAACCATCTGGAAAGAAGAGCCCAACTAGCAAGTTCATGGTCAAAATGGAGGCAGTAGATGTCCTGTTTCATCTCCTTCTGGGGTCTTCACATGGTCTTCCCTCTGTGTGTGTCTGTATCCTAATCTCCTCCTCCTCTTTTATTTTTTATTTTTTTAAAGATTTTATTTATTTATCATGAGAAACACACACACAAAGAGAGAGAGAGGCAGAGACACAGGCAGAGGGAGAAGCAGGCTCCATGCACGGAGCCTGATGTGGGACTCAATCCCGGGACTCCAGAATCATGCCCTGGGCCAAAGGCAGGTACAAAACCACTGAGCCACCCAGAGATTCCCTCTTTTTTTTTTTTTTTTTTTTTAAAGTGATTTGTCCACCCAATGTGGGACTTGAATTTACAACCCTGAGATCAAGAGTCACATGCTCCACCAACTGAGCCAGCCAGGCGACCCTCCTATTATCCTCTTCTAATAAGGACACCAGTCAGATTGGATTTGGATTAGGGGCACGCTAATGACTTTATTTTGACTTAATTATTTCTTTAAGGATCCTTTATCCAAATACAACAACATTCCAAGGTACTGGGAATTAGCCATTTCAACACATAAATTTTGGGGGGACACAGTTTAGCCCCAGCAGATGGGCTACATCCCAATCCCATTTCCCACCTTGGCTGGTGGACTCCAGCCTATCAGGGCTAGTATGGATCTGGGGTGCAGGTAATGTCCTTTTGGGAATGTAGGTGAGGCTTGGTGGGGAGAGGTCCTGAGTCTTTGATGCAAAATGGTGGTGGTTTTATGAAAGCACGGGGAGACAGGACGGGTGGGCAGGAAGAGCTGCTGCCTCAGGGTTGTTTTTTTTTTCTTTTTTGCCTCAGGGTTGTGAGGGGTGGCTAAGAGAGCCTGCCTTGGGACTCGATCCAGGGTCTCCAGATCACGCTCTGAGCTGCAGGCGGCGCTAAACTGCTGCACCACCAGGGCTGGCCAGAAAAGGAGGTTTTAAAAGAACTTTTGTATGCTAAAGAGGACCTACAAGATACTGGAGGCCTGGCCATTGTCAAGGTTGTTTTTCCTTCTAGTAAAGTATTAACATTTAAGATAGTTGGGAGCTTCCTTCTGAAAGTTAGGCTGGTTTTTTTTTTTTTTAATTTTATTTATTTATTCATGAGACACACACACACACACACACACACACACACACACAGAGGCAGAGACACAGGCAGAGAGAGAAGCAGGCTCCATGCAGGGAGCCTGACACAGGACTCGAATCCGTGTCTCCAGGATTAGGCCCTGGGCTGGAGGCGGCCCTAAACTGCAGAGCTACCCAGGTTGCCCTGAAAGTTAGGTTGTTGATAAGAATTCTTTTTTCTTGTAAATCACTAAGACATTTTGTAAACCGAGAGAGACTCCTGTCTTTAGGACTATAATCTCTATAAGTTAACTATTTGTTTTTCCTTGCCTTAGCTTTAGGGCAGCCTGGAGTGCCTGAGGAATGTCACAGGTATCCCACCTGGGGGTGGGGGTTGTAGGGTGTCAGCTTCTGCTTTGTCCTCAGCTAGCTTCCGCTCCCTCATCATGGAGATAGTCATAATGCAAAAACAATTCCCCTCTGTGTCCCAAGGTTTATGGTCTTACCCGGTCACTGGGTCACCTTCACCCTTCCCTGAAGTCTGGTCCCTTGCTCCATGGAGAACCTGCTATCCTGTCCTGGTCCATACATGCCTATCCCCACCCCGTCACATACTCCAGAATCTGCCTTTGGCTTCTTATGTACCATCAAGTTCTATTTTCACCCTGGACACTGGGACTGCTCCAGATTGACACTGGCCCCGATTACAGCCTGGTTGCGGAGGGAAGCTCCGTTCTTCTCTATTTCTCCTGTCCTGTCCCTGCTCTGAGGCCAACAGTAGACACTATCTTATCCCAAGCTACAGTTGATCATAATGCCCATCTCCCAGATGAAAATGCCCCATTTTCATCTGTCCAAAGCCTGTTTGTTCTAGAGACAGGCTGGTTCTAGATCGTGAGGGATTTTGTGCCATAAATCAAGGTCATATTCCCAGCAGCCTGTGCAAGTGGCATCTGTTTGTATCTCAGCTAAATTGAAACATAGTGACGCCACCCTTCTGTGCCACAGGGGCGGCTCCCCGCCCTGCAAACCAGTTTGTCATCACCTCAGCAAAGCCCACAGATCCACATAAACCATCTGGAGTGGGGAAGACAAGTGGAAAACAGCTGAAATGTCTGGGCAGTCACAAACACTGTGTCAAGGGTTATGTGTAACCACGGAAAAATAATCACTGTGCAGTGTCAGGTGTGTGGGTGTACAATCAGAACTCCTATATTAGGAATATAGCAACATCGTGAAGTACGCCCACCGAGATGTTAGTGACTATTTCTGCATGATGCGTTCATGGAAGGTTTGAATTCTTTTTATCCATATGAGGGGTGGTGGTCAGGGCCAGTTTGGGTCTAAATGGGACTCGGGTGGCTGAGTTAGTTAAGCGTGTGATTTTGGCTCAGGTCATGATCTCAGGGTCCTGGGATCGAGCCCTAAGTCGGGCTCCCTACTCAGTGGGGAGTCTGCTTCTCCTCTCCCTCTGCTCTTCCCCCAGCTTGTGCTCTCTCTCCCTCTCAAATAAATAAATAAAATCTTTAAAAAAAATGAGATTCACATAGTCCATTTGCGCTGGCCTAGTGACTCATAGGACTTGGAGCCAGAAGGCTAATTTCAGGTTACCCTCGGGAACTACAGTTCTGTACCACTGTCCTACCAGCTTGGATTCGAATCACCAATTTTGATGTGTGTAGGGGGTTTCCCCCACACCACCACCAATTCTCCAACACCAGCTAGGTCTTCTATAGTTCAACTCATTTCATTTTTTTTAAAGATTTATTTATTTATTATTCATGAGACACACGGAGAGAAGCAGAGGGAGAAGCAGGCTCCCTGTAGGGAGCCTGATGTGGGACTTGATCTGAGCACCCCGGGATCATGACCTGAGCCAAAGGCAGACGCTCAACCATTGATCCACCCAGGTGTCCCAGTTCAACTCAATTCTGACACTGTCTACCTAGAGACAGCACCAGATCCCACAGGGTAAGGCTCACTCCCACAAGACAGCCCCCACTTCAGATGCCAATTGCAAGTCCAGATTGTTACCTGTGCTTCTGGCCATTTGGCTGTGAATCAGAGGTTCCCATGAGCCCCTCCTTAGGCTTGCTTAATCTGCAAGAGCGGCTCACGGTGGTGTTCTCACTAAATGGCTGGCTTATTACAAAAAATATTAAAAGCTATGTATCAACAGCCAGATGAAGAGATACATAGAGTGAGATCCAGAGCACAGTGCCTTCTGTCGCTGGAGTGGTTGGGGCCACACACAGTGGCACATAGAAACCTTTGGGTCTACCATCCTGGAAGCTCTCTGAACACCTGCCTTTTGGGTTTTTATGATTTTCTTTTCTTTTAAGATTTGATTTATTTACTTGAGAGAGTGCGAGAGAGCACAGAGGTTGAAGGAGAAGCAGACTCTCCACTGAGCAAAGTCCAACACAGGGCTCTATTCTAGGACTCCAGGATCATGATCAGAGCCAAAGGCAGCTGCTTAACCAGCTGAGCCATCCAAGCACCCATGACTTTATTTTCTTATGTAAGATTCAGTACATAGGCTGGATTGATTAAATCATTGGCCGTTGGTGACTGAATTTCCAACGTCTCCTCTTTGGGGGGGGTAATTAGAGGGTGGGACTCCCACCCCTCTCTTTGTGGTCTATTCCCCTGGCAACCAATGCCTACCTGTCTTGAGGGGATTTCCCAAAGTCCTCTTATTAACATAAGCTCAGCTGTGGTTGAAAGGGGCTTGTTATGAATGACAAGACACCCATTTCACCTTTATGGTTCTTTTTTTTTTTTTTTTTTTTTTTGCAGAATGGATTTTTAAAAAATTTTTTTTAAATTTTATTTATTTATGATAGTCACATAGAGAGAGAGAGAGAGAGGCAGAGACATAGGCAGAGGGAGAAGCAGGCTCCATGCACCCGGAGCCTGACGTGGGATTCGATCTGGGGTCTCCAGGATCGCACCCTGGGCCAAAGGCAGGCGCCAAACCGCTGCGCCACCCAGGGATCCCACCTTTATGGTTCTGAAGTGATCTCAGGAACTGAGGACTAGAGACCAAATATTCAACCAAAAGATGCTCCCATCGCCTTTGTTGTTCAGGAAATCCCAAGGGTTTGGGATGCTGTGAGCTGAATCCTGGGCCAGATATATATATAAGATTTCTTATAAATCTCAATATAGTGATGAAGTTTTGGAATATAGGTGAGGTCCGGAGCTGATGACCAAGAAATGATTCTTTATTTTATTTTATTTTATTTTATTTTATTTTATTTTATTTTATTTATTTATTATAGGCACACAGTGAGAGAGAGAGGCAGAGACATAGGCAGAGGGAGAAGCAGGCTCCATGCACTGGGAGCCTGACGTGGGATTCGATCCCGGGTCTCCAGGATCACGCCCTGGGCCAAAGGCAGGCGCCAAACCGCTGCGCCACCCAGGGATCCCCAAGAAATGATTCTTGAGACGTCTTTGGTGCAAAATGGTGGTTTTGTGCTTGGTTTTGTTAAAGCACTGGGACAGGATCTGTGGGCAGGAAGAGCTGCTGCCCCAGGCCTGTGGGGGGTGGCTGATTATATACCTGGGAGTTGGGAGGGGTTTGGGGATAGGTCCTCTCTAAGGAATTTTGGAAGCAAAGTTTCCAGGACCTTGAGGGGGCTAGCTATTGTTGGGGCAAGGTCATTTTTACCATCTAATAAAACCCGAGTCATGAGACCCTTCAGATGTGTATCCGTGAGCCATATGCTTGGGGGATGATCGCCAACAAGTATCTTGGGGGGTAGAGATAAAAGAAATTTCTAAAGGAATTTTTATATGTTAAAGTAGACAGAGGATCCTGGGGGTCAGGCTGAGATTGCCTTTTGCTCTTAGCAAAGTATTAACATTGAGGCATTTGAGTCCATAGAGGAGTAGAGGAATGTCCCTCTGCCTGTTTCAAGGACTTGTCAATGTGCTGCCCCAGGCTTGTGCTTTGTCCTCTGCTAGTCCTCTGTTCCCCCATCAATAGGAACCTTCTGAAAATTTATAAATTCTGATAGAACAACAACAATAGCTAACCTTCATAGGGTCCTTTCAAGGGGCCAGGTATTTGGCAAGCAGTTTGCTTTGATTTTGATACATAGGCACCATTGGTATTCCCACCTTACAGATAAGGAAACTGAGTCCAGGAGAGCTTAAGTAACTCATCACATGTCACACAGTGTGACGAACCCAGCTTTTATTAATTAATTAATTTAAAAATATTTCTTTATTAAGTGATCTCTATGCCCAACATGAGGCTTGAACTCATGACTACAAGATCAAAAGTCACATGCTCCCCCAGCTGAGCCAGCCAGACGCCCCAAGAACCCAGCTTTTAACTCCTTCCCATGTCCACTCTTCGAAGTTCCCTGGGATATTAGGAATAACAGCCCTCAATTTTTCCAGGAGAGAAGCCAGGCCATTGCCCCACTGGCGTTCAGACAGGCCTCAATGGTTGACAAACTGTGCCACTCGAACTTGAACCCAGGTGAGAGGTCCCCAGCAGGATCTTGAGGGTGTGGGCTGGGGTCAGGGACATGAGCGAGGATCACTAATGTCACAGTCACTCCATCTGTATCCATGGGTGGTACCACCCAGAGAAAAGGCCCCCAGCAGGCAGCAGTTCCAGCTTTTTTTCCTGTTGTATGAAACTTCTAAAAATGACAAAAGTGATACACGCCTCTCATAGGGATGCAGAGCAATGGAGAGAGAAGAGACGTCATCATCCTCCCTCTCCTTGCTCATCTGTCCTCTACCCGGGGAGGCCAGGTTGCTGCCTCCACTCTGTTCTCCATGTTCCAACAAACCTAGAACACACACTTGGAGGGCTTTAAATATATATATATATAAATCTTTGCTCAGTTTTTTTGTTCGTTTGGTTTTTGGTTTTGTTTTTAACAAAAGTGAGATCATCCTGTCCCCAGTGCTCTGCAACATTCGGCTTTCATTCATTTTTTTTTTCAATTTTTATTTATTTATGATAGTCTCACAGAGAGAGAGAGAGGCAGAGACACAGGCAGAGGGAGAAGCAGGCTCCATGCACGGGGAGCCCGATGTGGGATTCGATCCCGGGTCTCCAGGATCGCGCCCTGGGCCAAAGGCAGGCGCCAAACCGCTGCGCCACCCAGGGATCCCTCAGCTTTCATTCAAATGAGGATCTCAATCATCCCTCCAGATTAAGGGATAGTCCAGTCTCCTTATTCGCGGTAGTCAACTGGATAAAGTTGTGGAGAGCACTGAGTTAGCAAATGCTGCATCCTTGCTCCTAGGGCAAAAGAGGGTGAGGTTCCTGTGAGCCTCTGGTCACAACAGCTTTATCGATTGAATCAATACATAACTACATAAGCTCGTTTTATGTGTGTTTCTACCTAAAGACAGCTTATTTAATAGATATTGCTGGTTCATTAACTTTGAACTCTGGGTCAGCAGCACAATGACTCATGCCTGAAGGAAGCGTATCTATCCTGTATTTGCTCTGTAAGGCACATCTTAGTCTTGGGCTTAGCAACACCAGATAGCACATTAGCACCATGCTTGGGGGCATTTTAAACAGCAAAATCACATATAAAGAGCATAAAAATAGGAAAAATGTGGCTCCTAGTAAACTGCCAAAAAAGACACTTGTTTGTGGTGTGAGAACTGAAGCAAGAAGGCAGAGTGTCTGTCACCTTGTTTCCTGGTGGCCATACCACTGGAAAGGAGTAGATTTCCTTCTCTCTTCTGGGAGGCTGTGGCTAGAGACCCTGAGGATATAAAGGTCCCTAAAGAGCGGCAGACCTTGCAGCACAGCCGAGTGGAGGTCTTGGAAGGAAACGAGATTGGATCCTGGCTCCATCTGTCCAAGCTATGTGACCTCAAGCAAATCATACTGGATCTCCCTGGGCCTCAGTGTCCTCATCTCTAGAATGGGAGAGTAATGGCCTCCCAGGAAGTTTGTGCACTTGAGTCACTGTGATATGTACTAATTCCCTACTCACAGGAGGCTGTGGTTGTGTGCCCACCTGCCCTGAGCTGGCTGGCCTGGCAGCAGGGCAGGTAACATCAGGATAGGGCCAGAGAAGATGACCAAGTAAATGCCTTATCTTCCTTTGGCCCAACCTCCTGAATGCAGTGTTCCAAGACAGATATTCTGCTTGACATTGAGAAGAATGGTCTATATTGAAGTCCCTCTGCCCCTGGGTGGGGACAGTCACAGCCAGGCCAGGCCTCAGCTCACTCCAGTGTACAGAGGTGAGTTTGGGGCAAGGGCTTTGCCCCCCAGACCAACCCAACAGCCCCTTTATTTACAGAGGGGAAGGTCAGTCACTCAGAATTCTTTTGGCCACAAGCACCAGAAACCTGATTCAAGCCAATTTTGGCAGACAAAGAGGGAATTTATTGGCTCTTATTGTCAAGCTGCAGCAAGAGAAGGGACAACAGGAACCCGATGTCATTGAGGTCTTGTCCAGCCCTTCTCTTTCCTGTCTGAAGATCAGACCAGCTTTCTCCACATCCTAAGTGCATGGCTGTAGCAGCTCTAATTGTACATTCACCAGATTTGAGACCTGGCCCCCTCTTCTAGCTATGGTTTAAAACAAATCCCAAGCAGAGAATGATGGGCGCCTTGTTTGGATCACCTGCTGCTCTTAGGTGCAACCAGAGTGGCACCTGCAACTCTTTTCAGGCCACCTATGGGAGGCAGGGGTGCATATCGGGGTGGGTGGGGAGCAGTGATATAGGCCTGCCCAAGTAATCACAGTGACCTGAGTGCCCCTGCCCCTGAATGTGTCAACTATAGATGTGGATAGTATTTATTTATTTTTTAAAGATTTATTTATTTATTTATGATAGAGAGAGAGAGACAGAGAGAGAGAGGGAGGGAGGCAGAGACACAGGAGGAGGGAGAAGCAGGCTCCATGCCAGGAGCCCGACGTGGGACTGGATCCCAGGACTCCAGGATTGCGCCGTGGGCCAAAGGCAGGCCCTAAACCGATGAGCCTCCTAGGCATCCCTGTGGATAGTATTTAGAGATGGAAAAATCACTGTTTTTTAAAAGTTTTTATTTATTTATTCATGAGAGACACAGGGAGAGGCAGAGACTAGGCAGAGGGAGAAGCAGGCTCCCTAAGGGGAGCCTGATGCGGCACTTGATCCCCAGACCCTGGGATCATGACCTGAGCCAAAGATAGATGCTCAACCACTGAACCACCTGAGTGCCCCTCATTTTTTCTTTCTTGAATAATATTTTAGCTTAATATTCAAATATACATTATTTTTGAAGAGGTAAGAAGTTCACAACTCACAATTCAAAAGCTGCAACAGAATTGAACAAAGAAGTCTATGTCGTCATCCCCTGGAAGCATCATGGTGCCAGCTCTTTGCATTTCTGGGGAGAGATGGAGACTTGGTGCTCCCTTTAGGACTTCCAGGGTGGAGGCGAGGCCACAGGTTGGCTGAGAGCCAGCCTTTGCTGCACCCATCTGACCCTGGGGTCGCACCTTCCCTGATGGACCCAGCCTCCCCTGCCCAACCCTGGGCTCCCAGCTAAGCCCTGGGGAAGACCCTTCTGAACCACTGCCATTCCTGATCAGAGCTGGAGTGTGTCAGCAGCTACCACAGGTCCTCCCTCCTCTCTTGGCCCCCACCTGCTGGATCTTAGATTCCCCATCTCCAGGTCTCTTCATAGCCCATCAAACCCAGAACTGGTAGAAGGCTAGAGAACCTTGACTGGGTGGGCTGCATCTGCCCTCTGTCAGGTATGGGTTATAGAGGGGACCCAACACGTGCTCACGCCCTCATAAGATACTGAGTAAGGATGAATCAGAACAGCCAATTACACCAACTTATAGTTGAGGGGTGAGGAGCCCCATGTTGGCAGGTCAAGGGAGCCATTATGTTTTCTCTGACCCTTGCATAGGGACTCAGTCCTCTTTGGGTCCCTGCCTCTCAAGCACTAGTCACAGTTCAACGGGCTTTGCTCACATCTGGGGGCTATGGAGGCTCTCTGCAAACCCAGAGAGGGAGAGCTGACCCATGTCTTCTCTTCCTGTGGACTCCTGCAGTAATATGTCTTGCCCAGGCCTCCTGACACTGGGCGTACCCCTTGTCTGGAGCCACCAGGCTTCACTGGCAGGGTTCCCAGCTTCCTCTTTCTATCTGGTCCAAGCCTGACTTCCTGCCGGCCCATGCCCTCTGCTTTCCAAGATGCTGCTGGTCCCTGAGCTGAGGGGGTACTTGTCCCAGGCCCTGGTGCTCAGCAGCTCCTCTGTTTGGCCTCTTGATTCCTGGGAGTAGGGGGGAAGGTGGGGTGGTAGCTTGCTGGCAATTTTAAGGGGTAGCCAGACTCTGCAGGATCCTAATCTCTGGGAGCCCTCAGAAATGGATGGAGAATTTGGCCAGAAACATCAATAGAGCACTTTTTGCCTTCAGACTGTGCCTGGTGCCGGAGGTCTAGGGTGATGAAGAAGCAGCCCATTCCCTCAGTGCTGGGAGCCATGCACATGCTCCCAGGTCCTGGGCCAGGCAGAAGATGACACATGTCATAGTAGAGGTGCAAATACAATGGTCCAGGCTTGTCTGCTAGATCTTGTCTGCTGGAACGTGGCCTCCATTCCCATGCTTTTCTCTGTTTCCCAGAGAATTACAGGGGGTAGAAGGCTAAGAACTACACTTCCCACATGCCCTTGCAGCTGGGGTTCTGGTTGGGATTTATTTATTTTTTTAAAGATTTTATTCATTTATTCACGAGACACACACACGCACACACAGAGAGAGAGAGAGAGAGAGAGAGAAAGAGGCAGAGACACAGGCAGAGGGAGAAGCAGGCTCCATGCAGGGAGCTCAATGCGGGACTCAATCCTGGGACTTCAAGATCACACCCTGAGCGGAAGGCAGACACCCAACCACTGAGCCACCCAGGGATTCCCCTGGTTGGGATTTATATTCTGCCTATGAGAGATACACAGGAGAGATTTCAAAGGTCACAGGAGGCAGGAACCATCTTTCTGTGGTATTGGCACAGACCAGCAAGCTCTGGCTGACAAGACTTGTCACAGCCCAACTGAGTGTGTCACCCTCCAGTCACCCGCTTTGCATTGTGGTGGCAGGAAAAGTGGTAGCCGTGGCAACAGCAGCCTCCTTTCCTCCAGAATCTGGCTCCAGATCACAGCTGTGGTGGTGGTGTGACCTTGAAGCAAGTCACCTGCTGGCGGCTGCCCCTCCAGCCCTCCCAACCATCCTTACCCACGTGAGTAAAGCCCTGTGTCACATCTCTTTTTGCTTTTCAAAACAACCAGACTGTTTCCTAGTTCCTGCTCTGAAATCTGAATGATACGACAGCTGTGGAGGTGAAAAACTTCATTGCCACTGGGCAGTCATTGGTTCACACAGTACATATGGAGTGGGCACCTTCTCTGTGAGGGCACTGTGCTATGTGCTGGGGTATAGAAGAAACAAGATGTGGCCCCTGCCTTCAGGGGGCCCATGGTTGGCAGGAAGGAGACATGAGATCCATACCACAGGGTGATGGGAGTCCAGAGGAGGGTCCTGGCATCAAGCAATTTTGGTTTCAGAAAGTAGAGACCTTTTCAGAATTGTAATATGAAAGAGACTTAGAACAGGAAATTAGATACCTAAAACTTTTTGGAAGGGCTGGAGGATGGTCTCCTGGCTGGGCCTTCAGAACAACTTCTAGAACTGGCCCTCTAGCAAAGCGACCACCTCTGCCACAGTCATGGCCATGCCTGGAACTGCAGACTCTGCTTCCATACAGTTCTCCAAGCAATGTGGGGAGAGCAGGCATGGATGCAGTGGTGGTTCTAGTGGCCCTGGGCATTTTGTCTTCACAGATAAAAATGGCCATGGTCCCTTTTCACACTTCCTGAAAGAGGATGCGATCAGGATGCTTTGTCACCATCAAGTTTGGATCACCCCTATTGGCTGAGCCCACTTCATTGACATTCAGTCTGGTCTCTCAGACCTGGTTGATTTATGGCTACACTGGCTCAGGTACCTGCCCGGGTCCAGCCAGTGTGGCTAGGAGAGCACAGCCAGGTTCCTGAGGAGTGTGGTGTAGCAGGCCCTGGTGAGCCTCTTGGCAGGACCCCAAAGCTGCTGACCCTACCGATGCCAACCTGAGCTCAAACGGTAATGATGATGTGGTCACTACTAACCTCTACCACCTGAAAGTCTTTCTGGAACAAAGCAGGGAATAAATAAATAACTAGACCAATCCAAACTGAATGATACTTTACAGTTCCCAAACCTGTTCATCATTTTCCCTGAAGGATAAAAGGCAGCATCTTCTCCTGAAATCATGACAGTTAAATGCCAAAGCAAGGTAGCTACTTTCTTCCAGATACAGGATGTTGAAATGTTCCTCTCCCTACACGCAAATGCCTGTTGTCGGAGTCTGGCTCTCATTTTACTCCATGTGAATGGATGACTTAATCCTTTTCTTTTTGTTCCTGGGATGGGATTCGGTCTGTTCCGTTTTAACAGGAGAGCAAGACTATTTCTATGAAGGTTCTTGGTGCTTAGAGTTTTAGCCCAATGTACTCCTTAAAGGAAATGTCTCTGCAGAGAGAGTGATGCCTTTCTTTTCATGTTACAGCCTATGTTTTGAGCTTAAAATCTTTTGGACAATTTGCAAGAAATCTAATTACCAAAAAAAAAAAAAATTATATAAATAAAGAAACCTATTTACCCCTCCAGTGGGCCATGCCATGTTCATCCCAACAGAGGGTGTTGCTCTGCAGGCTGGGATCTAATAGGTAAGGACATGGGATTTGCAATTTTGCAGCTGGCAAAACAGGCCACACGGCCCTAGCCAGGGCTCGGAGCCCATGAAGGTCTCATCTCTCAGGAACTTAGGGTTTTGTCCTTCTGTCTAGAAAGATATGGGACACCTGGGCAGCTCAGTGGTTGAGTGTCTGCCTTTGGTTCAGGTCGTGATCCAGGAGCCTGGGATTGAGTCCTGCATCAGGCTCCCCACAGGGAGCCTGCTTCTCCCTCTGCCTGTGTCTCTGCCTCTCTCTCTCCCTCTGAATAAATAAATAAATAAATAAATCTTAAAAACAACAACAACAACAACAAAGAAAGACAGATTAAGCTGATGGCATGGCCGGCAAGATGGGTCCCTGTGTGCAAGCTCCACTCTTATGGGGACTTTTTTTCAGTAGTTTGTATGAATGGCCACATCAGAAATTGACACCTGTTTACTATGTGAAATATGTGTAAATATGCAAAAGTGTGTAAGAGAAGGCGGTACAGTACCTTTTGCCTTTCTGGTGACATACAAATGTGGATTGAAATTCCTGAGGCTGATTAACATCAAACTTTTGCAAATGAAATTGTCTTATTGATTTAGAACTTTATCTGAAACTAAGAGTCATCAACTATCTCCATTCTAACTACTGTTCATACAGTTTCATTCTTCTTCTTTTTTTTTTTTTTCAGTTTCATTCTTCTGATGGAGGAATTTATTTTCAGGTTTTCAGGTATGGATTTTTGTAAACTGGTTGAATTTCTTACTGGTATTTGTTATTTTAAGATTTCATATGTTAAGTTGGGCAGCCCCGGTGGCTCAGCGGTTTAGCATGGCCTTCAGCCCAGGGCTTGATCCTGGAGACCAGGGATCGAGTCCCACGTCAGGCTCCCTGCATGGAGCCTGCTTCTCCCTCTGCCTGTGTCTCTGCCTGTCTCTCTCTCTCTGTGTCTCATGAATAAATAAATACAATCTTAAAAAAAAGATTTTATACATTAAGATATGTGAAATAGTCAATGTGTATTTGATATATCAATATGGTAATATGTAGTAGTATATATTATTATTTTTTAAAGATTATTTTTTCATTTATTCATAGAGACACAGAGAGAGAGAGAGAGAGAGAGAGAGGCAGAGACACAGGCAGAGGGAGAAGCAGGCTCCATGCAGAGAGCCTGACATGGGACTGGATCCCAGGTCTCCAGGATCACGCCCTGGGCTGCAGGTGGCGCTAAACTGCTGTGCCACCCGGGCTGCCCCTGTAGTAGTATATATTAAAATTATATTTATAATGTGATAGTTTTCAATTTATGGTAGAAATACACCAAGTTTTCTTTTATTTTTATGTTTATTTTTTTAAGATTTTATTTTTTAATTGAGAGAGAGGAGAGAGCACAAGTAGGAGGAGAGGCAGAGGGAGAGGGAGAGGGAGAGGGAGAAGCAGACTCCCCGCTGAGTAGGGAGCCCAACTGCAGGGCTCATCCCAGGACCTAGGATCACAGCCTGAGCTCCTGGCCTGAGCTCCTGACCCAGCTCCTCATCCAAGCTGGAGGCAGTTAACCGACTAAGCCATCCAGGTGCCCTTCAAGTTTTCTTTTAAAATACTTACCTGTGTCAGAGACACCACCGGTATCATAAATAGTGGGGGAGCTAAGGTGGAATCATAAGGGTTTGCAAACTACAAACTGCAGAGCACTTTGCAAGTTAAGAATCTTATGCATAGTCTTGTCTCCTCTCAGGGAAATTCACTTCAGTGGAATTTAGAAAAAGACATGAAATAAAAAGCTCACTCATTTGTTCAGCAAATATTTAACAAGCACTTAATCAGTGAGAGCTCTTTCCATCACAAGTGACAGAAAATCCAACCCAAACTAGCTAAAGCAAAAAGAGGCTCTTGCCATTGGAAATTTCAACATTCACGGCTATTAGATGATATGAAGGAAATAACTGTTCATTTCTTGGTGGAATGCCTGATTGGCTCAGCTCAGTTAATAAGCCCCGTGTCTGGCTCCAGGGACAGAGAGCTCCTCAGCCGTTGGCCAGAAGCCAGAGAGGGACACTGGCGGTGGGGACAACAAGCATCTGCTTCTGTGTGCCAAGTTCCATGCTAGGAACAGAAAAACGGCTAGGGCACAGTCTCTTCCTGTCAGGGAACTTCTCATCCACAAAAACAATGGTTCTCGTTTTCATCAATTTCCTTTTTTCCTGCCTTAGACTACACAGGTCTGACATAATCAAATATCCACCTGAACTACAAAGCTTAATGTGAAAATAGCCTATTAACTCTCTCTCTTTTTAAGATTTTACCTATTTGAGAGAGAGAGAGAGAGAGACTGAGCAGGGGTAGGAGGGCGGGGGGGGGGGGAGAGAGAGAGAGAATCTCCAGTAGACTGCACTGAGCACAGAGCCTGACATGTGGGCTCGATCCTAGGACCCTAAGATGATGACCCAAGCTGAAACCAAGACTCAGATGCTCAACCAACTGAGCCACCTGGGCGCCAGCCTATTAACTCTCATCCCGAATTTCATATACATGCCAGTTTGATCCCATATGTGGTAGATGGAGACCCAGCATGGCATGAGCTGACCCCCCCCAAATGAGCCCTCCCTTGCCCTTATATTTCTGCTAGAAACAGCTCAAAAGAGATTGGTGCCTGCTGCCTTCTGAAGCCAGGTCAGGCAGGTCTGGTTATTTCAGGGACAAATGCCCCGGAGGTGCTCAGCCCAGGCACAGCTTTTGTAGAGATGCTGACACAGAATAATCATAGCTTACTTTTTTTTTTTAAGATTTTATTTATCTATTCATGAGAGAGAGGCAGAGAGAGAGAGAGGCAGAGACACAGGCAGAAGGAGAAGCAGGCTCCATGCAGGGAGTCCGATAAAGGACTCGATCTGGAACTCCAGGATCATGCCCTGGGCTTAAGGCAGGTGGTAAACCACTGAGCCACCCAGGCGTCCCTATACCTTACATTTTGTGAGCAATTACTCTGAGTCAGGCATTGTTCTCAATACTTTTTTTTTTGTTTTTGTTTTGTTTTAAGATTTTGAAAGACACAAGAGAGGCAGAGACATAGGCAGAGGGAGAAGCAGTCTCCTGTAGGGAGCCTGGGATCACCACTCAAGCCAAAGGCAGATGCTCAACCACTGAGCCACCCAGGTGTCCCTCCTTGCTGAAGATTTTAATTCTGGGGTGAGGGCACAGAGACTGGCCTGAACCCGCCTTGTGATGGGACAGGCATCTTGATCGACGACATTTCCTGGCACTGAACCTAAGGGGAGGGTTGTTCTACCAGGGGATACCAGGCAGACCCAAGGAACAGTATCCCCTGGAAATGCCATTTGGTTAGGCCAGGGGTCTGTTCTTAGCTTTTTGTGTGTGTCATAGACACCTTCCTAGAATAATGTTTTTAAATGCATAAGAGACAGGATTACAAAGGAATGCAAAGATGATGAAATATTAGAATAGGTAATATGCATTTTTTTAAGATTTATTTATTTATTCATGACAGACACAGACTGAGAGACAGGCAGAGTCACAGGCAGAGGGAGAAGCAGGCTCCATACAGGGAGCCCAATGCAGGACTCCATCCCAGATTCCGGGATCATGCCCTGAGCTGAAGGCCCAACCGCTGAGCCACCCAGGCGTCCTGGTAATATGCATTTTTTAATTAACTCATTAAATGACAAGCTCTAGCAGTGACCTAGTGATATGGTTATTTTGAAGTACAGATGAGTATAAACAGTATTTTGAAAAATCTGCAGCAACTGGAATGTGTTATGAAAATATCTGTGATTGCTATTGAGAACAAAGTCTCAGGTACTGCTACTAGGACCGTGGCTGGTCACCTAACCTCACCAGTGAAGGAGAAGCTAAATTTCGGTAGCAGATTACGAGAAATAATGCAAGCATTTTCCTCACTCAGGGACTCCCTGATTTAAGCTGAGATCCTCTCTTGGCATCTTGCAAAAATGTGAACAGTATAAGATTAAGTGGAAAAAAAACCCAACCAAAACCAAAACCAAACCCAACAACAGATTACAATACAGTGGATTTGCAGTTGATTGTATTTTCCCCCCCAGGAGAAAATCAAACATTTGTGTGTTTATGAAATACACCCAGAACGGTTTATGAAAAATATTTCATACTTCAAAATAAAGAAAGGGGAGATATATGGAGAAACCAAGCCTCAGCATTGCCTTCCCAAGCCTTGGCCTGGGGCTTCCCAGGGCCTCTTTGGGGGCCACAGCGTGGGGGGCCGGCGCGAGGAGGGTGTTTGCCTGGGTATCTCCCCACCCTACCCTTGAACAATACCGAAGTCAGTTTGTCAAATAAGTTCAGGGTGTCCTGACACACGCATAGGCTGGAAGGTGGGGAATGATTTTCAGCGAGGCCTGAATTTGGTCCATAATCAGCGCTGTGAACTCAGGTCGACCTCAAATCTCTCTTGATCTCAAATCCGCGCAGCTGGGTCTCCGGGCTCCAACCTCCAGGCTCTTGTTATTCACGTGGGCCTTATTCCACCAGGTACTTTACAGTCTATCAACCTCGGACCAAGGAGCACGGAAAGCAGAGCTGCTGCGGCCCCTGGAGCAAGAGGAGGTGGATGGAGAGCGGCAGGAGACCGCAGAGACTGGAAGGCTCCGCAGGCGGGGGCTTGCGACCAATGCTGATTCGGGTTCCAGGAAAGAGAGCACGTTGTCCCATCAGGATTGCCCAGGATGGAGACAGGGAGCACGGGGCGGGGCAGGACGCGGCTCCCTTCCAGTTGCGAACCCTTGTCATTCCCACGTACCAACCGATTGTAAAGTGGGATTTCCGTAAAAGACGCCCCTCGCCCTCCTGGCTCCTCCCCCTGCGTCGGGGGTACGATTTAGAAACGAGCCCCCGCGCCAGGAACACAGTTGAACAACTTCGCTGGGGCGTGTAGAGCCGCAGCAGTTACTTCCGAGGATCGGGGTAGTCCCAGGTCTTTTGTGGGGTGGAAACAGACGTTAACATTTCCTAGGTCCCGACGCTAACCTTCCTAAGGAGGACTGAACCAAAAATTGTAGGCAGACTCCCTTGCGACCGCGGCAGGACTCGAACCTGCAATCTTCTGATCCGAAGTCAGACGCCTTATCCATTAGGCCACGCGGCCGCCCGACGCCTAGTCCTCTTCGGGCAATCTGAAAAGTAGCATGACCGCCCACCGGCTTGCCTGGGACCAATCCACTTGTTGCTTGGGCAGGGGGGAGTTTGGACTTTGGCTCTCAGAGTTCCGTAGGGAGAACCCACCCGGAAGTTCCCCTCTCCCCCCTGCGGCCGGACCGGTCCACTTGCGGCCCTCCTATTGGTCGCGCCGGGAGTCTCCCGCCTGCCTCTCGGTAGCCGCGGGACCGAGCGGGGCGCAGACGGGAAGTTGCGGCTGCCAGCGAGGCGCACTGGTCGGCTGGAGGCCACACGCCACCCCGAGGCTGCGTAGGCCGCGCGGAGAGGGACGCCGCGCGGTCGGCCTGGGGTCGGGAGCCGCGGCCCGGGAAGCACCGGACGGACCGAGGTTTCCGGCGGGTCGGCCCGGGGAAGTGGAGGCGGGGGAAGCCGGGTCGCCGAGCGGCGGCGCGGCCCCTCCCTCTCCAGTCAGGGAGCGAGGCCCGGAGCTGGGCGGAGGCTTGTCCCAGGGCGCACCGCGGCGCCGCGGGGCTCGGGCTCGGGCTCGGGCACGGCCGGGCGCGCGGGGGCTGCGGGGAGCCCGAAGCCGCGGGGCCGCCACCGGGGGTGGGTGGGGGCCCGGGAGGCCGGCGGCCCGCCCTGCGGTTTCGGATCCGGGCCTGGCACCTGGCGGCGTAGGCCCTCGGGGCCGCGCCGGTCGCCGTCATGGCAGCCACCGTCTGCCGGGCGTTCGCCGGGGGTCGGGTCTCGCGACTTGTTCGCCCTGAGTCCCTCGGACAGCGGTCTCGTGTGACAGGTAGAATCCGTACCCCCATTTCACGGAGCAGGAGACTGGGGCCTTAGGGAGCTCGCCCAAGGTCACGCATCTCCTAACAGCCGGAGCCGGGATTCAAACCCGCCGCCGCGCCTCCTCCCGGACCATCGCTCTTAACCGTGCTTCCCCCCCTCCCCGCCCGCCGCCAAGTTCACTGATGAACCTGCTTGCACCTCCGTGTCCTCAGGAGGGCTCTTGGTAATTGCCGTGGTTGTCCGATGCTCCACGGAGAACCTGCCCCTAAAGCGCCTGGCACGCTGCCTGGGACGCAGTCAGTGCCGGAGGAGCGAGGGCTTAGCACGGAATGCGGGCCGCACGCGTAAGAAATAACACTTGCTGTCGTCTGTCTCCTTCAGAATTTGTGGGTGGAAGGCAGGCATGGTCAGACCCATTTCACTGACTGGAAAACAGAGACAGGACGTGTCTCCCTCCACGTCTTTCGGCCAGTAAAAGCAGCCAAGCTGGAGCCCAAAGCCAGGTGTCCTGACTCCCAGCGGGGGGCTTCCTGCACCCACCATGAGCCGCCTGCTCTGGAAGAGGGTGGCCGGCGCCACCACCGTCGCGCCAGGGTCAGTGCCAGCTCCGGGGCGCTGGGTCTCCAGCTCCGGCCCCGCCCCCGTCCCCAGCGACGGGCCGCCGCCGCCGCCGCCGCCGCAGCAGCAGCAGCAGCCGCAGCCAGCGCGGTCCTCGGAGGGCGGGCAGCTGCGGCACAACCCCTTGCACATCCAGATGCTCTCGAGAGGGCTTCACGAGCAAATCTTCGGGAGCGGCGGGGAGACGCCCGGCGAGGCCGCCGTGCGCCGCAGCATCGAGCACCTGCAGAGGCACGGGCTCTGGGGGCAGCCGGCCACGCCCTTGCCGGACGTGGAGCTGCGCCTGCCGCCCCTCTACGGGGGCAGCCTGGACCAGCACTTCCGCCTCCTGGCCCAGAAGCAGAGCCTGCCCTACCTGGAGGCGGCCAACTCGTTATTGCGGGCCCAGCCGCCCCCGCGGCCCCTGAGCTGGGCCTGGGTGGAGGGCTGGACCCGGTACGGCCCCGCGGGGGAGGCCGTACCCGTGGCCATCCCCGAGGAGCGGGCCCTGGTGTTCGACGTGGAGGTCTGCTTGGCAGAGGGAACTTGCCCCACATTGGCGGTGGCCATATCCCCCTCGGCCTGGTGAGTAGGGGCTGGGCGCTGGGGACTTCACATGTGCAGGAGGTGGGTGGGGGGTGTCCCAGCTTAGTAGTTCCGTTCAGTGAATTTTACTGAGCTCCCAGTCTGTGCTACTCGGGTGCTCTCCTAGGGACTGCGGATTCTGTGGTGAAGTCCAGTAAAATAGGCTTGACCTCAGGTTTCACAGAGCTTACTTTTTGGCGGAAAGACACAGGCAGTAAACAAATATCCAAGCACAAGTCAGGTGGCGAAAGGGGCTGTGTGGAGAACAACAGTAGGTTGTACTTGGGACTGTGGTGGGAGACCACTCGAGGTCACCTTGATTTGGTGCTTTCCCCCCTCCCCTAAATGCTTCCTGAGAAGTTAGTCCAAGGCATTTGAACAGTGTCTCTATTTGGGAATGCTGTTGATTATTGTGGGCAGAGAAACATCCCTTTCCTGGGGCTGTCCCTGATGTTATGAGACATTTAGCCTCCCCAGCCGCTCTCGTAAACGCTGGACCAAGTATCTCCCCAGTGTCGCCAAACACACTCCCACCCCGAGGTAGCATTCCCCCACACCTAGCCTATTGCCCCCAGTTGAGAACCATTGCTTCCTGCCCCCAGCCTCCCAGATGCATTTTGGTCCCAAACAGGTGTATCCAAATCTCTCTCTCTCCTTTTTAAATAACTTTCTAAGTGCTACCCACGTTTCTTTTTCAAACAATGATGGCAGTCCTGTTTCTCCCCTTTTTTTATTCTTCATTCCAGGATTAAAATACTATTTACAACCTTAATGCTTTCAGGCATGGCCAGCACAAAAGTTAGCAGTTTCTTTAATCCTATTGGAAGCTACATCTTTGTAAAGAAAGCTGCGAAATGTTAAATATGCAGTTGAAAATGGTGAAAACATGGCTAAATAGATAAGGTAGGCATTAATGGCTGCAAAGAGCAAAACCAGGTTCCGCATTGATTTAGTTCCAGTTGAGATGAGAATCTCCGTGCTTACTTTGTAACTTGATGGTCAAAACAGAGGGAGTACCAGCCACCGATTGAGAAGGTGAAGCAGGCTGTGGTGGCTGAGGGAAAATTAGGAGACCAGTGACAAGAAAGCCTTGTATTTTGATCTCTTGGTCATTCTTGGCCATTTTACCTGAAGTCCACCTTTTCTCTTCCTCCTCCTCCCTCTCCCTGTCCTCCTCTCATCCTCATTCCATTCTCACCGGTATGGGGGGTGGCGCTGTTCAGTATATGCCTGGTGGCACAGGGACCTTCTCCTGGGGAGCCTGATTGTGTAGGGGGGTGTGCAGGGTACCGGATGGGGCCATCAGAGCAGTCCGCTGTGAGCTTGGGCACGTCCCTGCCATGGCTGTGTAACCTTAAGTTCCAGGCCAGCCCAAGATTTCAGGGCTGCAGTGGAGGGTTCAGCTTCCCAAAGGCTGTGGCTGAGGACTTTGGTTGTCACCCTAGGGGACATCACACAGGGGCCAGCATTTGTCTGAGATTCACAGGATGAGCGTAGAGTTTTGATGGCATTGATCTGGTTCCTCTTAAACGTACCGAAGGTGTTTGCACATTGGCTTCTTTTATCACAAATGTGTAGTGAGATGGCTCTCATGCGCAGCTGTAGACCTGGATCTTGCCACCAGTCTAGCCTTTTATTGCACCTAGAGTTCCTGTCGTCACCATAGCCTCATATATTTGACATCTTCAGGCCTCTTCTACAGTGTTGTTTTTAAGGGCTCTAAATGGGGAGGATGTTTCACCTTGAGTCCTTGAGTGTATCGCCACCACTTGGAGTGTGGGTTAGATTTTAGCAGGTTTAAAACGAGGAACCCCTTTTTGCCGGTAGCCCCCTTCCCTGCAGAAACCACTGTCTGTTGAAACTGGAGGCAGATGCCCCCCCACCCCCTGCCAGGGTTGCCTGGAGCTCTGTGCACAGCTGTGAGGGCCCCATGTGGCCCCGGCGCTCATTTGATGCTGAGTGGCTCTGACCTTTTGGCATCACCTGTGATTTACAGTGGGCTTTGGCTCGGCAGCCATTTCCCCATGCTCAGCCTTGTGAATCTTGGGCACCCTCCAGCCTTTCCCTGCGTCAGGGTCCGGCACCCACAGGCAGTGCTCCTACTCTGCCCTCAGTCCACCCATTATGTGGGCAGGTGGTCGTCCAGTCCAGTCCCTTCCAGTCCTAACACTTGCCCTTGGCTCCCCCATGGGGGGCTCAGGCCCAGCACCTGCTCCGAGGTGCAGGACATTCTCTTGGGCCTTTGGAATCTCTCCAGCTGTTAGATGATTCATCCTGTACGTGTGTGGCATTTGTCTTTTTTTTTTCTATTGCTACCCCCCCCACCCCCCCAATTTGCCACTTGTAATCGTCTCTTTTACTGGCATTTTGAATGCCTACTGTTTTGTGCTTATGGACCTGAGGAGTTGACCGTGCTTGGAAACGGCACAGACTTTGTGAGTGCCGGACCTCACACACACCTTGGTGGCCCAGGCCCTGGTGCCCTTGTAGGACATCCAGTACCGTGGCATTTAGCTCCATCTGTATCTGTGGATGCGAAAAGTAAAGGAGTTTTTCTGGCCTCCCCCCACACACCCGCAGCCGCTCTCTAGCTCTGTGAGGGTCGGGAGTACCCCCCTGGTCTTGCCTACATCCCAGCTGCTAGCATGGGAGCTGACTTGCGACGGTACGTGTGCTGTGGGTGTCGTGGAGCGGAAGTGTCATGCCTCCTGCCGAACTTGCTGCCTTTCGCCCCCCTCAGGTATTCCTGGTGCAGCCGGCGGCTGGTGGAAGAGCGTTACTCTTGGACCAGCCAGCTGTCGCCGGCTGACCTCATTCCTCTGGAGGTCCCTGCCAGCGCAGGCGGCCCCACCCAGCGTGATTGGCAGGAGCAGTTAGTTGTGGGGCACAACGTTTGCTTTGATCGAGCCCATATCAGGGAGCAGTACCTGATCCAGGTGAGGTTCCTGGGGCTGGGATAGCTTCTGGTAGGGGATGGCCTAGCTCTGACCTCAGTGGCTAGGGAAGGCGTTGCTTTTCCTGGCCAGGTCTCCTGTGTCTCTATAGTGGCTGTGGGGCCTCCTGCTGGCCAGCCCTGCCCCTGGTCCCTGGGCCCAGCTGTTCATTCCCCTGGACTTGCCTGGTACGGGACCTGAGTGGTCTCAGAGTGCGAGTAACCCTGCTGTCTGTGTGGTGTTTGAGAGTTAGCATGGGTCTTTGGAGAGTCTGGCCACATGGCCTGGGCTCATGGCCTGGGCTCACGTCCTGCTTCTGCCAGGGACAAAGTGGTGTGAGTGCCTTCATGTTCCTGAGCCTCAGTTTCCTTATTTGTAAAGCATGCTTGTGGCATTCTTAATATTACAAGAAGTGCTCTTCTATCTAGTCCTCACAACTACCGCAGCAGAGAAGCAGGGCAGGTGTGAGCAGCCTTAGCGTATAGCTTCAGGTCAGCCTTACCGATCTGAGCAGGAGCTGCAGTTTGTGAGCTGCAGGCTGGGGCTGGGGGCTAAGTCTGGGAGCTCAGATGGCCTCGATTTGGCTACCCTGTTCCCAAGGCAGCCCTCAGAGCTGTTGCTGGATGCTGGGAAGGACTAGTGTGTTGGAATTGAGCCAGGCCTGTACCTTCAGGGGTAGCTGGGATTTGGGAGGGCAAGCCTGTCATGGCTGGAGGGGAAGCATGGGTAAGCATGAGGGGATAGCTTTAGTGTTGGAAGGCTGTGTGATGGGAGGGGGCTGAGGTGGGTTTGGGGGGGGGTGACGGCACCAAAGCAGGGCTGAGTGGCTTCAGCTGCAGCCTCTGTCCTCAGGGCTCCCGCATGCGCTTCCTGGACACCATGAGCATGCACATGGCCATCTCAGGGCTCAGCGGCTTCCAGCGCAGTCTGTGGATGGCAGCCAAGCAGGGCAAGCGCAAGGCCCGCCACCCCACACAGCGAGGCCAGAAGTCCCAAAACAAAGCCAGTGGCCCGGTGGTGAGTGCTTACTGTGGGGGGCTGGAGCCGGGCGCTTGGGACTGTCTCACCTGCCTGTCTGTCCCAGGGCTGAGCTAATCTGCTGTATTCCTTGGTCTGTCCCCCGCCAGATCTCCTCCTGGGACTGGCTGGATATCAGCAGTGTCAATAATCTGGCAGATGTGCACAGCCTCTATGTGGGGGGGCCTCCCTTAGAGAAGGAGCCTCGAGAACTGTTCGTCAAGGGTAGCATGAAGGACATCCGTGAGAACTTCCAGGTATAGTGCTGGGGAGGGACTCTGGGGAGGTGAGTGGGGGCAGACCTAGCTGACCCCGGGGAGTATAGCGGCAATACCTGACCCTGAGACCGGCGATGGTAGTGGGACAACTGCCCACCCAGCGCCTTCCTGTCGCCTGTGCCAGGCTCTGATGCAGTACTGTGCCCAGGACGTGTGGGCTACCTATGAGATTTTCCAGCAGCAGCTACCGCTCTTCTTGGAGAGGTGAGGGGGAGCCCCTGGGGGAACCCCTGGGGGTTGGCAGTGTCCTAGTATCTGGTCCTCTGTCAGAAGGTGGTACTGGGTCTTTCTCAGCCTATGGACCTTAGCCTTTCTGGGTTGAAAGAACAGAGCCATTCTGTATAGTGGTGGCCACCTGGGTCCTGGACTCTGGTTTTCTAGAGGCCCTGGAGGGGGGAGCCAAGGGGTGTGGTTATGTTCCATGTGTGTGTTCCCGGGTGATTCAGCACCCTCTCTCTATGTACCCAGATCCTGGTCATGTTTGTTAGTGAGTCACTCTTGTGGTGTGGTCAGTCACAAGTATCCCCTAGACCAAGTTTGAATCTTGACTGTCCTCCCTCACTCTTTTGCCCTTGGGTAAGTCACTTGGTTTGTCAGAGCCTCAGTGTTTTTGTCTGTGAAGCAAATAATACTTGACCACTCTGGTAGTGAGGTTTGTCTGTGACCTAGCACAGTGCCTGGCACATGGTCGTTACTCAGGAGAGGGCACCCGTTTTCATTTTCACTCCTAACTCCTAATAGGAGTAACTCCTATTTCTCCTGGGGACGGGATGGTACTTTAGATACTTTATAGATAAAGGAACTGAGGCTCAGAGAAGCGGAGCCACTTACTCAGCCAGTGTCTCACGGCTCCAAAGTCGTTGATCTGGGGTCAAGCTGTGGTTGAGACCCTGGTCTCCCTTCAGAGCTATGTCACATGGGTAGTTAGGTTGAGGCTTGCTAGACGGGCTCAGGGATTGGGCCAGAACCTTGCTTTCTGTGGTCATTTATGACCACCCTGGTGTTTGTCCCCCCCCCCCCCCCCAGGTGTCCCCACCCGGTGACTCTGGCTGGCATGTTGGAGATGGGGGTCTCCTACCTGCCTGTCAACCAGAACTGGGAGCGGTACCTGGCAGAGGCACAGAACACCTATGAGGAACTCCAGTGGGAGATGAAGAAGTCGCTGATGGACCTGGCCAATGATGCCTGCCAGCTGCTCTCAGGGGAGAGGTAGCCAGGCCTTGGGAGTGTGGGAGCTAGGTGAGTACGGGCAGGCCAGAGGCCTGCCTCTGGATTGGCCTAAAGCTTCTCTGGTGGACTGGCTCTGCAGGTACAAGGAGGACCCCTGGCTCTGGGATCTGGAGTGGGACCTGCAAGAGTTTAAGCAGAAGAAGGCAAAGAAGGTGAAGAGGAAGGAGCCAACTGCAGCCAGCAAGTTGCCCATCGAGAGGGCTGGGGACCCCAAGGATCAGGAAGGTGGGGAGCATGGGCGGGAGGTGGGGTGGGGATGGACCTTGGGAAGGTTGGAAGGGATCTCTCCAGCCTTCAGAGATGAGTCGGCTGGGAAGGTCTTCCTGAGAGACCCTTCTTCTGATTGTCATGCCTACTGTGTGCAGACCCTGGCCCTCCCAGTGAGGAGGAGGAGGTTCAGCGAGATGTCACGGCCCGCGCCTGCTTGGAGCACCTGAAGGGGACTGCAGAGAGCCTGCCAAAGCGGCCCCAGCACCTTCCCGGACACCCTGGGTGAGCCCTAGCTCCTCATATATGCAGAGTCTACTCTTCCCCTGCCTTAGGGCTTCTCTGTCACTGGTGTGTGTGTGGCCCTTACTGACCTGCTGCTGTTCGTTCTGTCTTCCAGTCACTTGCTCACTCTGACCCCTGGCTCCCTGGTCTCAGTACAACTGCACTGAGCACCTGCTGTGTGCTCGGCCTACCACCACCACCACCTCTGGGGGTGCAGATAGGAACATAGCTCCTTTCTAGGAGCTGCTGCTCCCTGGGAGGAGCTAGGCGTGAAGACCAAGCAGTGCAGCTGGCCTTCATATTCATGATGAGAAGGAAGAGTGAGCAGTGTTGAGGCAGTACCTAAGTTTGCCTGGGGAAGTCAGGGATGGCTTCCTTAAGGGAGGGGATTTTTTTTATTTTTTATTTTTTATTTTTTATTTTATTCGATCCCGGGTCTCCAGGATCGCGCCCTGGGCCAAAGGCAGGCGCCAAACTGCTGCGCCATCCAGGGATCCCAGGGAGGGGATTTTTTTTATTTGAGCCTCATAGACTGGCAGAGATGAGAAAATAGGGGCAGCCAGGGTTAAGAACAGGGTGTGGACTTGGCACTTGCAGGATCCTGAGAGTGAGGTCTCCTTAAGCTGTGTGCTTCAGGTGCCTCCCTTGGCTCCCCCTCGGGTTGGCCCTTGTGAACAGCATGTGAGAGATGGAGCTCTGAAGGCCCTGCTGTGTCCCTGGAGCAGCGGTGTGGCACTGTCTCCTGGCCAGTTACCCTGTGTGGACTGGAGCTGGGGAAGGAGCCCGGTGCTGGGACATCCTTGTAGGTCCTTGGCTTCTGATGAGGCCAGTGGGCCTGACCTAGGATGTTCCTTTTCAGATACTTGAATTATTCTAGGGGAGCTCATGGGGATTATGGGTGTACGCCCGAGGGAGGGGCCTGTGGCTATAGGCTGAGGTTACTGGAAAGCCTTGGGGCTTTAAAGGGTGGACAGGTGGGTCAGGTCATGGGAGAGAGAACCTGGCTTGTGGTCACATGCTGTCCATCCCCAACACTGTGACACTGCTCTCCTCTGGCGGGGCATAGGTGGTACCGGAAGCTCTGCCCCCGGCTAGATGACCCTGCATGGACCCCGGGCCCCAGTCTCCTCAGCCTGCAGATGCGGGTCACTCCAAAACTCATGGCGATGACCTGGGATGGCTTCCCTCTGCACTACTCGGAGCGGCATGGCTGGGGATACCTGGTGCCCGGGCGGCGGGACAACCTGGCTCAGGCACCAGCGGAAACCGCCCCAGCCTCAGCTGGGGTGGCCTGCCCGTACAGGTGAGGCTCAGGCTCAGGGAAGGAAGGGGTGGATCTAGGGCCCCCTCCCCTTGCTGGAAAACCCAAGCCCAGCTCTGGTTAGTGGAAGAGTTAGGGTCTGAGAGTTCTGGTGGGCGTCTTTTTTTTACCTTTGGGTCTCAGAGCCCTCCGCTTGGGTCCACTGGCACAGCTGCCTTCACAGGACTGTTGCAGAGCGGGGGCTGTCAGGGGCAGCCGGGGATATGGGCTGTCTTTCTTTTTTGTGTGTGATTGATTGAGCACTAGTTATATTCTGTGATTGGAAACCTTTTGTAGTGCTCTCTCATTTGTTTCCAGGCAGCCACGTGACATAGAATGGCTATCCCCATTTTAGAGTTGGCAAAATAAAGGCCTAGGGAAATCCTTTGACTTGTCTGAGATTCTAAACCTCAGGCTTTTGACAGGCAGGTGTGGGGGACAAGCCATGGCACTTGACGTGGCCCAGGTTGGGAGCCCTGGCTCTGCAGGATAGCCTGAGTCACCTGTGGGGCCCTTGGGGACAGAAGGGGCTGGAGCCTAGTGGGGACGGCTGCACGGCCTCCAGAGCTTTCCCAGGGAAGGCAACAGCTGAGCTGGTGAGGAGCTTAGATTTGGGTCAGAGCAGCCCCTGCATCCTCACCTGCCACCGCGTGGTGTTTTACTTGTGATTTGTCACTCCCTGTCTGAAAACCAGGGGAGAGCACTGCGCACCTCTGCCTCAGAGCTGGTTCTGAGGCCTAAGCAAAGGGAATTGTGCAAGGCCCCAGTGAGCTCCCTGGCCCGGAGTGGGCCCCCAGTAATCAGGGGCTGCTGCTGCTGTTCTCTGCCCAGAGCCATCGAGTCCCTGTACAGGAAGCACTGTCTTGAACAGGGGAAGCGGCAGCCGGAGCCCCAGCAGGCAGGCCTGGCGGAGGAGTTCCTGCTCACCGACGGCAGCGCCGTATGGCAGACGGTGAGGGCAGCCCGAACCTGGGCTCTAGAGTCTCTGCTCCCTCCCAAGGATGGGGGGCCTCCTGGGTGGGGGTGGTAACCCAAGGGCACTGGGTGGCTCCCCCTGGGCCGGCTGTCTGCGTGTGGTGGGTGGAGCTGGGCCAGCCAGTCCCCCTACTTTACTTCCTGTGTACCTGAGCCCATCCAGGTGGAAGAACTGGGCTGCATGGAAGCGGAGGTGGAGGCGGAAGCCGAGGTGGAGGCCAGGGTGGAGCGCTGCGGAAGGGCAGGCCTCAGTCAGCCCCTGGCTCTGGTGAGCAGGGCTTCTGCTCTGGGGTTCTCTGGCTCTTGTGCCCAGGTAGCTCTCTCCTGCCAGAGAGTTGCCAAGGTCCTGGGCAGGGGGTAGAGGCTTGGGGGTGGAAGGCAGCATGCATGTTGCTGCCTTCCCTTTGGGTGGCTCTGTATTTGTTGGGAGTCCAAGGAGGGAGCCTGAGGCCATCCTGCCATTTCTCAGCACGCTGTTGGCCACTTCAGGCCCATTTCCCACACCCTACCCCATGGCCCTCGCTGAATGCAGGTGCTGGAGCAGGGCCTCATCTAGGTGTGTGGCCCCCACAGACTGCTGCTGGTGGCCCCAGAGCCAGCCAGCCAGCCTATCACCATGGCAACGGACCTTACAACGATGTGGACATCCCTGGCTGCTGGTTCTTCAAGCTGCCTCACAAGGTATGTGTCCTGACTCATGCCTGTCCCATGCTGCCCTGTGTCTCAAGCCCCCAGGCCCCAGAGTGACTCAGCCCAGAACCACCCTTGCACGGGATCAACATGCGTAGTGGAACAGGGTGTGCTCCTAGGCAGTTCTCTAGGACTCCTCCACCAGGCCTGCCTGCTGGGGCCCCATCTTTCCCAGTCTTTGCCTCCTGGAAATGGGGTAGTGAGGGGTGTGGTGGTGCGATTAAATGACGGGGCCTGTCGGTGTCTGACACCACTACACGATGGGCTCTGTCCACCACCCATGACAGTCTGTTGCTCTGGTCACCTGTGGTTCCAAAGCAGATGACCTTCCTGCTGGTGTGTCCTCAGAGGGTCACTAGTAGGCTGACACTGCTGCACTCGCCTCACTTCATTGCTTTATGGGAGGCGTTGTATCCGCTCATGTCAGGGTAAGAAGAGTGAATACAGTATATGAGAGATTTTGAGAGAGAGGAGCCAAGTTCACTAACTTATTACAGTTTACTATTACAGTTCTCTTTACTAGGTAGTAATAATTTATCATAGATACACATAAGGATCAGCACTCTCTGCACTTGGAGGCATCTGTGGGAATGTGGAAACACCCACCCTCCACCCCCGTGTATGTCTCTGTGCTGCATGTGTGTTGCAGTCAGAGGTGTGCCCCAGACTGCTCTGCTCAAGGTTCTGGGCTCAGTGTGGGCAGAGCTGAGGAGCATGGGGCACCAGGGGGCTCCCTGGCCAGGGGTCTGCGCCAGCTTCCAGCCCCTGATGCTTTTGCCCTTTGCAGGATGGTAGCGGCTGCAATGTGGGCAGCCCTTTCGCCAAGGACTTCCTGCCCAAGATGGAGGATGGCACCCTGCAGGCCGGCCCAGGAGGTGCCAGTGGGCCCCGTGCCTTAGAGATCAACAAAATGATTTCTTTCTGGAGGAACGCCCATAAACGAATCAGGTGGGCTGCTGTGGGAGGGCAGAAATGGGACCCCTTTCCTGCACCTCTCCCACCAAGGGCCCCCCGACCCCATCTGTGCTGTACTAGAGGGACAAGCCTGTCCAGTCTGGCTGCCTGTGGTTCTGGTGTCATGTGACTGTGGGCAAGTCCCTCCGTGGCCTCTGTTTCCATGTCTGTGTGGAAAATGGTGCGGTAGGGCCCAGATATGGCGTAGCTGCTGAAGCCCTGATGTGGCTGAGGAGCATAGGGGGCTGCCGGCCTGGGAACTAGGGTTCCCCCTGCAGGGCTGGCACTGGGGGGCCGTGGCTCCAGCAGCATGCATGCTGCTGCCAGAAGGGCGCTGCCGTCACCGCTGAGGTCCACTCCACGTGTGGCCGAGGCGCTCATGGCAGGGCTGAGGTCAGATGCCTCACAAGCACTATAGTGCAGAAGCTATTGGATGGCGTATGACCCTGGATGGCAGATTCTGGGGCCCCAGGCCTTGGCCGTGTCACAGCCCACCCTGGTTAAAGTCAGTGGGAAGAGCGTGAGGCTGGGCCAGGAGGGAGCACAGTAGCCCCGAGTTGGGTGTGGGGGTGGATTCTGCTCCTTGGGGCTGCTCTGAGCCTTAGTTCCATCTGTCCCCACAGTTCCCAGATGGTGGTATGGCTTCCCAGGTCGGCTCTGCCCCGTGCTGTGACCAGGTATGGGCTGCCTAGTGATTGTGGGGACAGGAGAACTGAGCAGGGTGGGACATAGGACCAAAGCTGCCAGGACTCATGTGTCCTGCCCCCGGCCAGGCACCCAGACTACGACGAGGAAGGCCGCTATGGGGCCATCTTGCCGCAGGTGGTGACCGCTGGCACCATCACCCGCCGGGCTGTGGAGCCGACGTGGCTCACCGCCAGCAATGCCCGGGTACGTGCCCTCTGCACCTCCGATCCCTGTTCTTCCTCTCCTCTGTCTCTAGAAACTTGGGTGTGGAGGGCTTTCCATGAGGAGCAGGAAAAGGAACCTAAGATCAGGGGCAGGCAGGACTCAGGCCAGAAGTAGCTCTGCTACTTGTCCATTCCTTCAGCCGACTGGATCTGGGCCCCCCTCATTGACAGACATTGAGGAGGCACGAGGGGTGTGCGGCTGTGGTGGAGTGGAGGTGGGGTCCAGAGCCAGGCAGGTGTGGAGGGAGGAGTGGTTTCCTCCTGCCACCAGGCAGCCGTCCCGGGGTTTCGGGCAGTGCTTGGCAGTTCCTGGACCCCAGCCCCCCTCAGGAGAGGCCCAGTGCTCTCAGTCCAGTCTGGCTTCAGGGAATGCGGGGGCGGGAGTCTCCCTGGGGTGTCTGGGTAGGGCCTGACCTCCCTCTTCTGCAGCCTGACCGAGTAGGCAGCGAGTTGAAGGCCATGGTGCAGGCCCCACCTGGCTATGTCTTCGTGGGCGCCGACGTGGACTCGCAGGAGCTGTGGATCGCAGCCGTGCTGGGAGATGCCCACTTTGCTGGCATGCATGGTGAGCAGGGGCCAGGGCTGGGCCAAAGCGGTGGCCGCGTTGCTGGCAGCGTGTTCCCGAGCTGCTTTTCTCAAGCCAGTCTTCCCCCACCGCCCCACAGGCTGCACGGCCTTTGGCTGGATGACCCTGCAGGGCAGGAAGAGCAGGGGCACCGATCTGCACAGTAAGACAGCTGCGACCGTGGGCATCAGCCGTGAGCACGCCAAGATCTTCAACTATGGCCGCATCTACGGGGCGGGGCAGCCATTCGCTGAGCGCCTGCTGATGCAGTTCAACCATCGGCTCACACGGCAGGAGGCGGCTGAGAAGGCCCAGCAGATGTACGCCGTCACCAAGGGCCTTCGCCGGTGAGGGTCCCTCCCCCCATCCATAGCACCCTCTGCGTGTTCTGCTCCCTGTAACAAGGGCCCCTCTCCCTCTAGATCTCTGACCTGGCTCCAGGATGCTGGTCCTGGGGTTGTGGAAATTCCTTACTTAATTATCTTAAACAGTTTCTCTCACAATTAAGGCTGCACCTTGACATTGCCACCAAGCTAGCAGGTCAACAGCTGCAGTGGTGCGGCGCTGTGAACACGCTTGCAGGGAACACATGAGGGCAGGGGCAGGGGTGGGACGGTAGTGTCAGCAGCAGGTAGCCGCCAACCCCAGAGACCTGGGACTGACTTTGCTGTAGGAGGATGCCTGGGCCTGCTCCGGCCTCTTTGTCCTGGGAGTACCACCTTGTGGGCTCCTAAGCAGCCGTGAGGGAGGGAGGTGCATGTCTACCTTCCATGGGGATGCTGTGCAGTGGCTGTGTTTGCTTAGCTGGCCTCCTCGAGGGAGACTAAGGGGGGGTGGTAGCTGAGCGAGGGTGCAGTGGTAGGTGTGGGGGACTGTGTGCTGGGGGCAGGCAGGGGAGAGCCGTGAGGACAGGGGAGGTTGGGCCTTGGTTGGAGGCCTCTGAAGAGGTTCCAGGGGAGTCTGGACGGAGGGCGCAGGTCGTGGGGAAGCCCTGGTGCAGCTCTGAAGGGGGTATACCGGGGCTGTGAGGCTGCACCGGAGCTGGGAACCGATGTGTCCGCCCGACCCAGCTGTATGTTGTCTTCCCCAAGTGCCCATTCCCTTCAGGGAGTAGCCCATAGCCTACCGTCCCTCCCTTCTGGGCTGGGAGCTCTTTTGTGCCTCCTGAGCTAAAACGTGCCTGTGGGGCACCAGGCAGTTCCGTGTCTGGGGGTCAGGACGGTAGTAACCCTGCTGGCTCTCGTGTTGGGGGTATGGCGTTTACTGGGCTACGGAGGCATAGCCCACAGAAGCCTGGGGTCCTGTCTGCTGTCTGGGCTTCGCCTCTTCCTGGCAAGTCACTTGGCTTCCTGCAGCCTATTCCCTCTTGGGAACGGAGCCTCCGGGGATGGTCATGAGTACTGGGCTAAAGCACTACCACGGGAGTGACGGTGGTGACACTGCCCCCAGGTATCGGCTGTCGGAGGAGGGTGAGTGGCTGGTGAGGGAATTGGACCTCCCCGTGGACAGGACTGAAGATGGCTGGGTTTCCCTGCAGGATCTGCGCAAGATCCAGAGAGAAGCTTCGAGGAAGTGAGAGCCTTCTGTGTATTAAAGATGGAGGGAGGGTCTGGGCTGGTCCCTGGAGAGCTGGGATGCTTTGTTCTTCACTCTGAGAAGCTGAAAGGCAAAGCTTGCCTCCCCCTGCTTTTTTGTTTTGGTCTCCAGGTCACGTTGGAAGAAGTGGGAGGTGGCTGCCGAGCGAGCGTGGAGGGGGGGCACAGAATCAGAAATGTTCAATAAGCTGGAGAGCATTGCCATGTCTGACACCCCATGTACCCCGGTGCTGGGCTGCCGCATCAGCCGCGCCCTGGAGCCCTCGGCTGTCAAGGGGGAGGTAGATTGCTCTCCTTGGAGGGGGGAGATGGGTCACAGGGAAGGGCAGGGCTCCCTTACCTCCCAGCCCTCCACACTGCCCAGAGTGAGCCAGGGTGTGGCAAAATCCCTAACCTGTGCCCCCTTCGCCCCCAAGTTTATGACCAGCCGTGTGAACTGGGTGGTGCAGAGCTCTGCCGTGGACTATTTACACCTCATGCTCGTGGCCATGAAGTGGCTGTTTGAGGAATTTGCCATTGACGGGCGCTTCTGCATCAGCATCCACGATGAGGTCCGCTACCTGGTGCGAGAGGAGGACCGCTACCGCGCAGCCCTGGCCCTGCAGATCACCAACCTCCTGACCAGGTAGGTGGGGGCCTGTGGCCGCTTGGGCCTTTGGACCAGGCTGAGCATGCTCTTTGCGTTTTCATCTTCCTAGGAATGAGTGTTTCTTTTCCTATTGCTCGTTGAAAAAATTTTCAAAAAGACAGGCTTCAACTTTAAAATTTCTCGGGTTTGAAAAGATCATAAACCCAGACTAGATGAGAGGTAGTGAGGAGGTCAGGTGTCCCAAGAGTAGCTGCCGTCTTGTACTCCCCTAGATGCATACCTTTGTTTTGAAAATCAAATGGAAAAAAAAAAAAAAACGAGATTTTTTTTAAATCCCTAAGTTTCCTTAAGTGCCAAAAGTTTGTAATTCAGACTACCACCAGAAGACGTTGTGAATGAGAAAATTCATAGTAAAGTTCCTAATTTACATGTTTGAATTCAGTAATTACAGTTCTGTGTGAGTCTGCCATCTAGAACTAGTTTGGGAAGCAGATCTCTCCTAATGGGTAGACGAGGTCCCTCTCCATCTTCCCCTGGGGGGTCGTGCCTGACAAAGCTAACAGAGTCCTTGGGCCACTCGATATTCAAATACACAAAAAGTCAAATGTTTTACATCAATAGTGTACTGAACTGCAGGACAAGAGGTGTGTCTGGAGTCTCTCACTGCATTTTGGTGTGCCAGGGGGACGGGGAAGTGCCGGGCCGCGCCTGAGAGGAGGTCGGGTCTCTTGCAGGTGCATGTTCGCCTACAAGCTGGGTCTCAATGACCTACCCCAGTCCGTCGCCTTTTTCAGCACAGTCGATATTGACCAGTGCCTCAGGAAGGAAGTGACCATGGATTGTAAAACCCCTTCCAACCCAACTGGGATGGAAAGGAGATACGGGATTCCCCAGGGTGAGCTCCACACATCTGTTGATTGTGCATGGAATGTATGGTGGATGGGCTGTTCAGTGGACAGTGCCCCAGGTCCAAAGAGAACGTAATCACATGGAGGAAGAAACCAGGACTCAAGTATTCCCTCTGTACTGTTTATTATTCCTTCTTCAACCACAGCAGAAACATATTTTAAGATTTCTTGTTTAAGGCTAAAGTGCATTCTTAGGTGAGAACTGTGCAATGAATATCAAACAAGTAAAGCAGAAAGATACATTTAAAAAGAAAATAAGCTTAGACAAACTTATTTATACAGAAAACGGACAGTCCCAAACATAGCATTACCGTCCCTGACAGGTCCTCTGCTTGCTCGCTCCCGGACACGGGTTCCAGTCCTAGAGGAAGCGTCCTAACCCCTCTACACTGTCTTTCAGGTGAAGCGCTGGATATTTACCAGATAATTGAACTCACCAAAGGCTCCTTGGAACAGTGAAGCCAGCCTGGACCCTAGCTCTGCCTGGAGGTGCCCTGTATTTGCTCCCGTGGAGCTTCATCGGGACGGTGTGGGCTCCCACACCCAGGCTTTGCGCTGTGCTTGTGCAGAAGGGCTTGCGGGAGGTCAGCCCTCCTCGGTAGCAGGACCTGCCTAGAACGGACTGCCTCCGAGTGAAGGTGCAGTGGAGCTCCTGGGTTCAGAGCCAAGATGCCACTGCTGGTGCAGGCTGTAGGACAAGGGGGTACTGCTGCTTGTTGGGTAAAAAAGAAAGCAGAAGCCCCAAAGTTCACATTAACTCAGGCATTTCATTTCTTTTTTCCTTTTCTTCTTGGCTGGTTCTTTGTTCTGTCCCTCGTGCTCTGATGCAGTGCCCTAGCGGGGGAGAGAAGCAGTGCTCAAATGTGGTAAGCCTGCTCAGAGGCAGTGGAAATAAAAATCCTTTATCTTCTCATCTAAGCCTGTGGTAGTCCTGCTTTCTCCCCCTTCCCACTCCTAGGTCATTCCGTCTGGATGAAGAGGACCGCCTCCCAAGTGGCCGAGCAGCAGCACTATGGCCTTTCCTGGGAGGCGGCAAGGAGGGAGAGGACAGCTGCCTCCGTGTAGTCGAGCCCCTTGACAGCTCTGTGACAGGCCAGGTGCCTTATGGCCTGGAATGTGATCATTGGAAGCACAAAGGTTCGGAATGTTTGAGAAGCCAGACATGAGGGTGTCTCACGTAAACTTCACTGACTTCCATCTCAGACAAACCCGAGCTCCCTGGCTCTCCTGCTGCAGCCATACAGCTAAAGGGTGGCAGGGAAAGGAACTGAACTGGTTTTGGAGCTGTAACTCTGGGGCTAGTAATTTCCTAATAGTTCAGAAGGTCACGGGGGAAGACCCACAGTAAGAACTGGTGTCCTTGCCCCCTTTCTAGAAAGGTCTACCCCAAATGTGCACCACTCTGGGTGACTTCTGTGACAGGCCTTGGTTCTGGCCATGCCTGACCGTCTCAGCCTTCTCCATGCTGCTCCCAGCCAGGCTTTGCCATCAGGCAGGAGAGGGGTCAGCTTCGAAGCAGGCACTGACCTCGTTGTCATCTTCGTCCTCTCGAAGAACCACATCCAGGATGTTTCCCTTAATCTTGAAGTCCCTTGAGGTGCTGAGCTTCATGTGCTGCATCAGGTTCACCTAGGACAGAATCGCAGTGTGGGCACGTTTCCCTCTGGCTAGGACAGGCCCTTCAGCCTCTCCGCCAGGCATGCACACCCTCCTGACCTGGTTTTCCTAGTTCCTACATGATGTCTGGATTCAGGTCATCAGGTCACAAACAGAGAACAGGGTTCTAGTTTCTTCCCCAGTTCCCCAGAGGCAGTTGTGTTGCCTCTGGGCTGGGACCCCGCCCAGGTAAATGGAAATAGTAACAAAGAACAGCAGGTTTACCTTGGACTTCTTTGAAAGGTGGATGAGGAATTTTTCATACTGTTCAATGGCGAAGATGAGATTAGGGATTGGCTTGGTTTCCCGAAGGACTCGGGCCTATGGGGCAAAGAGGAGAAAACCTAAGTTTCAGGTTCAAGGGTTTTTGGAGTTGTCCTCTGAAGCATTTAGTAGCCTTCCAAGCAAAGGGGGATTCCCTATGTTCCAATACTCTAGGATTTCTGGCAGTCAAATCTCAAAGGACCATAAGGATGGCCCTGAATCCGGTTTGTAATTTCTCAGTATTTAGTGTTTATAGGCTGGCTGACAGAGAAGGACCATATCGAGGATGTGAGGGAAAAAAGGGATGGGAATGACATTATCTTGGAGAGAATTGTGTATGTGAACATTTAAATTTGTGTGTTCCTCTTGCCTCTGTCGTATTCTACAGTATAAATCCACTTATTTTAAATTTTTTTTAAGTTTATTTTTCTAATAAATGCATTTATATAGCCGGTTTCGCCAGTCCACTTAGTGTGCATCTGAGGCCTTGCTAGGCCCATCCTGTACACAGGCCTTAGTCTCCACTCCCTGCAAGCAGAACTGGAAAGTGCACCAGGGCAGCTCCTGAAATCCAGTGGTTATTGCCAAGCTGCCGAGACTGGACAGCCACCCTTGCCAGCAGCGTCCTAGAACACCCTGGTCCCTGCTCTTGCCTCACCTCTTCCATGTCCTCTCAGGAGCATCTTCTGGGCTCATTAACTTTTCCTAAAACAATTCCTTCCCAATGAGAATCCTAAGTCATTTTTAAAGAAAGCTTAAGATCATCAGGTGCTTACTGAAAACTGTGTGGTTTTTGGTTCAGAGGAGAAAGATGTTCCCTCTGAACACAAAACCTGTGAGCAGAGAAGCAGCTCCCCCACTTCTGTAAAATCACAGTTGCGATTACAGTGCACACGTGCCACAGTTTACCCATCGACACTGCACGGCTTAGTGGTCAGTACACAGAGTTGTGCAACCACCACTCTGATCAAAGGACATTTTCGTTACCTCAGAGGAATCTCGGACCATTTCAGCAGGCACCCCCCAGCCGCTGATCCACGCTGTTTCTAGCTCTGCCTGTCCCAGGCCCCTTCTATAAATGGAATCCTGCTGCACGTGGGCTCTGTGTGATCAGCCTCTGTCCCTGCCGTTTCCACAGCTCCCCGGGGCTGCTGTGCGAGCAGCGGCTGCTTACCATGGCCGTGGCAACAGCCGGGGCTTTCCCCTTCTTCTCTCCCGTACATGTTAGGCTCTGACTCTTGTTCTAAAAACACAGAGACAAATTCTCTCATTCCTGAAGATGCTGTTGGTAATGTTCTAAAAAGGGGATTGCAGCAGAATATGGGGGCTTGTAAAGGAATCAAGTCTGCGTGAAGAGAACGGACGGCAGATGCTGGAAGATGGAAAACACTCTGACATTTATGATCCTCAGATGTTCTGGGGTTTTTGCTGGAGGGAGGTTTACAGTCTTGGTCTTAAAAACTAGCACATAGGGAGGGGGCAGTTGGATGGCTCAGTGGTTCAGCATCTGCCTTTGGCTCCGGTCATGATCCCAGGGTCCTGGGATTGAGTTCTGCATCGGGCTCCCCGCAGGGATCCTGCTTCTCCCTCTGCCTGGGTCTCTGCGTCTCTCATGAATAAATTTAAAAAATCTTAAAAAGAACTAGCGTATGGAAGGCGGGACTGACTGTTCTTATACCAGAACAGCCAAGGGACTGGCGAGGTCCAGAGATGGTCACAGTGGGGACGGTCAGGATGGTGGCAGGAATAGTGATTTCCCAACTGGCAGTTGGCTCAGAGGGTTTCCATAAAGGAGAGGAAGCCAGAGAGTGCTCCCAGGGCCTGCTATCTTCTCACTTAAAGGCAGACACCAGACAGGTCTTGTGTGCCAGGTGGTTATGTACTTGAGAAAGGCTTATAGGTCATAGGAACACGTCCCTATGTTGTAACTATTGCAGACTAAAGAGCTCCTGGAGAAAGAATAAAGGGAACCAAGGATAAGGCAGATGAGAGTCAAGACCCGTGCCACAGGAGGGCTACACAAAATACAGGAGACTACCTGGAGGGATGTGCTGTGCCTGCTAGGAATGAACACACCTGCCCCATGGGACAGGTAAGAGGATCAAAAACAGAGACCTGGAAATAGGGAGAACTGTACCACTGCAACCATGTGAGTGGCAGGAGGCTTAGTCCACGTGGCACGTTTTGGAAACTGAGAAATGACAGGGATTCCAGAGGGCCTGGTGTGAAGAATTCTACTACTAGCCAGGCTGGAGGGTGGGGCCCTTTTAAGAGAGGGTCAGGGAGGCACCGTAGAACCCGTGTGACCAAATGGGAAGCGAGATGTCTCCAGAGGTGGGACCCACGATGGAACCCTGCTGAAACTCCTTAAAGCACTCCCTATCCACTGCGGGGACTGCCCATTCCTGCTGGGTCAGGAGGGCTAGAAGAGGCATCTTGGACAGGTGCACAGCTCTGAGCAGGATGCTAAGGGTTTGAAAGTACCAGTTTTCATTGCTTTCTTCCCATTGAGAGCCAAGGCTGGGGTGGGAGTGATGGTGGTGGTGGTGAAGGGGCTCTAAGAGAATAAATAGCTCTCTGAAAGATGTGACAAATGCAATCCTGGTTTCTAGATAAGAACTGTAATTAATGGAACCATTCATTAGTCTTTTAGGGTTGCTCGTGAAGCACATTTCACAGAGAACAAGGTCTGTGCACAACACATAGGCGGAAAGCAAGTAGGGCATTGCTATAAAAGTGGTTATAATCGATTGCTTTAACAAGTGGTTCTAGACTCTTGGCCCAGGTTAACCCATTAGTGCACATCTGATTGATTCCTTGACAATCAGTAACTGCCCTGCAATCCTCTTCACTTCAGGGACTAAGGGACCTCGGGAGACCATGTGTTTTCATGCGTTTAAGCCAGAGGTTCTCAACTGGGGGTGATTTTGCCCTTTTGGGACATTTAGTAATTTCTAGAGACGTTTTTGAATGTCTGCTACTGGGGCCGCTACTGGCATTTAGTAGGTGGAGGCCAGCAATGCTGCTAAATGTTCCAGAATGCACAGAAGAGGCCCCAAGTCAAGGAATTATCTGGCTCAAGAGATGTCAATAATGCAGGGGCCTAAAATCCCTGGTTTAAGCCAACGGTAACAGTGTCTCAGGTATCACAAGAACCTGGTGGTATTTGCGACCAGAGGATATTTAAAATTTCTCCTAATCCTAAAAGACCCTACTACCTTATTTAGGAGAACTTCATTAATTTGTCTGGCAGAAACAGCCCACATGCCCTCCGCTCCTTGAAAGGGCTGCTACTCCCACATACACTGTGCCATCTGGCCCATGGGCTCGCTGCTACTTTACTCACACACCAAAGGATGGCCAATGGCATGAATTTAGAATCACCCAGAAATGAACTAAGTCACAGCTCAAGCATGCGTGTTCCTTCCCTGCTCCAAATGCAAGCCTATCAAACACTTTCTCCAAATTAAGAAAAACTTTTTTTCTTTGTATAATTAAAGATTTCTTTGCTGCAAAAACCTCAAGCCTTGGCTTGGTCCCAAGTGGGTGCCTTTAGCTTATGGTAAGTAGGAAAGAATCTGCCTGGACGCTGGGCTCAAGGGGTCAGGCAGTCCCCTAGGGACACAAGAAATCCTTCCCTACCGGAAGATCTATTGGGATATTGACTCTGAATCGCTTACCTGTATGTAAGAAATGAAAGAATAGCACAGGGGGGTCAGATGAGAACCGGACAGTTTCACCTGCAGCAAAAGAGAAGGAAATCAATTTAACTGTAGGAACAGAAGGCTTCCCCCATTCCTAGGAAAGGAATTTTCAACTCACCAGCTTTTCCATATTTTTCAGAATTCCTCCGGAGCTCTGACATACCTGCAGATACTAAGATACCAAAGATTCCCAGATTTAGCCTAGGTCCTCTAAGAGCATCACGACATCTACAGGTGAGTCAGTGAGCTAGGGGAGTGGGATCTGCAGCTGACAGGAGGGGGGAAAAGGAAACAAGCGCACACACGTTTATGGGGAATCCTAGCCACAAAGCTTCCTCTGCCCCTCCTCAAAGCTCCTGAGCCTCCTAGACAACAGGCAATGAAGGGTTTCTGTTTCTGACTGGTTCAGCTTACTGCTTTAAAAATCCTTCAGGCTGGGGATCCCTGGGTGGCGCAGCGGTTTAGCGCCTGCCTTTGGCCCAGGGCGCGATCCTGGAGACCCGGGATCGAATCCCACGTCGGGCTCCCGGTGCATGGAGCCTGCTTCTCCCTCTGCCTGTGTCTCTGCCTCTCTCTCTCGCTCTCTGATGACTATCATAAATAAATAAGTTAATTAAAAAATTAAAAAAAAAAAAATCCTTCAGGCTGATGGCCCCTGCATCTAAAAAAACCAATGACTTTGCTGTCTTTTCCTTTAAACAATGACAGTAAAGAGAAGAGGCTTTTAGTATTTCCACTACAGAATTTTAGGAGCCACATCATGTGGCCAGAGCTGTACCTTCTCAGAGATGGCTGCACTGCTGTTTGGGGACATCACACGGTAGTCTACCATCTTTCTTGGGCTGTCTATGCATTTTTTTTTTAATAATTTTATAGTTTTTTTTATAGTTTTATAGTTTTTATAGTTTTTTTTATAGTTTAATGTATTTTAATAGCAAACTTACAGGAACAGCACAGAAGACAGACAACATTAAAAACACGTACTTGCATGTAGGACAACTCAGTTAGAAAAGTATAGTGAATGGATGGAATCTACTGTATGATAAAAATGCTACAAACACCATTTAGCTGCCATCAATAAGAAATTTACTTGTTTTAAAAAAATCCAAATGCTGGCATTGTTCAGAAAAATTTAACAGGTTTATTTATAATTGTTATAAAGTTGAACTGCTGAAACGTGTTCACTGAAACATTTTGACTTGCATTAATGCTTTATGTCCCCACATTTTTATTAAAAATTCACACACAAATGAAAATGGAAAAACTGCCAATACCTGATTTCTGTCCACTATTTTTCCACTTGCAATCATATACTTAGGTACCTTTTGACCCCATGGAAAAAAAAATATCTAACGTTCAGAGAACTACCTACCAATAACAGGAAGAAGAGAAAAAAAAAGATGGATCACTGCAAGAATCAGAACTAAGTCACTTAGTTCTCATCATCACCTTCTGAATGTCTGCTGAGGACTAAAAACACTGCAAGAGCAGAGGTCCTTGTTAATAGACACCAGGGAGCATTAGCTCAAACTCAGGGCAGCGTATGCCTTGTATTTAAAAAAGAAAAAACAAAAACACCTTTCTCCCACCCAAGTACCTGACCTGTAATAAGGCATCTAACACTGACTTGTTAAAGAACAAAAGGAGGACTAAACACCTCTTTAGTGCCCAGACTGGTTTGAAATAGTGTAATTAAGGGACACCCAGGTGGCTCAGGGGTTGAGTGTCTGCCTTCGGCTCAGGTTGTGATCCCAGGATCCAGGATTGAGTTCCACATTGGGCTCCTTGCAGGGAGCCTGCTTCTCCCTCTGCCCGTGTCTCTGTCTCTGTCTCTCTCATAAAAAAAAAAAAAAAAAAAAAAAGGTAGTGTAATTTTGTGTGCAATAAGGAGTTGGACTGAATTCTATAGCTGTAGATTAGATTAAGTCTCAGAAGCATTGAAGGAGGTATTCACCATCAATTAGATGCCATATACTTACACACACACACCTGTAAGTGTAATCCTCTTCACTTCAAGAAGTGAAACACATAAAGAAGCCAAACACATAAAGAAGCCCCCCCTTCCCCCCCCCCCCCCCCACCCAACGCCAAGGCCTCTACAAGCAGATTTAGAATTATGCCATCAACTTGGTTTTTTTCTGGCCTGTTGAGACACCTGCCACCTACTGACCAAACCAGAATCAAACCACAACTTGCCCAGGTGGTAGAGCTCTATGCAGGGGCGTTCCACAGCAGTAAGCTGCTGCCCTGGCCTAGTCTCCAGCTGGCTAGGGCAGCACAGCAGCAGTGACTCAGGTCATCTCTGATACTCACGTATCTGACAAGTGCCGTGAGAATGGTGTACATTTTGCAAAGGTCCTTTAACAAGATGTCCACGCAGCTGCCCGATGGCAGGGCTGTCTGCACCAGCTCATGGAAAAATGTAAGCAGAGTTCCCAGCTGCATGATGATGGCTTTCTCCACGGGATGATTTGGTAGGGTTGCCTGAGAAGAGGCTTCTTCTGAAAGGAAATGAAATTGGTACATTCAAACCCACTGACCTTATTTCCTAGTTAAAGTGAAGAAGATTTAGAAATCAGCTATCCATGATTAAATGGAAACCTGTAGGGACAACGAGCATGCAATTCATCGTGCAGAGTGAATCGATAGCCATTCTATCATAAGTCACACTATGATCTGCTTTTTTTCCATCACACTGGAAATCTGGCTCAAACTGAGAAACAAATTGAGCTGCACTTCTATGCAGCAGTCCAATTTGGATTTTGGTGGGCTCTCTCTTACCATAATCCTTGGGATTCTACCCCGAATGCATCTTACCTGATAAAATTTCTTGGCTCACTTGTCCCTTAAGCTTGGTGATCAGCCAGTCTACTTCTTCCAGGACTTTCTCCGCCTGACTCAGAACAAGTAACTGTGAAAGAAAAGAAGGCCTGGCATGGCTCCTGTGCACAGCTACAGGACATGCACAGCTAAACGTAACAAGCATGGCCACCTGCGAGCAGGTAACAGGCCTCAGGACTTGAGCCACAACCATTTACTCTTTACGTGGAACGAAATGGAAGGAATGGCAAGGCGGCTTCCCATGGCTTGGGGTTCCACACTTACACAAACAGTAGGGGCAGCTGTTCTCAAATTCACCATCGCAAAGTGGTTTGTTTTCTCCACCTCTATATCCTAAGGAGGCAGAGAGAGATGTGATTGCAGTAAGGCTGGCCCCAGGCTCCTATCCCCACTCGGAGAGTTGTGGCGACAGCTGTGGTACCTACCTGGTCTATGTCTCCAAGATGCCCATGGATATCCTGGGACAAGTCACGCAGCAAGGTGACAGGACTCTTGTACAAAACATGGAGGCTGAAGAGCAAATTCATCAAACCCTTGCAAAATGAGGCATCCTCTAACGGTGGGAAGGAAAGAAAATTAAAAGGTTAAGTTCTAACCCTGTCAGTCTTCAAGGTACAAGATGCCAAACCAGAAACACAGCTTGCCACATCCTATATATACTATCCCAGTGCTGGACACAGTCCACCTAAGGCAGCTCTCCCACAAAGGTGCATCTGTCCACAGGCACAAAGAAAGCAGAGGTTTCCTGTTATTCACCAGTCACTATCACTGGGAACTAGCACCCAGATAAAGAAACACAACATTACCAACACCCCAGAAATCCCCTTCTACCTCACTCGCCCCAGCAAGGAATCTGCTATCTTGACTTCTACCATCACATCTAGTTGTGTCCGATTTTGAACTTTATCTAAATGGAATCATGCAGGAAGTACTCTTTATGTGTTTGGCTTCTTTGGTCCCACAACATGTTTGTGCAATTCCTGCATGTTGTGTTGGTGCTTTACCATTCTCACTGCTGCTCAGTGTTCCACTATGTGTGCACACTGTCACTCCCTCGCCCCCTCCACTGCTGACAGACACGTGAGTCTGTCTCTGCCTGCAGAATTTGTCCCTTGTGTCCCCATGGTGGTACTGCTGGATGTAACTGGACGCTGCCAAGTCTTCCAGGGTGGCTACATCGTGGCCTTCACCCGGTGGTGAATGAGAGGGCCAACTGCTCTGCACTTGGTATTTCAGCTTTTTCATTTTGGTCACTCTGGTGACTAGGTAATGAGTACCTTTCCATCTTTAAATGCTATTTGATAATGATGATTTTACATAAAGCCTACAGGGAAACAAGGAAGGAAACTTACCCCAGCTGTTCTCCTTACAAATCTTCAATGTCCAGGATAACATCTGCACAAACTGGAGATATCACAGGTATTAAAGAAACATGTGAAGAGACAGACAGAGCTCAGTGTTCAGATTACAAGAGCTCTAGACCTTTCCAATTCTTATCACCTGCCCAAACATGTGCTTGGATCTAAAGTGGTCATTTACTAAGATCAGCATTAAAAATAGGTCCAAAATTATGAGAATTACTGGTCCTTCTCTCCTAATATAATACCATATGACTCAATTCTCAAAGTTCACAGCCTCATTAAGGACTGAAGGTCCTGTCATTTGGGTTCTTGTCCCAAGCTTCCTCTCCCCTCCTGACCACAGCCTGGGGTTGATGAGCCTCTTCCTTTTCCATGCCTCACACTCTCCACAACTGCCGTATCTGTAAGAAGATCAGTCTAATGGAGATCCCTGAATCAGCTTCTAGGAGCCAAAAGGCCAGAGGTTAGAAAGGAGTAGGGAAAAAAAGGAAAGGCAAACAACCAGCTGGAGTTTTCTCAGGTAAGGATAGGAGGCCTAAGGTCTTGGTGGCAGCGTCCTGCGCTGCAGATACCTGTTCCAGCTCAGCGCTTTGGCAGTTCCTTGGGACAGGTTTTCAGCTACAAAGGCAATGAGAGGTAGTATGCCTAAGTAAAGAGTGACAAGTAAAAACTCAAATTTTGATCTACTGGGGTAAAAAATAAATTCAGAAGCTAATTCTGAAAGGTCTCTGTGAACGATATAAAAAGGTCTTTATAATACGGTGTTAAATGTAATAAGCAGGATGCAAACAGACTTCTGGGTGAAGACGGACAACAGGGTTGGGAATAAAGATCTATATTTGTTTTTGCTTCTGTAGGAATAAAGAACTCTTGAGGGATACACCAGAAACTAAAAAAAGGTTATTCACTTATTTGGGGAAAAGACTTGAACAGGTGGAGGTGGACAGTTAAAGGTGGGGGACTACTCACTGCAAAACTAATAATTTCCAGTTTTCAAATCATAGGACTTTATTACCCACTCAAAACCAGATTTTAAAAAAATTGGAAAGAGATTATCTGAAGTTATGGGGATGGTGGGTGATGAGTTTTGAATTAAAAAATTTTCCTGTCTATATGAGCCTTTTAAATCTGCCTATTTTCCCTCAGATCTCCCAGGCCCCATTTCCCTGTGGCTGTCTCCTTGCTAGTGCTCTGTTTGCTGCAGCAGTAGCAGCACAAAAATGACAAGCAGAAAGTAAGGTGGGGAGGAGCAGCGTGGTGCTAAGACGAAGGGAGTAGCCAGCAAGGGGGGCTTTGTTTGGGCTGCCGGGATCTCCAATAGGAAGCTCAGGCTTGCTTTTCAGCACTCGGATACACTGCCATTCTCCCAGGCTACTAGCTCTTCCTGAAGAGAGGGCTCACACAAGGAGCCAGTCTTCCTCACAGATCAGGAAGCAGATGTGGTAGGAGCACACGGCCCTAGGCATCAAGGATGTTCTTTGTCATCCTCTGAGGAAATCACCCCTGAACAGAACAGACCCACAAAATGCAGCCCTTCTCTTCTGTGTGTGAACGCTCATGGGGTCCACATTCCTACACATGTGTGCACACTGACATGCATATTCACACAACCCATCCCACGGAGTTGTTTCTGCTTTGGGACTGTAGACATGCTTTCTGACTTAACCACCTTTTGTTGAATTTCTCCCAAACTCCATACCAGCTACCCTTGCTAAGAAAGTCAAAACTGCTCGATGTCAGCTACCTTCATGATAATGAATACACTTTCATGTTAGAAAGGAGCAAACACCAAGAGTGAGTAAACATACAAGCTTAGAAGGTTGGATGCACCAAAGATAAACATGATTTTTTTTTTCTATAGTGCTTACTGCTGACAAGGGTCAGGGCAATAGCCAAACAAAAAGCAGTATGTTTTTGTTCTGTATGGCTGCAGATAATTATGTCATGGTAGAAACACTATGTAAGAAAAGGAATACTACCCAGATCTTATATTACTTAAAAATGAATTTGAAAGAAGACATTGAAAAAAAAAAAAAAAAAGAAAGAAAGAAGACATTGAAATATATACAGTTGATTCTTAAAAAATGCAGGGGCAAAAAAAAAAAGCAGGGGCTGGGGGCGCTGACCCCTGGCCAAGCCAAAAATCCATGTAGAATTTCCTGACTCATGAAAAACATAACTACTAACAGCCCCCTGCTGACCAGAAACCGGACTGATGGTATAGTCGATCAATGCTTATTTTGTATGTTTTAGGTACTACATACTGTATTTTTACAATAAAGTAGGCTAGAGAAAAGCAAGGTTATTGAGAAAATCATAAGGAGAAAATACATTTACAGTTCTGTACCGTATTAGGAACAGTCCATGTATAAGGGAACCAACAATCCATGTATAAGGGAACCACACAGTTCAACCCTGTGAGGCAACACTCCTGGCCTTCTGAGGGCTGCTGGTGGGACTGAGCTGGGGCTTCTACCTGAGGGGAGGATGGCTCCAGCAGCCTGGACAAGTTGGAGAGAACAGTGACGAGGAGGAGGGCTTCTTTGCTGTCAAAGTCTTCCTCTTGGCTAAGTAAATTCAACAAACACCTCTGGGAAAAAAAGGAACACAGAGACATCAGCAGGTATGTTCCTGTCATGGAGCAGAGACATATAGCCAGAGATTCCTAAGGCTGGGACAGAAAGGATTCAAAGCTACCAAAATTCAGAGCACAAAATCTGAAAATAAACCTGGATTGAACAAGCAGTTTCCTACCCCGTTCCTGACCACAAATCCAAGTGTCCTCTTGAGAACTATGGACTCTAACTTCTTGCCAAACATGTTAGGAATGAATACTGCACCCACTCTTGAGGGTAGCTCATGACATCCTGAGGCCTGTCTACTGACCTCCGATTTAGCTCCAGCCCCAGCCCCGCCTGCACACCTTCCCCGATTCCCTTGCCCAATTCCTCTCTCACCACCTGAAATACTCTTCTATTTTGTGTGCCAGCTTCTTCCCCATTCTGTAAGCTCCCCAAGGATAGGGATTTTGTTTCTTTTGTTTCCTGCTACATCCCCAACACCTAGAACAGTCCCTAGCACAGAGCAGAAACTTTAAAAAAAATTATGTGTTAAATACAGAAATCCTCTGTGACAGAAAATCCTGATACTGTGACAACTACTGATTAGAAATGAACAGGCTGGGACGCCTGGGTGGCTTAGCGGTTGACCATCTGCCTTTGGCTCAGGGCGCGATCCTGGAGTCCTGGGATTGAGTCCTGCATTGGGTTCCCTGTGAGGTGTCTCCCTCTGCCTGTGTCTCTCATGAATAAATAAATAAAATCCTTAAAAAAAAAAAAAAAAGAAAAAAAAAAGAAAAAAGAAAAAAACAGGATTCACTGTCCAGTCTGTGCAGTTTGACTAAGTCAAATATACCACGCACAGAAACAAAGACACACTCCATACCTTAATGGGCTCCTGGCTATCTCTTCATATCGATTCAAACAGTAATTCTTGGAGGCAACAGTGCTGCAGGTTGGGGTGGCTTTCACACCCATCCTCCCCAGAATCCTTTTTTAAAAAATATTTTATTTATTCATTCATGAGACACAGGGAGGGAGAGGCAGAGACACAGGCAGAGGGAGAAGCAGGCTCCCTATAGGGAACCCGATGTGGGATTCCATCCCAGGATCCCGGGACCACGACCTGAGCTGAAGACAGACACTCAACTACTGAGCCATCCAGGTGTCCCCTTCCCCAGAATCCTTTTACAGGCGTTACCTTCCACTCAGCAGAGTTATGTCCTGTGGCTTAGATGATGACCCAGAAGAAATCCTGTCCTACTTGCGTTCTGTCTGCCCATTCCCACCAGCTGGCCCAGCTAACAGTCCCTCTGCAGGGGCCCTCAGGCAAGCAGAGCGTTTTGCCAAGGCTACTTACCTGAAACTGCCGGATCTGGAATGCTGCTCTGTGACTGACGCTGCCTTCCGCCTCTTCTCCCTCATTATCTGTGACATCTAGGAAAGGGAAAAGAATGTGTTCTTTGAAATGGACCGACTCACTATGCTTTTTTGGCTTTTTAATATTAAACTAAAATTTTAGAATGCCAAAAAAAGGTCTGGGGGCAGAATTAAATATATTCCTAACATTCTGCAATTTCTTAGCACTATCTTCCAATTTCCAGTCACTATTTGTGGTCATGTGTAAAATCCAGTAAATGCTAATTCTGAATCCACTAGATGTCACTCATTAGCAACACTGGGACCTGCTCTCAGATGTCGTGTGGTAGATTAGTAAATAGAATCAAGAGGTTTGGTTAAGAATAAGAAACCCAGATGAAGCCAATTTATTCAAAACTGAAAAGCTCACCCAGAGCCCTGAGAAAGTGGTGAATCTTGGGCTGATAGAACTGTTGCACAGCACTGAATATCTTCTGCAAACCCTCCAAGCACAACAGTGAGATGCTCTTTCCTTTTTCTTTCTTTCCCAAATCTTCCACTGAAGTAGGAATGGAAGTATATCTCCAAAGTAAGACCCTGAAAAGAAGAAATGTGATTATTTATTAAAAGATTTTATTTTGTAAGTAATCTTTACACCTAACACGGGGATGGAACTCAAGACCTCAAGATCCAGAGTTGTACACTCTACTGACTGAGGCAGCCAGGTGCCACAGAAAAGTAATTTTATTAACGTCAGGTTCACTGAGGTAAAATTTTATATATTGTAAAATTCACACCTTCCCCTATTCCCTTGCCCCATTCCTCTCTCACCACCTGAAATACTCTTCTATTTTGTGTGCTGGCCTCTTCCCCATTCTGTAAGCTCCCCAAGGATAGGGATTTTGTTTCTTTTGTTTCTTCCCCGAAGAAACTGTCCCATTCAGACAGAACGCAAGTAGGACAGGAAACTTCCCCGAAGAACTGAACATGTACAGTTCAATAAATTTTAACAAACTTATACAATCGTGTAATCATCCCCATAATCAAGATATTTCTATCATCCCAAAAGTTCTCCTACATTGCTCTGTAAGTTAGTTCTCTCCCGATTTTCCAATCACTGATCTGATTCTCTCCCTATGGTTATATTATTTACAAAATAGTATATAAAAATGGTAGCATTCAGTATGTAGCCTTCTGAATCTAGCTGTTAATTTAGCATATGCTTCTGAGATTCCCCTCTGTTGCTACATGTATGGTAGATAATCTCATTTTATTGCTAAGTAGAATATTTCATTGTATAGATGTACCAGTTTCTCCATTCAACTGGATATGGATGTTTGGTTTCCAAATTTTGCTATTACAGATAAAGAGGCAATCAAAAACCTTTATTTATTTATTTATTTATTTATTTATTTATTTATTTATTTATTTATTTATTAATCAAAAACCTTTATATGGATATATGCTTTCATTTCTTTTGGGTAAACATCTAAGAGTGGAATCTGTAGATAATATGGTAGGTGTGTGCTTAACTTTTGAAGAAAATGCCAAACTGTTTTCTCAAGTGGTTGTACTGTTTTACATTCCCATTGTGTATAAGAGTTCAAATTTCTACACATCCACATTTTGGTATTGTCAGCCTTTTTTAAAAAGAATATTTGCTTATTTTTAAAAGTTTCTAGTTATCTCTATGCCTAGAACTCACAATCCCAGAGTTCAAGAGTCATACGCTCTTCTAACTGAGCCAGACAGAGGTGCCAAGTATCATCAGTCTTTTTACTTTCAGGTATTCTAATAAATATTCAGTGATATCTCATTGTGATTTAATTTGCATTTACCTAAGAACTAATTATCCTATCCTTTTGTGTCCTTATCAGCCATCTATTGGTCAAGTATCTGTTCAAATATCTTACTCATTTTTAAATTTGGTTGTTTGCTGTTTTAAATTTAATTAAGCTTGAGTGTTCTTTATATACTCTGGTTACCAGTCCTTCATCAGGCATGTGCTTTGCAAGTATTTCCTCATCTATGGCTTGTCTTTTTAATCTCCTTAAAGCGTTTTCCAAAGAGCAGAGTTAAACGTTTTTTTTTTTTTAAATATAGCTTGTGCTTCTGGTACTCTAAGAAATCTTTACCTAAAACATGATCACAGAAATTTTTCTAGTTTCCTGTAGATATTTTACAATTTTTGGCTTTATTATTTTGTTTTTTTTAAGATTTTATTTATTCATGAAAGACACACTGGGAGAGGCAGAGACACAGACAGAGGGAGAAGCAGGCTCCCTGCAGGGAGCCCGATGTGGGACCTGATCCTGGGAACCAAGTTTTGGTTTTACATTTTTGTCTTTGACCCATTTCAAATTAATTTTTTGTTTATGACATGTAGAGTGAATAAAGGTTCATTTTTTCCCCACATAGTCAACTGTTCCAAAACCATTAAATTATCTCTTTTGTAAAAAATCAAATGACCATATTTGTGTAATCTATTTCTGATCTATTCTGCTCCAATGATTCTGCCAATACCACGCTATCTTAAATAAAGTAACTTTATCATCTGTCTTGACAGTGTGAATCCTCTTTAAGTCCTCTTTGTTTTTATTTCAAACTTGTTTAATTATTCTAGGTCCTTGTCCTTTACTTTTCCACAAAAATTCTAGAATCATCTTGTCAATTACTAAAGTAAAGCTTGATAGGATTTTGATTGAAACTGTGTTGAGGGTGCCTGGGTGGCTCAGTCAGGTGAGCATCTGCCTTTGGCTCAGGTCATTATCCCGGAGAGTCAGGATCAAGCCCTGTGTTGGGCTCTGTGCTCAGTGGGGAGTCTGCTTCTCTTTCTCATTTATTCATTCATTCATAAACAAATAAATAAAATCTTTAAAAACAAAAAGAGAAACTATTGAATCTATGGGTTGATATGCGAAGAATTCACACCTTGACGATACTGAATCTTCTCTTCTGTGGACACTGGGTACCTTTACATTTACTTGGGTCTTCTTTGATTGCTCTAATGTTCTGAGTTTTCATCACATAAATCTTACATGTTAGACTTATTGCAGGGAAGTTCGTATTTTATGATGCTACAGTAAATGGTTCTGTTTTTAAAGTTCTTCCAATTGTTCACTGCTAGCATGTACATGAAAACACAATTTAAAAAATACTGTCCTTGTTTTCTGTAGACAATTATAATATCCCCAAAGACACTTATTTTTTCCTTCTCAATTTGGATGCTGTTTACTTTTTTTTTCCTGTCTTACTGCTTTGGCTACAACCTCTAGTATGTTGTTGAAGAGCAGTGGTGAGAGCACAGGGAGGGAAAGCATTCAGTCCACTTAATCATTAAGTATGGTGCTGACTATAGGTTTTTTGTGGATTCCCCTTATTGGATTGATCAAGTTCTTTTTATTTTTTTAAAAATTTATTTATTCATGAGAGAGAGAGAGAAAGAGACAGAGAGAGACTGAGAGAGAGAGAGAGAGGCAGAGACACAGGCTCCATGCAGGGAGCCTGATGTGGGACTTGATCCTGGGTCTCCAGGATCACACCCTGGGCTGAAGGTGGCACTATACCGCTGAGCCACCCGGGCTGCCCGATAAAGTTCTTTTATTTCTACTTTGCTAAGAGATTTGATCATAAATTTATGTCAAATTTTCTGCATCTTTTAAGATGATTATAGGGTGTTTCCTTTTTCTTTTTAAGATTTTTATTTATTTGTTCATGAGAGATACAGAGAGAAGCAGGCTTCATGCAGGGAGCCTGACGCGGGACTCAATCTCAGGTCACCAGGATCACACCCTGGGCCAAAGGCAGGCGCCAAACTGCTGAGCCACCCAGGCGTCCCCCTAAGGTGTTTGCTTTAATCTGTTGATACATGCTGAATTATATTGACTGATTTACAAATTTTGAGCCAATTTTGCATTCTTGAGAAAATATTCCACTCAACTCCATCATCCTTCTTACAAACTGCTGGGCTCAATTTGCTAATATTTTTAATATCTATATTCATAAGGGAAATTGGTTAGTAGTCATCTTATGTCTTTGACTGGGTTTGGCATTAGGGTAATGCTGGCCTCATAAAACGATTTAGGACATGTCCTTCCTATTCTATCTTCTGGGATAATTTACATACATTAGTATTCTTATTTTTAGGGGGGTGGCAGAGAGAGAGGGAGAGGGACAATCTTAAGCAGGCTACATGACCAGCGCAGAGCCTGACACTTGATCCTAAGACCCTGAAATGACCTCACCTGAAATCAAGAGTCAGATGCTTAACCAATTGAGCCACCCAGGCGCCCTGGTATATTATTTCATCCTTAAATGTTTGGTAGAATTCACCAGTAATTCATCTAGGTATGGAGCTTTCTTTGAGGCAAAATTTTGAACTACAAATTAAATTTCTTCTTTTTAAAAAAATTTTAATTTTAAGCAATCTCTCTACCCAACATGGGGCTTGAATTTACAACCCCCATGATCAAGAGTCAATGCTCCACTGACTAGCCAGCCAGATGCTCCTCAATTTCTTTAAAGAGTCACAAGATTATTCAGGTTGCCTATTTCTTCTTGAGTTTCAAAACCTTTGTCAAATTTAAGTAATCCAGTTTATTGGCATAAAGTTGCTAACATTCTATTATTATCAATTTTTATAGACTGTAGAATTAGTAGTGATTATCTCCTCTTCCTCATATCTGGTATCAGTACTTTGTGTCTTCACTCTTTTCCTCATCAGTCTGGCTACAATTTATTGCATTTCTTGATTTCCAAGAATCAGCTTCTGGTTTTATTCTTTTTTCTCTGTTGTTTCTTTTTTCAATGATTTTATTTTGTCTTTATAACTTCCTTCTGCTCACCTTCATCTTAATCTTTTCTTAATGTGGAAGCTTTGAGATTTTTTTTCTTATATAACCACTGACAGTTATAAATTTCCTAAGCATTGATTTACCTGGATCATACAAATTTTGAAATGCAGTGTGTTCAGTTTCATTCTGTTCCAGGTATTTTCTGATTTCTAACTTCCTCTTGGACTATGGGTTATTTAGAATGCATCTAATTTCCAAATCTACAAGGATAATCCAGTTGTTTAAAAAAATATATTACAAAATAAAAATATTTTTGTTACTGCTTTCTTGTTTAATTCTGTTGTGCTCAGGGGCATCTAGGTGGCTCAGTCCGTTAAGCATTCAACTTGTGATTATGGCTCAGGTCATGATCTCAGAGTCAAGAGATTGAGCCCCATGCTGGACTCCATGCTAGGCGAGGAGTCTGCTCCAGATGCTCTTTCTCCTCGCTCTCCCTCTGCCCCTCTCACCTGTGCTCTCTCTAAACTAAATAAATAAATCTTTAAAAACAATTCTGCTGTGCTCAGAGAACATACTGATTTCTATTCTAAAAATGTGTTCAGTTTGTTTTATGGCCCCAAATATGGTCAATTTTGATGAATACACCATGTGCACATGAAAAAATGTGCATTTTGAAACTGTTGCTAAATTTTGTATAAATATCATTTAAATCAAGCTGGATGACAGTGTGGCTCAAGTCTTCCATGTCTTCTTGGTTTTCTACCTACCAGTTCTCTACTGATTTTTGAGAGAGGATGAACCACTTTTTTATTTCTCCTTCAGTTCTATAGGTTTTTGCTTCAAGTATTTTGGTGCTTTGTTGTTAGGTGCTTATTCATTTATTTATTTATTTAAAGATTTTATTCATTTATTCATGAGGGACAGAGAGAGAGAGAGAATGAGAATGAGAATGAGGGGCAGGGACACAGGCAGAGGGAGAAGCAGGCTCCATGCAAGGAGTATGACGCGGGACTCGATCCCAGGACTCCAGGATAACACCCTGGGCTGAAGGCAGCCACCAAACCATGGAGCCACCAGGGATCCCCAGTGCATACACATTTGAAGTTGTTATGTCTACTTGCTGATGAACTGGTCATTATGTAATATCCCTCTTTATTCCTGGTAATAGAATAACATTTTCTATGTGGCTAATATTCCACATCAAAGCAGGACAAGAAAAAAAGGCTCAATATTAATGATTGTACTTTTACTGTAAAGGCATTTCCAACTTCAAACTGCCTTCATTTCTACCCCCAAATTTCCCCTCTTAGAGATTCCACAGCAAGTGGAACAGGTTTCTGAGGGTGAGAATGACTTACCGAGTTATATCACAGAGATTCTGAAAGATCTTCTCAGGGTTTTGACCATCAGGGCCACTCACATGTCCGGTTTCCTTTAGCTGCTGTACCTTTTGTAGAGCTACACTCACTGCATAGCGCATAAACTCATTGCTGGACCTTAGAACAGACAGGCTCTCTTCGTGGCTTTGGGTACTATCCCTAGAGAGAGAGAGAGAGAGAGAGAGAGAGAGAGAGGGAAAGAAGAGATTCTCCTATTGCTACTGGGATCTGGAATTAGGTTTTCTAGGGACTGTTTAGAAGAGCAGGACCTATGAAGCTCTTAATGACAGACCCCAGGCAGCACATCCAGTCACAGCAATAACTGCCCTTCTACAACCCTCATTCTCTATGTGACCTCATTTTATTCCCTCCCCCAATCCCTTTGCTTTGGTAAGACTTAAATTTCAGTCTTAGTTTCCCATGTTTTTTGTTGTTGTTCCTCCTTTGTTTTTTCAATTCAGGTTTTTCTTTCTTCTCTTTTTATACTGTTATAGTAGCTAGAACTTAGGCAGATTTTCCTATAATGCCTTATTGCAAGCCATTCCTATCTTTTCTTCAGTAGTCCATTGTTTCTGAATTTTCCATTAATAATTCAAGATAGTTCTTGAGTGCCTACCTAGAATTATCCAGATTTTTTTTTAAAGATTCTATTTATTCATGAGACACACACACACACACACACATGCAGAGAGAGAAGCAGGCTCCATACAGGGAGCTCGATATGGGACTCAATCCCGGGACTCCAGGATTATGCCTCGAGTCGAAGGCAGATGCTTACTGCTGAGCCACTCAGGTGTCCCAAATTATCCGACTTTCATTTCAAGAAACCTACAAACCTCTTACTTATTATATATACATTAAGCATTGTGAATAAAGGGATCCCTGGGTGGCGCAGCGGTTTGGTGCCTGCCTTTGGCCCAGGGCGCGATCCTGGAGACCCGGGATCGAATCCCACGTCGGGCTCCCGGTGCATGGAGCCTGCTTCTGCCTCTGCCTGTGTCTCTGCCTCTCTCTCTCTCTGTGTGAGTATCATAAATAAATAAAAATTAAAAAAAAAAAAAAAGAATTGTGAATCCAAACTAGATAATACTAGTTTATTATAGAAGCTGGTAGCTGTTAATACCTTTATTGCACAAACATCTTTAAGCACTCCATCACAAACTTACCTGAAAAGAGCAGTGAGAAGATCAGATACAAATTTCATGGACAAAAAACTATCCATTTTGTTGGCTGTTTTAGCTTTGCCTTTACCAGCTTTTTCATTAAGGATGTCAGAGAGTTTCTTGTAACACATAAATAAGCTCAGAACCTCCTCAAACTTATTCTTACTGTATAAAAAGAAAAAGAGACCACTAAGGACAAGCATCAGAATATTGTGGTTTACTTTCACACCCAATAATAAAGATATCAATGTTTCTTTAGATGTTCTATTCTAAACACAAGATTATAAATGAATAAATCTGCATTAATTTCCAGATCACTCTAATCCATCTGAGTTACTTTTTTTCTCCCTTATCCCTTATTTATACCAGTCAATGCAGAGCACAAAAGCTCAAAACTACCAACCAAACAAAATTTCCCTACTGAAACCAGAACTTCTTGAGTTCAGGGTCTGGGAATTTTGAATAAATGAAAGCATGCTACTCCTGTGGCAAATGTTTGGTGCTCTCTGGTAGAAAGAATATAATCTGGTAGACTAGATATTCATCTAAGAGGCAGCGTCATGACCTGTGGTATGTTCACTGCCTAGTACAGTTAGAATTAAAAACAAAACAAAAAAAAAATAAAAAATGGAGTATTCATCAAATTGCAAGGAGAGTAGTAGCAATACCTTACCTAAAATTACTTATGGAGAAATTGTATTCTATTAGAACCTCACAAATTCCCATCACAAGAGAAGCACAGATATTATTTTTGATGCCAACACCACTGTTCTGAGAAAAATCTGCTGATTTATCCTAAAAGACACAAGATAAAAATTAATGAGCTACTGGGAGTCAGTAGAGCAAGCAACTCTTGATCTCAGGGTTGTGAGTCTGAGCTTCACAATGGGTGCAGAGATTACTTAAAAATGAAATCTTGAAAGCAAAACAAAACACCCTCCCCCATGAGGTATTAACAACCTCTATCATTCTATACAACTGAGATTTAGCAATTACCAATTCAAAGTCCTCTAGTTCACTCTTAATCATTCTACTAGTAACAGATTCCAACATATCCTCTAAGTCTTGGTAGAACCCTTCTTCCTCCTCTTCTTCCTGCTGTAGGGGCATCACTCTACTCTTATACCAGACCAAACAGTGCTGGACACAACACAGCAGATAATCCTGTAGAAGAAAACAGTAAACATTTTTGAGGGCTTAAGGGGTAACCTATGAGGCTGTTGATAATCAACAAATAATTCTTATCTATAAGGCTAAATAAATTAAGTTATTCATTACCATTACAAATTAAGTCAACCTGAAATAACAAAACTGGAAAAAATGAATTGAACCAACAAAAGCATTCTTTCCTGACCTTTCCCAGAAACTGGCTTTGTAAGTACTGGACAACATTAGAATGCAACATCAGAATGTATTACTTCTGACCTAATAAAAATACCACAGAGCCAGGTTGTGAAGTTAAATCCTTTCTGACTCCTCAGTCCCAGATGCTGTTCTAAAGGTAGGGGTTTATGTCGAGGGAATCTTTGGGAGACCAATAGAGCATCTCCACCTCTAGGCACAAGAAGGGCTATTTATGAAAGCAGAATCTGACAACTTAAAGACCATTTCCCTATCCCCTTCATGAGCTCTAGTTACTTGGGGTAGTGAATTTTAAATTTTTATCTTTTCTCCATTTTTCTGAGGCTAGAGCACAAGAACAGAAAAACACCTGTCCTAGTTGCCCTGAAGATTCAAGAGTGCTCGGTATATATCATATACTCCCTCTAGACTAATTAAGTAGGTTCCCTGGTTCGTCTGCTACCAGGTGACCTTCCTTCCCCATTCCAAAGTATATTTTTACTTATTTTTGTAAAAATTTTATTTATTTATTCATGAGAGACACACAGAGAGAGAGAGAGGCAGAGACACAGGCAGAGGGAGAAGCAGAATCCACACAGGGAGCCCAATGCAGGACTTGATCCTGGGACTCCAGGATCATATCCTGGGCCGGAAGCAGGCACTAAATCGCTGAGCCACCCAGGCGTCCCCCAAAGTATATTTTAGTATATTATGTAGCCAAAGAGCCATAAATGGGAGACAAATGATCCTTGGAGGAAGTCATGGATGCCTTGATTTAGTAAAGTGCTGACACGGAGATACTTTTAATAGATCCAACATAATGATTGGCCAGAAAAGACAAGGAGGGAAGATTTAAGAGTAAAATTTCATTGGGAGAACCAGAAGAGTGCTTTCAGGAAATATCTCTCTTCCTGAAGACTAACTCTATCAACAGGGTTGATGTTTTTACTTAACAGTAAAAATAATGGTTTTAGGAGGAATAAAGTCTCACCAGTGGTTCTTGTAGAGAGATCCGATCTCCTTGGGTCAAAATACAAGCTTCTAACTTCAGAGGCGGCAGCACATCAGGTTCTGGCTCATAAAACTGTTTTAACTATGTATGGTAAAGAGAAAAAGACACCAGTGCTCATGAATGCTTTTTACTTCTTTAACTGGTCAAACTAATAGCGCCTTTAATGTCTTATGTCTTCTAGGACATATGTCTCAAGTGTCCAAAGAACAATGCAACAAAATTTGTGTTGTTTGGGCTCACACACATCTTTTACCCTTGCTTCAGATATCATGTTGAGCTCTTTCCTACTCCATTTTTATTAACTCTCCCACAAAACATCATACTCTCTCATACCAATTCCTAAACTTGTACAAGTAATCAGCCTTTCCAGTATAGCTTGATGGTTAACAATATACAGGATTCAGAGTCAGAATGGCTGAGTCCAAGTCCCAGTATGACCACTTATTAATAATTCTGATAAAGGCATCCATGCCTTGGTTCCTCATCTGTGATAGAAGATTATTAGTATTATAAACATCTAAGGCTGCATAAGGATTAAACATGTCAATATATATAAAGTGCTAAAAACACTACTTAGCACAAAATAGAGCTCAAGAAATGTTAGCGATTACTTTTTTTTTTTTTTTTTTACTTTTAGCATCTGAACAATTTTACTGGTCCACATACTAACCTGAGTTGAGAAGCACTGCTCTATGCATTCAATCACAATTTTTTTATGCTTGTTAAGTGTGTGAATGTTGATGAGCTGATTATTACAGTTTGAAAGGTCCACTATACTTAATAGGATATAAATTTTATATAGGATCATATAGGATCCGCCTGAGGCCCAATGGAAAGCTTTTGATAAATAGTATAGGACCTTCCAATAATTTCTACACATCTGAGATCTTAACTTCAAATGTAGCTTCTTCAGCAGAATTATAACAAAGCAATGGCATACAAAAGGGGAAGAAGAAGAGAAAAAGAACTTCCATTTTTAGCAAAGTGGTGGACAAGGGGTCTAGAGAAACTCTCCTGGTAGAGAACAATTTTAAAAATGCATTAGGGATCCCTGGGTGGCGCAGCGGTTTGGCGCCTGCCTTTGGCCCAGGGCGCGATCCTGGAGGATACCCGGGATCGAATCCCACGTCGGGCTCCCGGTGCATGGAGCCTGCTTCTCCTTCTGCCTGTGTCTCTGCCTCTCTCTCTCTCTCTCTCTCTCTCTCTCTCTGTGTGACTATCATAAAGAAATCAAAATTAAAAAATAAAAAAATAAAAAAAAAAAAAAAAAAAAAAATAAAAATGCATTAAAAAATTTAAAAACATAGCTAAGACAATGGGAAAGTAAGAAAAGTCTTCAAATATCTCATTATATTAGAAAATGTTATAAAGCATGAATCTAGCAACTACACGAGCAAATGAACTCTGAAGCCAGTGTTTATTCTGGCAGCATCTGCCAATCCTGGAGGCCTAAAGCTACAGTTGTAGAGCTCATGGACCTGAAGATAAAGCCTAAGGCCCTCATGGGGTGAAGGCTGAATCAGAGAACCTCACACAAAGCTGGACTTCTCAAAAGGAGATACACTTTATGGATAAACCTAAAAAAAAATCTATTACATGGAGAAAACTAAAAGGGATATGTATCAAAATAAGCCTTGACTTTAAGTAGAAGAGGAAAAAAGCGTCTCCTGGGAATTTAGAACCATAAGCTAATCTCCAAATGTAATTTGGGCTAGAATTCACATCACTTGTGTGGCCTTAAGAATCAAAAGCCAATAATTTAAAGTTTAGATTAAAGAAATAGCATGTATCTTCCAAACAAGGGAAGAGAAGGAAGAGAAATAACTAGATCATTTCAAATTTTACACAAACTAGAAAAAGTGGGAATATTCCCCAGTCATTTTTTAAATTTTTTTAAAGATTTTTTTATTCATGAGAGAGAGAGAGAGAGAGAGAGAGAGAGAGAGAGATAGGCAGAAGGAGAAGCAGGCTGTGGGGAGCCCGATGTGGGACTTGATTCCAGGACCCTGGGATCACACCCTGAGCCAAAGGCAGATGTTCAATCACTGAGCCACCCAGGCGTCCCACCCCAATCATTTTAAGTCACATTAATCATCATTTAGCTCATATTAAGCCAAGAAGTTGAGTATGAGAAATAAAAACTATAGGTTGTTCTCTCTTACAAACATATACATAAAAATTCTAAATGAAATATCAGTAAATTGAATCCAACAATGTACAAAAGGTAATATATCATAATCACTTGGGTTTATCTCAGGAGTGCAATGTTGGCTTAGAAGATCAAATAATACAACTCACCACAGTTAACACATTAAAGGAGAAAAATCATATAGTTGCCTCTCAATAGATACAAAAGTGCATTTGCTAAAATTGAAGACACATCCATAAGTAAAACAGATCTAAGATGGCAGAAGAAGGGATAAGTAACCTGAAGACAGGGAAAATATCAAATCTGAAAGGTAAAAAATACTGAAGAAAAAATGAATCAAATCGCAAAGATCTGCAGGAAAAAAATCAGGCACTCCAATATATGTACAACTGAAGTCCCCGAATGAAAGCAGTGAGGGGGGGAAATTGATGAGATAATGATAATTTCTAAAATTTGGTGAAAAGCATCAATTTAGAGTTTTATGAAGTTTAATAAACTCAAAATAGAAACACAAAGACAATCCCATGTAAACATACAGTCAAACCCTTAAAACCCTAAGACAAGGAGAAAAATCTTGAAAGGAGCAAGAGAAAAATGACATAGAAAAAACAGAAAACAAAGACACAATAATTGGTTCACTCAGGAATCAGCAACTTGAGAAACAATGAAACCAGAAGACAATGGAATGACATACTTAAAGTACCAAAAGAAAAAGCTATCAACTAAGAATTCTGTATTCAGTGAAACTATCCTTCAAAAATGAAGGCAAAAAGATATAGCTCTATAGAGATGAAAACTGAGAAGTCACTGGCAGCAGACCTATACAACAGACATACTAAAAAAAGGCTCCTCAGGCTGAAGAGAAGTTATTGAAGATGGTAAACCTGAACCCACAGGAATGAAGAGCATTGGCAATGGTAAAAAGTTGGTATATATGAGAGACTGTGTACACTTTTTTCTTTTCTTAATTTCTATGGAAGACATACATATAACTATTTAAAACAAACGTAACACTGGCTTGCTGGGATATAACATGTATGATAATATCATAAAGGCGGGAGGATGGATCAAAGTTCCTATATTTTATTGGAAGTACCTCAGTATTAACCTAAATATATAGTGATCAATTAAAAATGCATACTATAATCTCTAGAGCAAATTAAAAGTACAACAAAAGAGGCACATGGGTGGCTCAGTGATTGAGTGCCCAACTCCTGGTTTCAGCTTAGGTCATGATCTCATGAGTCATGGGTGGTGCCCCATGTCTGGCTCTGTGCTCAGTAGGGAGTCTGGTTGAAGATTCTCTCCCTCTGCCCTTCCCCCAACTTGTTTTCTCATTCTTGCTCTCTCTCTAAAGTAAATAAATATTTAAAATAAAAAAAATACAAAAAATACAGTTAAAGTCAATAAAGGAATTAAGTAACAAAACAGCAGACCTAAATCCAACCATAACAATAATTACATTAAATGTGAATTGACTAGACATTCCCATTCAAAGGAGGGTGTCATATTGGATTAAAAATGTTAAGATCTCTGTTTTCACTTCTTTTGGGCAGATACCTGAAGTGGAAATGCTGGATCAAATGGTAATTCTGCTTAATTTTTTTAAAGAATTGCCATACTTTTTCTCATAGTAGCTGTACCATTTACCACCATTAATGCACACACACCACCACTTATTATTTTTCACTTGATTGTAGCCATCCTAATGGGTATGAAGTTGCATCTCATTGTGGCTATATTATTTGCTTTTCCCTAATGATTAGTGATGTTGAGCATCTTTTCATGTGTTTATTGGCTATTTGTGTGTGTATATACATACACTTACATATATATGTATATATATATATATTTTCGATGAATGTCTATTCAAGCCCATTTTTTTCTATGCCCATTTTTTAACTGGGTTGTTTTTTGTTGAGTTGTAGGAGTTCTATATATTTGCTAGATATTGATCTCTTATCATATATATGATTTGTAAATATTTTCTCCCACTCTGTGGAGAGTGCTTTTTGCACAAAAGTTTTTAATTTTAATGAGGACAATTTCTTTCTTTTTTCTTTTATTACCTGTTCTTCTGGTTAATGTCCAAGAAATCGTTAAAAAATCCAATGTCATGAACCCCTTCCCTTGTATTTTAGGAGGTTTATAATTTTGCTCTTAATGTTTTGGTCTTTGATCCATACTCAGTTAATTTTGTACACCGTGTAAGTTAAGAATCCAAATTCATTTTCAGAATGTGAACATCCAGTTTTCACAACATCATTTGTTGAAAAGATTCTCCTTGTTTTTAATCTAGTGCTTTTTAATGAAGCTTTTCATGCTTGGGATCTTGAGCCAGGAAGACGTGAGTTCATATTCCAGCTTTGCCACTTCCTAACTATGTGACCTTGGACAAATGAAATTACTTAACCTTTCAGAATCTAAAATGGAGGTAACCATTTTTAGTTCACATAGTTTTGTAAGATCAAATAAGATCACCCACATAAAGTGCTTCATAAACACTTGGCTCTCTCTATAATAGAGTAGGTATTGTTATTTTCAGTACATAATAGCATAGCATCATGAGCTCTGTTGGGAAGTTAACCAAGATGTCACCAGTTTACTCATGACCAGACCTGGGGGATCAGAGGTCCTCACCATTCCCTCCCCTGTCCTTGGAATGTGAGTTCTGCTTGCTTTCCCTGCTCCCAGAGGCTGCTCCAAGGACATGGCCTTGAGATGGTGATGTGGTGCTGAGAACACCTACACAGTCTATGTGATTGAACCCAGTTAAGGCCTTTATTTAACCTTTTACAATGTAGCAGATGAGTGTGGAGATGCACTAATCTTGCTGCTGTCCAAGACAAGTTCCTTTGCTTCTTTTTTTTTTTTTTTTTTGTTCCTTTGCTTCTTAAAACTGCTACCTACCAACCTGGAGTGGCCTGCCTCTTTTGCTGGTGTCTCCCTGCCCTATGAGTTTCAGATTATACATGGGAAACTCTGACAGGGTTATGAACAGACAAACTCTCAATATATAAAAAGATTCAAACAGTATATAGTAAAATATTATTTAACTGTAAAAGGGAATGAAGTATTGACAGATGCTACAACATGGATAAATCATGAAAACATTAAGTGGAAGACATCAGCCACAAAAGACCACATATTTATGATTCCATTTATATGAAGTGTCCGCAACAAGGAAATCTATTAAGACAGAAAGAGATTAGTGGCTGCTTAGGGCTAGGTGGGTAGGAGAACGATGAGAAAATTAGGGGGTGGTAGCAGAGGGGTGTAAAGCTTCTGAGGTGATAAAATGTTCTAAAATTGCCTCTGTGTCCATTAAAGATGAATGGATAAAGAAGATGTGGTATATGTATACAATGGAATATTACTCAGCCATTAGAAATGACAAATATACACCATTTGCTTCGACATGGATGGAACTGGAGGGTATTATGCTGAGTGAAATAAGTCAATCGGAGAAGGACAAACATTATATGGTCTCATTCATTTGGGGAATATAAAAAATAGTGAAAGTGAATAAAGGGGAAAGGAGAAAAAATGAGTGAAAATATCAGTGAGGGTGACAGAACTTGAGAGACTCCTAACTCTGGGAAACGAACAAGGGGTGGTGGAAAGGGGGGTGGGTGGGGGATTGGGGTGACTCAGTGACAGGCACTGAGGTGGGCACTTGACGGGATGAGCACTGGGTGTTATGCTTTATGTTGGCAAATTGAACGCCAATAAAAAACAAATAAATTTTAAAAAATGTTCTAAAATTGGCTGTGGTGATGATCTTGTACAACTCTGAATACACTAAAAACCAAATTAGTTGTACACTTTAAATGGGTGAATCATATGGTATGTAAATTATATCTCAATAAAGCAATTTAAAAAAAGATTCAAACAATGCTTAATGAATAAATGTTCATGGTAAAAGGTCTTATTTATGCCAGATATTCTACAGCTGAATTCTTTTCATAGTGATAATCCTGTGAAATATTTCTTAATTAAAAAATCTTATTTTAAACTAAAAAGTACAGAAAATAACCTATAGACACCCATGCATCTGTAACCCAGATTTAACATGCCTATTTTGCTATATTTACTTTAGATCTCTCTCTTTTTAAAAAATATTTTATCTATTTATTCATGAGAGACACAGATAGAGGCAGAGACACAGGCAGAGGGAGAAGCAGGCTCCATGCAGGGAGCCTGATGTGGGACTCCATCCCGGAACTCCAGGATCATGCCCTGAGCCGAAGGCAGATGCTCAACCGCTGAGTCACCCAGGCATCCCCAGATCCCTCTTTTCTTTTAGAAGTAAAACAGACAGACACAGCTGATAGCCCTTATACAAATGGTTCTTTAAAAGGTTCTTCTGGGGAGCCTAGGTGGCTCAGTTGGTTAAGTGTCTGCCTTTGGCTCAGGTCATGATCCCAGGGTCCTAGAATCGAGCCCCACATGGGCCTCCGTGCTTAGCAGGAGCCTACTTCTCCATCTCCCAGCTACTCTTGCTCCCTCTTGCTATCTTCCTCTCTCTCAGGTAAATAAATTAAAATCTCTGCTCAGCAGGGAGTCTGCTTCTTCCTCTCCCTCTTCTGCTCATGCTCTTTCTCTCACTCTCAAATAAGTAAAATCTTTAAAAATTTTTTTCAAAAATTTTTGAAACCCTTCTGACCTAGGGTGCACACCTTAACTGGGAGGATAACTTAAGATGATGGCAAGAGGGTGGACAGGTAAGTGGTAATAAAAATAAAACAGCAGGATAGCATACCCAGGTTATGTTCCCAATGCACCAACCACGATATTATTTGGGAATTAGTTTATATTTTGAAAAGTCTGGAAAATGTCAATCATCTCTCCATGCCTTATTATCTGTTCTTTATATCCATAAAATAATAAAAATATATTACCTGTGAAAGTAGAGTCTGCATGATTGAATTAGCCAGCTGAGAGTTCCTTCGAAGGACATCATAGAACCCCTAAGAGGAAACAAACAATAAGCTCTTTAACAGATATACTAGTGATTTGAAAAATCATAACTTTAAAACAATACTCTTTCTTTACCCTACTCTCAATTCTTTGGAAAAGACTAAGACCATATTTGCAGAGGAAGAAATAAATCAGGAAGTTTAGGTTATTTCCATAAGAACTAAAAAGAGATCTCTGATCACTGAGAACTAGATTAATAAACTGACCATAACTGTTACAATTTTTAAACAATAGGTCACTTCTGGCTTTGGAGTACTTTGCTCCTTTACAGTTAAGAATGTCTCAGGCCTCATTCTTTTCTCTCATCCTCCATTAACAACCTTCCCTTCTAAGACATTCTGTCCACTTAGTTTCCAGTGCTTCAAAAGTGTCTCCTGGCCCAAAGCACCCTAATGTAAAGGACAATGATAGTTCTTCCCATCCAAAATTTCCCAGTCATAGTTTAAAACTATTGAAATTAAAGGGCACCTGGGTGGCTCAGTTGTTTAAGCATCCCACTCTTGATTTGGGCTCAGGTCATGATCTCAGGGACGTGAGATAAAGGCCCATGTCAGGCTCCACACTGGGCACAAAACCTGCTTAAGATCTCTCTCCCTTTTGCTTTGCCCCTTTGCTCCCCCAACCATTAAAATAATCTTAAAAAATATTTTTCTCTATTTTTAAAATTTCCTACAAAAAGCCTGAAAAGTTCAGCGCCTGGCAACTACTGTAGCTCAATAAATGCTATTTTAAGAATGCTGAATGAAAGTATTATAAAAGCTGCTCTTTTTCTTAAATTTATTTTTAAAAAATATTTTACGTATTTGAGAGCGAGCAAGAAAGCACAAACAGGGAGAGAGAGCAGCAGAGGGAGAGGGAGAAGCGGATTCCCCACTGAGTAGAGCCTGACACGGGGCTTGATTCCAGGAGCCGAAGGCAGATGCTTAACCGGCTTAGCCATCCAGGAACCCTAATATAATAGCTGCTCTTTGAAATGACTTCCATTTAGTATACTTGCTAGATTATCTGCTATTCTCCATCTATATATGAAACGTTGTGTTTTGAAGTACATGGTCTATTAAATGTCTGAAATGGTAGTGTATCCTCCCTGATGGCATACTTTAGTCCCACTGGATGGAATTATATACTAATCACAAATCAGTAGTTATATTTGCCTGACTCATTCTTGCTAATTGTACTGGTCATTATGAGATTTAATCAGGCATCCTGTAAATTGTTAAAAATCAAACACAAAAAGAAAAAGAAGCGGATTTATAAAAACTAGGTTAAATGTTTTGGAAGGAATAAGTAAGTTTCTAAAACCAGTTTCTAAAAAACAAAAAAATAAAAAATAAAACCAGTTTCTGATAAATTAAGGGTAAGAAAATTATAAAAAATTAGGGAAAAAACCCTAAACTTATCTAAGACTGTATCTGAAGTATCTTGTATTTCTCTCACTTTAGGTAAACAAAACCTTGAAATTATAGTCAATAAATTAAGGTTCTGGTTTGAGAGACAGGAAGTTCTAAATGACAGACTCATAATCAAAAAAACAAACAAAAAAAGGTTTGGCCCCACACAATGTACCAGTATATTTAAATATTTCAAATTAAGGGGCATCTAGGTGACTCAGTTATTTAAGCAGCTGCCTTTGGCTCACGTCATGATCTGGGGGTACCTGCGATCCAATCCCACATTGGGCTCCCTGCTGAGTGGGGAGTCTGCTTCTCCCTCTCCCCCTTCCCCTGCTCATGGTCTCTCTCTCAAATAAATAAATCTTAAAAAAATATTTCAAATTAAATTAAAACAAAACATTCAAGTTGTTTCAAATATTCTTTATGATTCCTCACCTTTAACAACCTTTTGGCTAACCATCACAAACTACCAATCTTAACTGCATCAAATAGGAGTGAACTATACTTTTATAATCAGAAAAAATTTATTAAAATAGAAATGGATTATTAGTTGCATTCCTTCCGCTCCTGACTTACCTCATAAAGCATGAGTCGAACATCAGCCTGCTGGCCTAAGCATCTCCTCAAACTATCTATGATCTCGAGGCAAAATGTTTCATTGGCAACAGAATTGTAACGGCTATGAACATCCACATGGACCTGAAAGGAAAAAAGGCCAGTTCTTATGTATTCTGCCAAATCAATTTTCATAAAGGAGTTAAAATGAGCCTATGTTCTTGGTCAAAGAATCTTAGACTTAGCTTTCCCCACATGCCAAAATCCAGGACTGGGGCTGACATTACAATCATCATGAGGCTATGAGAAGTGTCACTCTTATTCTGGTTTGAGATAAGAATTTTCAAGTATTTTAACAACATTAACTTTTCTCCAACCCTTAAGGTCTTCCTTGACAATGTCAGTTGCTGAAGAAGGCACACAGATGATTTCATACCAGTAGAATCCGGGAGTCATAATATACTTGATTTTACTTGAAAGGCCTAAGATGCTTCCCTTAAAGGTCTTCAGAATCTAGTTTTTGTATCTATAAATTCCTGGTTTAGAAGGTTTAGAAGTGGGTAATTTTTAGTTTAGAAATGACAAGACATTTAGTTTAGAAATGGACAAGACAAAGAATAATAGCCCTTGTTTGATTTACATCATAAATCCAACAACTGTAGACCAAGATGCCTAACCCTTACTACAGGCCTGTCCATGAGGTAGTTCAAACTGAGCAAATTCCCGCTCTGCCCATAGCTGTTTGTATCACCCTGGGCAAGTTATTTAACCTTCCTGGGCCTTAGTCTCCTCATCCTTAAGATGGGAACACTGATAACAATACACTAAGATTCCATGCTCCTAATATTTAATCTGTCCCATAAGTTATAAACAAAAGTTTTGTATAATTACACTAGATCAATAAAGGGTTCCTGATAGGGGTGCCTGGGTGGCTCAGTTGGTTGAGTGTCTGCCCCAGGCTTGGATTGTGATTCTGGAGTCCTGGGACTGAGCCCCAAGTTGTGCTCCCCGCTCAGTGGGGAGTTGGCTTGTCCCACTGCCCACCCCCAGCTCGTGCTCACTCTCTCTCAAATAAATAAGATCTCAAAAAAAAAAAAAAAAAAAAAAGATTCCTGATAAAGTCTGGATTACCAAAAAATTGTAAAAAGTTTTTTTTTAAGATTTATCTATCTATCTATCTATCTATCTATCTATCTATCTATCTATCTATCTATCTGACAGAGAAAGAGAGGGAGTACAGAGGGAGTGGGAGAAGCAGACTCCCTGGTAAGCAGAGCCTGACACAAGGCTTGATCCCAGGACCCTGAGATCATGACTTGAGCTGAAGGCAGACATTTAACCACCTACTGTAAAAAGTTTTATTTTCTCAGATTACTGGGCTTAACAGAAGTTCATGTGCAAAGTAAATAAACTATTAAAAATGAGGATAATAATAGCATCTAGATTCAGACTCTCAGTTTCAGGATCATTTGTACAACCAGAACAGGAGGGAAAAAGCACAGCTTACACATCATCAACTCCTGCACCGAAGCACACTACAGTGCTGTGTGAACAATCTGTGGTGCCATGTGTTACAATGCTTACCTGGCTAACACCGATGGACTGACTGCATTGAGAGGACGACAAGCTGCCTAGAACCTTAAAGTTCTTCAGGAGCAGCAAAAAGCCTGCAACTGCAGATTTTCGGGCATCAAGCTGGCTAGCTCAGGGACAGAAAGAGTAGTTAACAAATAGTACTAAGTTCACAGGAACAGGCTTCTGCATCAGAAAAATCCAGTTGGTTCTGTACAGGGAAGGAATAAGCCATGAAGCACAGAGCAAAATAAAATGAATTTATGTACTCAAAATAAGCCATCAGCTGTTCCTGGCAGTTTTGTGGTAGAGGAATTCGGCTGACTCTGCACTATCTACTCAACCTCAAGACACTACCTATACTTTCTTCTACATGGAGAACAAGCACAGGAGTATAGAGAAGCTATCTGATGGGCCAATAACTCAAATATAAATATGAAATAGCAAAGGGAATTGTTGATTTTCTGTGTCTGAAGGACCACTTCCCTTCTTCACAGAGGAGTACAGTGTTTGAGGCTTTGTCAACTCTCCATCCAGAAAAATGATATACTCATCTGAGTGAGGCTCTGATTAATTCATGGACATACTACGACATATACATCTTGGCCTCTGGGTAAGGAAGGAATAACAAGTCAATTCTAGAAGAGGGATAATGGCATATGGTTACTTACTAGCTGTTCCCCTGGATATCCACAAGTACAATGTAATAGAGCCAATGTGATACTGATCATCTTTTATTTAAAGTACCAAATGCTTTCCACCTATTAGTGGGCTCATAATACTTTTTAGAAGGTAGTATCATCATCTCTAGCTTATACACTAAGAAATAAAGGAAGGAGGTCAGGAGGCATTGGCTAAACCAAAAAACCTCAGACCACTTAACAGTTAATATGGTCTACACTCACTAGACCACAGTTTTGATGTTCACTAGATTGAGTTTCCTGAATATTTTAATTAAGATGTTTTCCTCTTCAGAACTATCGCCAACTGGCACTGGAACCTTGTCCTGATGATTACTGTAGGGGCAGAGTACATGAGATCAAAAGCTTGAATTATAGCCCCACCAACCTCTGTTTGACTTCTGGAAAGTCACCTATATTCTCTAAGTCAGAGTTCCTGATCTGTATGGTGGAAACTATAATAATCCTGGTTTTATATGTTTACTCTGAAGATTGAATAAGACGATTGAATGAGGAAGCCTGTACTTGGCACAAGGCCTTATTGATGAAAGCTGTTCTGTTGGGTCGGACATGTGCATGACCACTATTAACAGGTTGTACAAGAAGACGGCAGGGAGGACAGTGAGTAACATCAGAAGGCATTACTTGCGAGGGTCTCATGAGATGCTCCATACCTAGCAAACATGGCTTTCCGGAGGACAAGTATCAAGGAGTCTCTCACGGACATGCTGACTTTGAGAAGAGGCTGAAAGACAAAGAATAAGTGGGAAAAATAAAAAGAGACAAAGAATAAGTGGGTAAAAAAAAGCCTTAGCTCATTTCTACCTAATACTGCTATAATTTGGCTTATAGGAGGAAATTTGGTTGTTTTTAAATACATGTTTCAGTATGACACTTAGTAATAAGGACAATAGCATACTTTTAATTATTAAATTTAAACTAATTGTGAATGCTTTTAAACCTATTGTCCTCAATTAAAAAAATATTTTATTTATTTATTCATGGAAGACACAGAGAGAGAGAGGCAGAGAGACATAGGCAAAGGGAGAAGCAGGCTCCATGCAGGAAGCCTGATGTGGGACTTGATTCCAGGACTCCAGGATCACGCCCTGAGCCAAAGGCAGATGCTCAACCACTGAGTCGCCCAGGCGTCCCTGTCCTCAATTTTCTAATCACTTCACTGACTTGAAAATGAGTCAAAGGAGAGAGCATTGTGCCAGGAAGAAGGGGTAAACTTGGAAACATCGAGTCCAGCTCAGGGTTCCTGCCCTTTTAAAACAAAATTTTATGCTTTAGTATCAAGGGATATAGAATTTATCACATTTATGAAGAATTCCATTAGGTAGAGTTCAACCTCAGTTTTGTCAAGTTCCTAAGGAGTAAGAAGACTTACCTGCACTGCCTTCAGCAGCCCTTGTACAGTTTGAAGGGGCAGAAAGGATAAATAGTCAAAAGTTTCTGTGACTTTAGAAGAACAGCTCTGAAGAACTAGGGGTGCATACATGATGATACTTGAAAGCAGATCTGAAAAACAAAATCTATAGTAAGTTGCCTCAAAGCATAAAGATATTTCTTTTTCTTTTTTTGGTATTTTTTTATTGGAGTTCGATATGCCAACATATAGTATAACACAAATAAAAGAAAAATAAATATGGGAAAAGAAATGGTAAAAAGTTTTTGGTTTCTTTTCCCAAGTCAAATATATCACAAAATAAATTTCTCTGATCCTATATAATTTTTCTATGGTCAGTGTAACCAGAATACTTCAAACTTTCTTCTGTGATAATATTAAGACTACAAAAATTAATCTAAAAGAAGGGAAGAAATCCATTAGACTGACAAGTAGCAGATGTCTTCCTATTTCCAGGCTAAAGTAAATCAAGAGATATCTATGAACTTTTATTATGTGTAAGCACATATACATATATAAATAAATATATATAAATATGTATGTAGATATACAAAATATAAATATACAAAACCATAAAGCATGGTTTCTCTTCCTTCAAGAATTTTAATTTAGTTTGGAGTCAAGAAAAATATATCTTGAAAGAATGAAAGAGGTAAATAACAGATCAATACCAGGTATCTAATAATCCCAAATACAGTTTATTTCCTAGCAAATGTTAAAGAGAGAGTCTAAGAGGAGCTCAAAGAAGAGGAGATCATTATGAATTGGTGTGCTTTAGGAGAGTGAAGAGGAGAAGAATTTAAACTGGATTCTGAAAGAAGGAATGCTAAGGAGAGATGGAAAAATATGAAAATGATACAAATGTCTCAAGATGAAAAATTTACTGGACGAGAACAATAGCAGAAAAAAAGATTTGGGAACTTCAAGTTATACTAATACAAACGATTTAAAACAAAACAGTAAAAAAGACTAAAAAAGAAAATCTATGAGCTACATTAACAATGTGGGGCAGCCTACTATATACATAATGCTGTGGGGCTGAGGGAGATGTGGGGAGTGTGTGCTGGTGGGAAGGAGATGACAGAAAAAAATTTTTTAAGAAATAATATATCAGGATGTGAGGGTGATCTGGCTGCAACATCTGTCACCCCATTGATTGCCAGGGTTGATTCAGCTGATCTGGCTAGCTAGGCGGGTGTCCCCTTCCTCCCTCACTGCTCCTTGTGCATTCCTCCTGAAGCTGCGTGCTCGGTCGAAGAGGACGACCATCCCCGATAGAGAACTATTCTTTGGTCAAGGGTATATGAGCAGCTGTGCTCCCCTGCTAGAACCTCCAAACAAGCTCTCAAGAAATAATATATCGGGATCCCTGAGTGGCGCAGCTGTTTGGCGCCTGCCTTTGGCCCAGGGCGCGATCCTGGAGACCCGGGATCGAATCCCACGTCGGGCTCCCGGTGCATGGAGCCTGCTTCTCCCTCTGCCTGTCTCTGCCTCTCTCTCTCTCTGTGACTATCATAAATAAATAAAAATTAAAAAAAAAGAAATAATATATCAAAATATGCCAAACTTTTTAAAAAAAATATATACATTTTTAAAAATTTTTATTTATTTATGATAGTCACAGAGAGAGAGAGAGAGAGAGAGAGGGGCAGAGACTCAGGCAGAGGGAGAAGCAGGCTCCATGCACCGGGAGCCCGAGGTGGGATTTGATCCCAGGTCTCCAGGATCGCGCCCTGGGCCAAAGGCAGGCGCCAAACCGCTGCGCCACTCAGGGATCCCCAAAATATGCCAAACTTAATGAAAACCAAAAACCTACAAATCTAAGAAGCTTGACAAACTCCAATCACCGGAAACATGGAGGAAGCTACACTAAAGCACACATAATTGCTTAAAACCACCAATAAAAATCTGAAAAGAAAAAAATTATATAGAGAGGAACAAGGATATTAATGAAAGTTGACATTAGAAATGATGAAAACCAAAAGAACAGTAAAGTAACATCTTTAGAGCACTAAAAGGAAAAAACCTTGTCAATTTATTTTTTAAAAAGATTTTAAAAATTTATTATTTATTCATAGACCTGGAGAGAGAGAGAGAGAGAGAGGCAGAGACACAGGAGGAGGGAGAAGCAGGCTCCATGCAGGGAGCCCGACGCAACTCGATCCTGGGACTCCAGGATCGCGTCCTAGGCCAAAGGCAGGCGTTAAACCACGGAACCACCCAGGGATCCCCAAACCCTGTCAATGTAGAACTCTATACCCAGCAAAAATATCTTTCAAAAAGCTAACACTAAATGAAGACTTTTTGTGACACACAGAAGAATCCAACAACGGTAGATCAACAGTATAAGAAAGTTAAAGGTAGTCGGACAGAAAATGATACTGGATAGAAATCTGGATCTAGGGGTGTTTGGGTGGCTCAGGGGTTGAGCGTCTGCCTTCAGCTCAGGACATGATCCTATGGTCCCGGGATTGAGCCCCACATCAGGCTTCCTGAATGGAGCCCCTGCTTCTTCCTCTGCCTTTCTCTGTCTCTCATGAATAAATAAATCTTAAAAAAAAAAAAAGAACGAAAGAAATCTGGATATACACAAAAGCACCAGAAATGGTAAATGCATGGGTAAAAATAAAAGATATTTTCTTATTTTAAAAAATTTGAAAGACAACTGACTGTTGAAAGCAAACATAACAACAATGTAGATATAATTCAATAACTAAAGAAATAAAATGTATGAGAACAGCACAAGTCACAGGAGTGGAGGTAAGAAATGGAGGTATACTGTTGGGGTATACCACTACTTAAAGGTATTAACTATAGTAAGTTAAAGATGTATCATAAACACTAAACCAAACACAAAAGAAAATAAAACAGAGGTGGAGGCAATCAAATTAGCAAGATAAAATGGAATTAAAAAAATTTCAATCCAAAAGAAGGCAGAAGAGGAGGAAAATGGAAACCAAGTACAGAAGAAAAAAGAGCCAGATGATAATCACATTAAAAAAATCATATTAAACGTAAATGACGTGCCCTGATTTAAAAAGTCCAAGATTATCAAAAAAGATTTAAAAAGACGCAATTGTATGTTTTCTATAAGAAACTCATGCTAACTAAAAAGATATAAATAACTTAAAAGCAAAAAGATGGGGAAAAGAAAACCCATGCTATCACTGATCAAACAAAAACTGCAGAGGAGAGTCTGGATTGTACAGTAGGTTAGGCATCCAACTCTTGGTTTTGGCTCAGGTCATGATCTCAGGGTTGTAAGATAAGCCCTGCATTGGGTTCCGGGCTCAGCACAGTGTCTGCTTAAGATTCTCTCTCCAAAAAAAAAAAAAAAAAAAGGATTCTCTCTCCCTGTCCCTCTGCCCCTCCTGCTCATGTTCTCTCTCTAAAACAAACAAATAAATAAATCTTAAAAGAAAACTGGAGAAGTTATATTTATATCAAGGTAGACTTCAGAACAAATAGTATTCCCAGGAACAAAAAAGATCATTTCTTTTCTTGTTCTTTTTTAAAAAGTTTTTATTTATTTATTTGACAGAGAGAGTGCATGACAGCACAAGGGCAAGGGCAGAGGGAGAGAAAGAAGCAGGCTCCTGGCAAAGCAGGGAGCCTGATGTGGGGCTCAATCTCAGAACCCTGGGATCAGGACCTGAGCTGAAGGTAGAGTCTTAACCAACTGAGCCACCAGGCACCCTAAAAGATCATTTCATACTGATTAATAGGTCAATTAAGCAAGATGACATAACAATCCTAAACAAGTATGTCTCTAATAACAAAGTTTAAAAACACATAAAGCAGGAAAGGATAGAACTAAAAGAAACAGACACATTGATAATTACAAAGCAGATACCTCAATACTCTTTTTTTTTTTTTAAAGATTTTATTTATTTATTCATGAGAAACACACACAGAGAGGGGCAGAGACACAGGCAAAGGGAGAAGCAGGCCCCATGTAAGGAGCCCGATGTGAGACTCAATCTCGGATCCCAGGATCATGCCCTGAGCCAAAGGTGGATGTTCAACCGCTGAGCCACCCAAGTGTCCCTCAATACTCCGCTCTTAATAGTTAACAGAAGTAGACAGAAAATCTTAAAAGGACATAGAAGATTTGAATCATCTGATATAATTGAGTTATGGAAAACTGCACCTAACAACAGCAGAATACATATTCTTTCCAAAGTAAACAGAACATTTTTCAAAATGGACCATATTCTGAGAATTATAAAGCAAGTCACAATAAATTTTTAAAAATTTATGTCGTAGGGGTGCCTGGCTGGCTCCATTGCAAAAGCATGTGACTCTTAACCTTGGGGTTGTGAGTTTGGGCCTCACACTAGGGGTAGAGATTACTTAAATAAATAAACTTTATAAAAAACCATTCAGTTGGAGGCAGTATGTTTTATAACCACAAACCAGAAATGAACAACAGAAAAATATCTGGAAAATTTTCAAATATTCAAAGACTGAACAATATACTTCTAAACGACAGATGAGTTGGGATACCTGGGTGGCTCAGCGGTTGAGTGTCTGCCTTTGGCTCAGGGTGTGATCCTGGGGTCCTGGGATCAAGTCCCACATTGGGCTCCCTGCATGGAGCCTACTTCTCCCTCTGCCTATGTCTCTGCCTCTCTCTCTGTGTCTCTCATGAATAAATAAATAAAATCTTTAAAATGATACATAGGTTAAAGAACAAATCACAAGGGAAATTAAAAAGTATTTGGAACTGAATGAAAATTTTAAAAATTTATGGGATGTAGCTAAAGCAATTTTTGATGGAAATTTATAATTTAATGCTTGCTTTGGGATAAAAAAAAAGTCTCAAATTCATGCCCAAGCTTCTAACCAAAAACACAGATTAAACCCAAAGTAAGCAGTAGAAAGGCAACAAAAAAGAGCAGAAATAAATGAAACTAAAAACAAAAACAAGGAGAAATCCAGTGAAACCAAAAGCTGTTTTTTTAAGATTAATAAAATTGATCAATCTCTTGCTTCAGTGAAGGAAAAAGAAGATGCACATCATGGCTATCAGGAATAAGAATACTGATGTGCGTCAATACAGAACATACAGTCATTAAGAGGAACACATTCTCAACAACTTCATGGTAAATTTGATAAATCATATGAAATGGTGAAATTCCTTTAAAGACATAAACTACCAATGTTCACCCAGATTTAGAGAACTTGAACAACAGTTTTTATTAAGCAAATGTTAGTTAAAACCCTTCACACAAACAAAAGGAAACTTGAAACATCAGGAAGAAAAAGCAATGTACACATCCAAGTGAATATAATAGACTACAAGCTGGCATACTTTTTCCATAAAGGGCCAGATAGTAACTATTTTATGCTTTATTGACCACATGGTATAAATGACAACTATGCAACTCTGTTAGTATATTGTAAAGGCAAGATAGATAACACACAAATGATCGAGCTTGGCTATATTCCAATAATACTGTACTATAAACTCAAATCTACATTTTTCATAGGACATGAAATACCCTTCTTTTGATTTTTTTTTCAATCACTTACAAGACTAAAATAAACCCAAAGCAAGCAAAAAATAAGAAATAAGAAGCAGAAGGGCATCTGGGTAGCTCAGTCTGTCAAGCATTCAACTCTTGGTTTTGGCTCAGGTCATGATCTCAGGGTCATGGGATCGAGTCCTGTGTCAAGCTCAGTGCAGAGTCTGTTTGAAATTCTTTCCCCCTACCCCTCCCTCTGCTCCTTCCTTGGCTTGTACTTTCTCTCTCTCAAATAAATAAATGAAATTTTTACAAAAGAAGAAGAAATCAAAGAAATTGTAAACAGAGAACACTGGAGAGCATCTAAGCCAGAAGGTCATTCTTCAAAAGATCAGTAAAACTGACAAGTCCCTAAGCCAAACTGATAAAGAAGATGAAAACCACTGATATCAGGAATGTTTTGATTTATAGGTGACATGATTTCTATATAGAAAATCCTAAGGCATTGCCAAAAAGCAATTATAACTAATAAAGTGGGTTTAGCAATGCTGCAGGATATAAGATCAGTATAAAAAAGAAGCCGTTTCTATTTCTACATGCTAACAGTTAACAATAAGAAATTGAAATTTTAAAAATACCATGTACAATAGCATCAAAAAAATGAAATAGGGATAAAGCTGAAAGATATGCAAGATTCACATTGAAGTTTACAAACATTGCTAAAAGAAATTAAGGAAGGTCTAAATAAAAGGAGATCTCTACTGTGTTCACGGATGGGTTGGAAGACTCATATTATTAAGATGTCAACTGTCTCCCAAATTGATCCATAGATTCAAGGCAATCTTAATCAAAACATGACCAGGTTTTTAAATTTAATTTTTTAAAGTTTTATTTATTTATTTATTTATTTTTAAAAAGATTTTATTTATTTATTCATGAGACACACAGAGAGCAAGAGCGAGCGAGTGAGCGAGCACCAGAGACACAGGCAGAGGGAGAAGCAGGCTCCATGCAAGGAGCCCAATGTGGGACTCGATCCCGGATCTCCAGGATCAGGCCCTGGGCTGAAAGCAGTGCTAAATCACTGAGCTATCCGGGCTGCCCCTGCCCAGGTTTTTATAATTAAAAAAAAATTTTTTTTTTAATTTTTATTTATTTATGATAGGCACACAGTGAGAGAGAGAGAGGCAGAGACACAGGCAGAGGGAGAAGCAGGCTCCATGCACCGGGAGCCTGACGTGGGATTTGATCCTGGGTCTCCAGGATCGCGCCCTGGGCCAAAGGCAGGCGCTAAACCGCTGCGCCACCCAGGGATCCCTAAAAAAAGTTTTTTTTTAAAAGATTTTATTTATTTATTCATGAGAGACAGAGAGAGAAAGAGAAAGAGAGAGAGAGAGGCAGGCAGACACACAGGCAGAGGGAGAAGCAGGCTCTATGCAGGGAGCCTGACATGGGACTCAATCCCAGGTCTCCAGGATCAGGCCCTGGGCTCAAGGCGGTGCTAAACTGCTGAGCCATCCGGGCTGCCCTCTGACCAGGTTTTTTAAAATAAAAATTGACAAGCTAATTCTACAACTTATTTGGAAATGAGATTTTCCAAATAGAAATTTGGAATTTAGATTAACCAAAATTATTTTGAAAAAGAACAAAATTGAAAGATTTACACTTTTTCATTTATTACAAAGGTATAGTAATCAAGACAATAACAGATAACTGGAACAGAAGATTCCTAAAATAGACCCATATTTATATGGTTGGTTGATTTTAGCCAAGGTGCCATGGTAATTCAATGAAAACAAGAAAATCTTTTTAAAAAATTGTGAAGTAACTGGATAGCCAAATGGTGGGGGGACGCTGTTACTTCACATCACACATAAAATTTAACAAAAATGGATCACAGATCTAAGTATAAGAGCTAAAATCATAAAGCTTCTAGTAGAAAACATAGGAAAAAATCTTAGTGAATCTTTGTGATTTTATTTGGCAAAGATTCTTTAATACATGACATAAAAAGCAGGAACTATAAAAAGAAACTGATTGATAATTGACAAGTTAAAAATACTTGCTCTTTAAACAACACTGTTAAAAAAATTAAGTCAAACCACAGACTAGGAGAAAGTATTTGCAAAACACATATCTGACAAAGGACTTGTATTTAGAATATGTAAAGAAGTTTTACAACTCAGTAATAAGGGGGCAAACAATTCCATTTTTAAAAATTGACAAAAGATTTGAACAGACATTTGAAAACCATGAGATACTATCATGCACCTATCAGAATGACTAAAATTAAAGACTAACCATACCAAGTATTAGTTACAATGTGGAGTGACTAGCAACATCTGGTAGGAATATAAAATGGATTACCACTTTGGAAAGCAGTCTGGCAGTTTTATTAAACGTAGATCTCCCATATGATGCAGCATTCCACTACCAGATATTTTCCCAAGAGAAATGAAAGCATATTTCCTCAAAAGATTTACACCTGAATGTTCACAGCAGCTTTATCCATAATAGCCCCAAACCAGAAACAACCTACATAACCTGTCCACAAGTGAATGAATAAAAAAGTCGAGATTATATTCTCAGCAAATAGTGTACTACCAACAATAAAAAGGGATCAACTACTGATACATGCAACAACCATGGAAAAATCTCACAAGAATTATGCTGAGTGAAAGAAGCCAGACAAAAAAAGGAGTGCATACAGTAGGAGTCCATTTACATACAATTCTAAAAATGGTAGCTGTACATGTCAAAAGTCATCAAACTGTTATGCTTAAATATGTATATATTACTGTACTTCAGTTATAATTCAATAAAGCTGTAAAGAAAGAAAAAAAAGTAGAATAAAGTGTCAAGTACTGAACTTTGTAAAATCTTGACACTTAAGTATAGAAGGAAAAGAACCATTAAAGGAGGAAGAGAAGAACTGATCACATGCAGGGTAAGAAGCAAACTGTTAGTTATCAGAGAACCTATCTAAGCAAGTTTCAGGGGAGTTATAAACTGTGTTGAAAGAAGAGAAATTAGGAAAGTCAGTGGCTAAGAAAAGACCAGTGGATTTGGCATTAGAAGATATGCATCAAACTACAGAGAGGAGAATTGAAGCCAGAATGTCAAGGGTTAAAGGAACGGGAGGTCAATGAGATGCAGTGTAAGGACAATACTCACTGGAGAAATAGTAAAACTGAAGAGACTGAGCTGATGCAAGATAGAAGTTTCACTCATCGGTTATATGCTCCTTTCCTTCTTGATGACCACAAACAATATAAATACACTTATGGCTCATTGGCATTATAATCAAAGATATTGGACTAAGCTACTGCAACATTAAATTTTTTTTTCCAGGACCTGGGCACCTGGGTGGCTCAGTCGGCTAAGCATTTGACTCTTGATCTCCACTCAGGTCTTTTTTTTTTTTTTTTTTTTTAAAGATTTTTTATTTATTTATTCATAGAGACACACACACACACAGAGAGGCAGAGACACAGGCAGAGGGAGAAGCAGGCTCCATGAAGGGAGTCTGACGTGGGACTCGATCCCGGGTCTCCAGGATCCCGCCCTAGGCTGCAGGCGGCGCTAAATCGCTGCACCACTGGGGCTGCCCCATCCACTCAGGTCTTGATCTCAGCATTGTGAGCTCAAGCCCTGCGCTGGCTTCTATGCTGGGCACGGAGCCTATTTAAATAAAAAATTCCAGGGCCAAAACAGTATATTTGCATGAAAATATTCCTTAGAACTTTCACACCTTTTCACAGTTCAATACCTAAGTAATGACTGATGGGAGAGGATGCTCTAGTAACAACCCTGTTGAGTACTTGCTCCAGAATTTCTTGTCTGATCATCTCATGGATCTAAAAAAATAGAACAGTCAATAAAATATTCCATAGTGACCTTCAGCTTACAATTGCATCAATTCATGTTAGGCAAAACTTGACTATTTCAAAGACAAATACAGTGTGAGTCATCTGGAAAGACAGAATCACTTAATTCTATCCTCATTCTGTTCTCAGAAGATTCATTAGCAGGGTGAACTACCATGTTTATTAGCCTAAGAGAGAGCTCACACAAAAGTATTGCCATGTCTTAGGTTCAGCATCAAAAAGGAAAACTTCTACTTAAGGTATCCATTACATGCCAATACTCATTATCTGACAGTATGCTATGCATGACTTTCATCTTAAAATTTAAAAGCCCATGAAAACTTCTGGAAATCTCAAAAATCTTAACCAAACCCTTCCTCAGTTTCTGGAAGCACAGCAGTCACCTAAAAAAAAGACCTGTTTTAAACTTTCACTCAAATTTTCATTAAAATTCTTACCTCAACTTGATTACTTCAAGGTACAGACTAATTTCTTTCAGACTTCAGAATAACAATAGATTATTAGTAAATTATATGCTCTACAGATGCTTTGACAAAGACAACATAACATCTGTGTGAAAGCAAAGAGAACCTCACTAGTTTAAAAAAAAAACATTTAAAATAAAAAATATTAAAATCTCTTACTCTTTTAATCAGATTACTATTAAAAAGGGCCGTTTATATCATCTAACACACAACAGTCAAGGACTATTATATGCATTCGCTTCATAGTTCTGGATCAGAACACTAGATTCACATTTAAATTAGTCTCCAAATAGTATATTCAGCACATACTTTTGGCATGTAGCTATATTAATTCGATGTCAAGAAAATGACATAGAGGAATCATTAACAGAGTTGTTTGGCCTCAGACATAACCTAGCTTTTGTTTTAGTTGAAAGGAAATGCATTTTTGAAAGCTATTTCAGAAATTAAGATTGAGAGGACAGTTGTTATATAGCAATAGATTTAAAAAATATAAGAATTATTTTGGTTTCTTTAAAAACAATGAACCAATAAGCATGATTCTTCAAGCTTGATGTAGCGACCTAAAAGATTATCTTTTATATAAAGTAATAGCGTCCAAAAGCACCCCCTAAAACAGAAAATGATCAAAAATGATTTACTACTAGAGGAAGAAGAGGAAATCATGGAAAGCTAATTTATATTCAAACTTCTAAGAAGCAGAAAAAAGGAGAAATTAAAATAAATGAAGAACTCATATAAATAAAGGATGAAAAAGTAAATATTCCAGCTGGATCTGTCATGTTTTAATTACTATCCCAACCTCTGTTCCTGGAAACTGCTGCATACTCAAATATCCTTGTCCTCCGAACTCCCAGACTAATGTCATGCCCTGTTGATAATATAATTTTACAGAATTAACTGGAGACTCACCTTAAAAGTTTCCAACAGAATATTAGCTCCCAGCTTACATGCATGCTGGTTTGGTATTTTAGAAAGACTTGAGCTGGTTTCAATAGTCTTTCCATCAAGAATCTTCTTTGGCCCATATGAATCCATCAAAATGAAGCCAAATTCTACCAGGCCCTGAGTAACATGATCCCAACTATGAACACTGCAAGAAAACAAAGCTTAGTTAAAAAGAAAAACCTTCACATTCACTGCCATATTTACACATTTCTCAAAACTTGATCTGGATCACCAACACTCTTCACATGAACCTTTTTTTTTCATGCGTACTTATCTGTTGGATTTTGGAATTCCTGTCAGTATTTCCACTGAGAGAACACTGGGAAAATCCAGAAACTACAGAATATTCAAAAACATACAGATGAAACTAGAATATTTCAGTGTACTAACCATTACATGTTTCCATTCAGGATTTCATGACTCAAGTTAATTGTTGCTTCTTCTATTTCCCCCATGACACTAACAACACTTATATTCTATCCATGCTTTAAAGTTTGCCTCTCTCCCTAGACTGAGTTTCTACATGGTAGAGACCCATCTTGTAGTCATATTTCTACCCATACAGCCTGGCTTAAGACTAACATTTAGAAGGCACACAGTAAATATTTATAGCATGAATATTTACATTCATATTTATATATTTATATCACATGCACACTTATAGTACAAATCAATGTATGATCTGGTTTCAAAAACATGAGGTAAACCTACAAATAACCTTTTGCACAGCAGCAGAATCCTTGGTGATTTTATAACTTTTAATGTTACCCACAGTACTGGAAATGATACGCTTACAATAACCTCTATATTATTATATCTACCTGCTAAACAGCAACAGATTATAATATAGGATTAAAGAATAAAGGCCACACTTGTGAAAATTCTCATAATATTTTGACAGATTTTAATAATATTCATACTCTGGAAATCTGGGATCAAGATAATAGACTGAGCTCATGCTCTATTTTTCTTACTCCCAATACCTATAAATGATGGAAAAGATACACATCTGTATGTATGTGGCTATATAAGGTGCACATACACAGTCCATAATATGGAAAATTAAGATGTGTTTTTGACTGACGAGAAATTATAAAGAATCCTTAAAAAGTGAAAGAAATGTAACACAAGAATGAAAGATGAAGCCACAGACCACATGGTGCAAAATGAAGGGGTAGTTCCCAAAGCAGATACCTAAAGTAGATATGCTGGGAACTGGAAGGGACTTTAGGGCAACTGGGGTGAGGACTAGCTGGAATTTCCCAGCACGAACAGTTAGGTACACAACATTCTTCTCTACCTTCTTCCCCAACAGCCCACTGCACCCCCAGTTTATGGTAAGAAGTGAGCAAAAATGAGGCCTGTCCTTAGGTGGGATCTGTGAGTAGAGGAGCTTGGGCCTCAGTGGTGGAGAAGCACTCTGAGAGTATGGCAACATGCTGGAGAATTAGGGAGGTCAGCCCCTGGCATATCCCACCACTATCTTCACATCAGAGGTAAACCGTATTAAACAGTACAGCACTGTCAGACAAACTAACGGTGAACACCAACAACGAGACAACCAATAATCACCAAATATAAGGGAAAAGAGCACGTTGAAAGAGAAGCACCAAAATTCAATGAACACCTGAGGGAAAGGGTTAATGGAACAAAAAGAAGATTTTTAAAAGTCTAATAAATACCCTTAAGTGATATTATAGCATGAAACAAAAAATAGACTGTTATGAAAAAAACAATTGGAAATGTTAGAAATGAAAAACATGATTGCTAGAGTGTAAAACTCAACAGATAAACCTAAAGGTAAAATAAACAGAGCTGAAGAACAAATTAATGAAATAAAAGAATCAAGGGATTTTTGTAGAATTTCACATAAAAAGACAAAAATATGAAAAGCTTGAAAGAAAAATTAAGAAACGCAGCACACAAGGACATTCCAACAGCTAACAGGAGGGAATGGAGATAAAAAAGGGAGGGATTAATTAAAGAAAATAAGGAGAAAAGCAGAGTTTAGGACATGAATCCTTATAATTGAAAGGGCATGTATCAAGCAGGAATGAATTAAAAAGGAATCTATGTAAATTGTGTTAAATTTCAGAACATCAAAAATAGAAATGAAGTCTTGTAAGTGCCCATGAATATTATCTGCAATAGTACAAAGAATCAGGTAATCAGACTTTCCGTCAGTAATTCTAGATGCAAAAAGACAACAGAAAATGATTATAAACCTAAAATTTTATGTCAAACTATTGTTCAGTGGGAGGGCAAAAATCAAAACATTTTCAGATATGACAATACTCAGATTATTGCTTAACAATCTTTATAAGGATTATTGAAAGAAGTGGATAAATATGTGTACTAAGGTTCTTTTTTTTTTTTTTTTTTAAAGATATTTATTTATTTATTCATGAGAGAGAGAGAGAGAGAGAGAGAGAGAGAGAGAGAGGCAGAGGGAGGAGAAGCAGGCTCCATGCAGGGAGCCTGATACGGAACTCGATCCCAGGACTCCAGGATCACGCTCTGGGCCAAAGGCAGGTGCTCAACTGCTGAGCCACCCAGGTGTCCCAAAATAGATTTGTTTAGGGGCACTTGAGTAGCTCAGTCACTTAAGTGTCTGCCTTCAGCTCCCTGCTTGACAGGGAGCCTGCTTCTTCTGACCCTCTCCCCAACTCATGTTCTCTCTTTCCAATAAAAAAATCAATCAAATGGATTTGTCTAAAACTGCTGATTCAGTTTCATTCCACCGGCCCTAAACTTCAACAGTTAAAGCAAATAAAACTTTTAATGTGTGTGTGCGTGTTTTTTTTTTTTTTTTTTAACTCACCTAAAAAGCCAATAAAGACTCAGACCAAGAAAGAGTTGTAATATCATGACAGGGTCAAAGGCACCTAGTTTAGTTTTGTATTCTTGCTATCAAGGTGGCCAAGAAATCAAATCTTGGGATTTAAGGATTTTTTGATACAGGAAAAGTTTGCTTGACCAATTTCAAGGGATTAAACCTCAATGTGTGAAGACAACAGCCACCATCATCAGTTCTCTCTGCTGAGCCCCACATATGACATCATGGTGCATTTTCTAACACTAAAATACCTTATGAACCTACTGGGGTTTGGTTCAGGAACTCACCTATTCTTTACGACTTCCAAGATCATGGTTGAAACACAAGACCTTTGAGTGACTAGATTCTGAAGAAATTTTGAACCTTGAAGAAGCTGAAGATCTTTAAAGCTTTTTACAACTGAAGCTTTTAAAAGGTCAAACACCTAAAATAATGAAAGAAATAGGAAAATGAAGCAAAAAATAATAGCCCATGCTTTAGAATCTTTACTTTGTTAACTTCCTACTTGCTGCCATATACTGGTGTCCCTAAGATAGCTATTTTACTAGCTGAATATGATACAAAAATCATGACTTTCAGTGGGTGTTTAAGAGTTGAAGACAGGTAGGCATTCCTTAAGAGAGAAAAGGGCTGGAGCCCCTGAGTGGCCTCACTTCGTTATGTGTCTAACTCTTGATTTCAGCTCAGGTCATGATCTCAAGGTTGTGAGACCATGTCAGGCTCCACGCTGGGTATGGAGTCTGCTTAAGATTTTCTTACTCTGGCACACCTGGGTGGCTCAGTCATTTAAGCATCTGCCTTCAGCTCAGGTCATGATCACAGGGTCCTGGGATGGAGCCCCACATCGGGCTCCCTGCTCAGTGGGGAGCCTGTTTCTCTCTCTCCCTCTGCCCGTCTCCCTGCTTATGCTCTCTCTCTCAAATAAAATCTTAAAAAAAATTTTTTTTCACTATTATTTAAAAAAAAAAAAATTCTTTCATTCTCCCACTCCTTCTGCTCCTCCCTACCTGCCTTGCTCTCTCTTCGAGAGAGAGAGAGAGAGAGAGAGAAGAAAGGGGTAAAAATCAGTATCAATATTACCCACAATCAGGGAACACACATGATAAAAAAAGGGAAAGTAGTTTATATTTCCATATTTGCAACGAAATGGTTCTCATTAATTTCAACTCAATCAGGGACAACTTCTTAGAAAGCTGCAACATCACAGACCGCAAGTGAATTCCCAGCTAAAGTTCCCATCTCACCACCCGGACTGTGTGATAAGCTTCCACTCTGATTCCCATCTTACCACTGGGCTTATCACCCACAAGAAGTAAAGGTATAAACCAAGAACCTGAGACATCTCCAGGCAGCTCCCAGGAAACAGAGTGGGCCTACACACCTTACAGAGGACTTTTCTGCCAGCAGAAGGCTAATAAAGGGTTCTTGTACTCCATATCAACTACAGAAAGAACCAAAAAGTCAGTAATGAATACCTGTTCCTCATATCTTTGTATTCTTGTTACAGAGAGCAGGAGGGCAATGCTGAAGGGACATATGTTATTACTGAAATCTTGTCCTGCCTACAGAGAAACCAAAAAGGAGTCATTATTTACATCTTAAAAGAAGAACAAAACCTACTGAAAACAGGTCCTTAAATGGATCAGAAACCTGAACTTAAGACCTAAAACTGTAAAACTTTAAAAACAAAATGTATTGGAAAATCTTTAAAACTTTGGATTCAGTAAAAATTATTTAGATACAACCCAAATGCATAATTTATAGCAGAAAAAATTGAAAAACTGGACCCCATAAAAATTCTAACTTTAGTGCTTCAAAGGACACCATTAAGAAAACAGATGAGCCACAGGCTGGGAGAAGTACTTGCTAACTATATACATGATAAAGGACTTAGAATACATAAAAAATTCTTAAAATTCAAGAAGACACACAATCAAAAAATGGGCAAAAGATTTAAATAGACATTTCCCCAGAGAAGGCAAAACACACAAAAAAATGCTCAATTATCAGTCATTAAGAGACTGTAAAGAAAAACAGTGAGATACTGTTTCACACACACTGAAACAGCTATGATAAAAAAGACAGTAACAAATGTTGGTGAGGATGTTCAGAAATAGGAACTCTCATACAGTGCCAGTTTGGGAATGCAAAATAACCACTTTGGTGGTTTCTTAAAAATGTAAACATATATTTATCACTTGTAGGTGTCTGTTCAAGAGAAGTGAAAACACATGTCCACAAAAAAGACCTGCATGTGAATGTTCATAACAGCATTATTCGTAACAGCCCAGAATTGGAAACAGTTCAAAAGTCCATCAACTGGTGAACAGCTAAACCAACTGATAGATCGACACGATAGAATACTATTAAACAAGAAAAAGGAATGAAATACTGACACGGGCTACAACACATGGATAAACTTTGAAAACTTGATGCTAAACAAAAGAAGCCATACACAAAAGATCATATACTGTATGATCCCATTTATAGGAACTGTCTAGCAAAGGTAAATCTATAGAGACAGTAGATTAGTGGTTGCCTGGGCCTGGGACGGGAAAACTGGGAATGGGACTTCACAATAAATGGGCTGAAGGATCTTACAGGGTGATGAAAATGTTTTAAACCTGGATGACGGTGATGGTTGCACAACAAGGTAAACTTATGAAAAATTACTGCATTGTAAACTTAAAATGGGTGAATTTTATGTTATGTAAATTATGTCTCAGAGAAAGACAAATACCATATGATTTCATTCATATGTGGAATTTAAGAAACAAAACAGATGAACATAGGGGAAGGGAAGGAAAAAGAAGATAAAAACAGAGAGGGAGGCAAACCCTAAAGAGACTTTTAACTCTAGGAAACAAACAGGATTGCTGGAGGGCAGGTGGGTGGGCAGATGCAGTAATTGGGTGATGGGCATTAAGGAGGGCACTTAATGTAATGAGCCCTAGGTGTTATATGCATCTGATGGATCATTACATTCTACCTCTGAAACTAATAATATACCATATGTTAACTAAATCGAATTTAAATTTAAAAAATAAAATAAAGGGATCCCTGGGTGGCGCAGCGGTTTGGCGCCTGCCTTTGGCCCAGGGCGCGATCCTGGAGACCCGGGATCGAATCCCACGTCAGGCTCCCGGTGCATGGAGCCTGCTTCTCCCTCCTCCTGTGTCTCTGCCTCTTTCACTCTCTCTATGTCTATCATGAATAAATAAATAAATCTTTAAAAAAAAAAAAATAAAAATAAAAAATAAAATAAAAATTAAAAAATCATATCTCAGTAAAATTTTAAAAATAGGTCTTTGAGGCCTAAAATAAATGATAACCAAAAGACAACAACACCCAAAGACAAAACAGAAAACCAACAAACAAAAATACAGTGGAGTAGACCAAGAAACACAAAACTTGGTGAGTGGTGCCTGGGTGGCTCAGTACATTAAGTATCTGCCTTTGGCTCAGGTCATGATCCTAGGATCCTCCTCCTGTTTAGCAGGAGCCTGTTTCTTCCTCTCCAGACTGCTTGTGCTCTCTCTGGCTATATTTCTCTCTCTCAGGTAATAAATTAAAAAAAAAAAAAAAAGAAAATCTCTGCTCAGCAGGGAGTCTGCTCCTCCCTCTCCCTCCGCCCCCCCCTTGTCCCTGCTTATACTTTCTCCAAAATAAATAAATAAAATCTTAAAAAAAAAAAAAGAAAGAAATACAACAGAGAGCCCAATGCGAGGCTCCATCCCAGGACCCTCAGATCATGACCTGAGCCAAAGGCAGACGCTTACCTGATTGAGCCACTCAGGTGCCCCTGATTTCTAACTTTTAAATGATCCCCCCTCCAAAAAAATTAATAATAATAATAATAATAATAATAACATATGCAAGAAAGTGAAATAAAGTAAATGTGGCAAGATATTTAAAAACTGGTGAACCTAAATGAGAGGCATATAGATGCTCACTGTGCTACAGTGTTTCAAATTTTCTGTGGGTTAAAAATTTCTAAATAAAATGCTGAAGGAAAAAATAGGTCCTTTATCTGTATACTACTTTTCTTTAAAAGAGTTTGAAACACTTCTGGTTTTTACCTTACCATTTCACAAATACTTAATGATAAATGACTTATTTTCATAAAACCCCATAATATACTACTAAAAATAGGCAATATCCCAATTCTTAAATGGGGAAACAGAGCTCAAGGTTGAAGCTCACATAAGAGGGGATCCCTGGGTGGTGCAGCGGTTTAGAGCCTGCCTTTAGCCCAGGGCCCGATCCTGGAGACCCGGGATCTAATCCCACGTTGGGCTCCCGGTGCATGGAGCCTGCTTCTCCATCTGCCTATGTCTCTGCCTCTCTCTCTCTGTGACTATCATAAATAAATAAAAATTAAAAAAAAAAAAAAAAAGCTCACATAAGACGACAATGGAACTATGATTAAATGTTAAGCTTCCTGCTGAACAGTCCCCATTTTTTTTCTTTTTAAACATCAAAACATTTAAGGCATAGTTTTAAAATGGAATTTGCTTAAGAATGTAGTGACATATATTTCCTACTTTCTTTTTTTTAATTTAATTTAATTTTTAAATTTCCTACTTTCAAAGTAAAAGGCACCCTCTAAATCCAGGGTCATCGGCCCCAGGCGTCCCCGCCCGCGTCCCTCCCGCCGTGGCCGCCCGGGACCTCCGACCTGAGCCATGTTCACCCGCACCCACGCCCGGGGGCCGCGCACGGAGCCAGGCCTGCCGCAGGGTCCCTGCCCCGGCGTGGAGGGGGCGCCCCGGAGCCCCGCGGAGGACAGCCCCGGGCCCGCCGCCCCCCAGGCGCATATACCATGATAGCACCCAATGAAAACCGAAGAAGTCAGATACAAAGGATTGCTGAGCAAGAGCTGAAGAATCTTGAGAAGTGGAAGGAGCAACATAGAGCGAAGCCTGTTAACCTGGTGCCAAGGCGGTTAGGTGGAAGCCAATCACAGGCTGAAGTCCGGCAGAAACAACAACTCCAACTGATGCAATCTAAATACCAGCAAAAGCTAAAAAGAGAAGAATCTGTGAGAATCAAGAAGGAAGCAGAAGAAGCCCAAATCCAAAAGATGAAGGCAATTCAGAGAGAGAAGAGCAATAAACTAGAGGAGAAAAAAAGATTTCAAGAAAACCTCAGAAGAGAAGCATTTAGAGAGCACCACCAATACAAAACTGCTGAGTTCTTGAGCAGACTGGACACAGAGTTGCCAGACCGGAGTACCCGTCCAATTGCTTTTCCTGACCCACAGTCTTCAACTTGGGCCAGAAGCCGGGCTTATAAGGATTCTCTAAAGGAGGAAGAAAATAAAAAATTGCAAAAGATGAAGGAGGAACAACATCAGAAGAGGGAATTACTGGAATTTAACCAACAGCAACAGGAGGAAGCAAGAACCAAAATCCACCAAGCTGAACACAGGAGGGTAAATAATGTTTTTCTGGACCGGCTCCAAGGCAAAAGTCAACCAGGTGGTTTGGAGCACTTTGGAGGCCACTGGAATATGAATAGTGGTAACAGCTGGGATGTGTGAGAAATATTTACTTACATCTGTCCTTTGTCAACTGACCTTGAAGGACCTCACTTGATGCTTTTCCTTAATGCTACTTTGTTTACCCTTGCTATTTTACCTTGACTTCAAATTGCCCACCTACTCAGCTGAACAATTGAGGATGACCAGTTTTTCCCTATCATTATTTATGGGTGTTCGCAGGAGCTGCTTGCTAAGCTCATATTAAATTTCTACTACCAGTGGAATTTTACACTATTTTCCTCATTGGTTTCACATGTTGTTGGAAGCATAATTACAGCAATGTTAGTATGATGAAAAAGGAGGGAATCATTTGATAGTCTCACGCTTGCAAGAGCTTTGGACGCTACATGCTTGTCTCTTTAAGCAGCTAATTCTTATGTAATTCTCAGATCAGGTTTGGGGAAGCTTTGGCATTTTTTAGATTTTAAGCTCTATGTAATCCGGGGTACAAACTTGGGCAAAAGAAAATGATAAATCTTTTATACTCTTTTAAATACATTTACAAATAAATTTTGAAATACTTCTAAAAATAAATAAATAAATAAATCCAGGGTCATCGTACAATGCTTCCACTTGTCTTCTATAATTAAGGGATATCAGAGAGGCTTGAGTTCAAATATCCGTTTCATAAAGAGATCCTAGATCACCATAAGTCTGTAGCTACCTTTAAGTGCTTCAGGAGTTCTCTGCCTAGTTCACAGTCCAGTTTGATGGCAAACACGATGTGTAGGATAACGGTGCCTTCAACATGACGAAGTTCACCTGATGGCACAGTAACAAGATCCAACAGCCTAAAAGATTCAACAGAAAAGGATGAGCTACAGTTTGAGCAAGAGACAAAAGTACAGACAGTACAGTTGTACAGTTGGTCAGCTGAACAAGCAGACCAACTCAAGGTGAATTCATACTATCACTGGAGGCAGCAAATAGAAATTCTACTGCTCTATTCCTGCTCCTTTATAACAAAACTTGACAGAATTGTCTATTGTCATTAATTACACTTTTTTACCTCTTCTCAGTTAAATCCAATTCAACCAGGCTTCTGCCCCTCTCCACCCACTCTCCTCAAATTGACTATTCTTGTAAATTACAAATGACCTCTATGTTGCCAAAACCAATAATCTAGTTCCACCTTAACACCTCAGCAGACATGAAACAGTTGACAATTTCTTTCTTGAAACACTCTCTTCTCTTCTGGTGTACTGTCACTCAATTCTTCTCCATTTTTTTTTTTTTTTCCCTGCTGGCTCATCCTCGCTTTACGTGGTGGAATGCTCCTGAGCTCAGTCTTGATTTTCTTTTTCTTCACAATTTCCCTAGGATTCCCCAGTCAGTCCTGTGGCTTTAGTTCTTTCCAATCTCTTATTTCCAGTCCTGACCTCTCCCTCTAACTCTAGACTCTCTGCTTAATACCTCCATATGGGATGCTAATACACATCTGAAACTTAACATGATTAAAACTGAGCTTATTTTGTCTTACATCTGCTTTTCAGTCTTTCCTAACTCAGTATATAAGACCACCTTCTAATCAATTGCTCAAGCCAAATAACAAAGTTACCCTAGAGTAGAAGCGGTAGGCTGCAATTGGATTAACAGCATGAGCTCTGCAGCCAAACTGCCCTGATTGAACTCTCAGCTCTACTACTATATATAACCTTGGGATATTCCTTAATTCCTCTGTGCCTCAGTTTCCACATGCATAAAGTAGAAGCAAAATAGGGTTCTTGTGAGGTTAAGGTGCTTAGAACAGCACCAGGCACAGGTGCTTCAGAAAAAATCTTTTTCAGACACGTTAACTATTCCACTAGCTGAGAATGTTTTCTCTGATTTATATATTGTGGTTCTTATCATTCAGGCTTCAGTTAAAGTGGCACGCTCTCCAAGAGGTTTCCCTTGACCACTCAATGTTAAGTAGCTACACTGTCACTATCACTTCATCCATTTGAGTTACCTGCATAGCACTTCCTAATATTTTTATTTATTTCCTGTTCTCTTCTCACCAATACTTAAACTCCTGGAGAACAGGGACCTTGCCTGACTGGTTCATCATTGTAGCCCCAGGGCCAAAGAGTTTCTGGCTCAGAACAGATAAAAATAGCTTATTAACTTGCAATTTACACAACAATTACTGCTCTGCTCCTGAAGAGCTGTAAATGAGCAAGGCGAAGAGGCTGCTTTAGTACTGAGCAGCTCAGAGAGGACTAGGGAAGTTCTGTGCTGAGGTGAAGGTAGGGACTGGAAGGTTAAATAACAAGGGTAAAACACACATAAGATGCAACTGTAAAAAAGATTTTATTTCTGTACTGTATTACTCACTCATCACCACTCTGTTCCTCATTGTGCTGCTTATCTAGCTCGCTGAAGAAAGTTATGATTCCTTCCAAAGCCCTCCTTCTGCTTCCCTAAAAAAATACAGAACAGGTAAGGTCTCCTCATAAAAGACAAGATCACCAAGTTGAACTTCCTAAATAGGTAAATTACAACCTGAAGTCACACTAAGCATTTATAGAATTTTTTTTTGTTGTTGAAATTGTGTTTGAAATGCATCTTAGTGTTAGACTTAGGTTAAGGGGCCGTTAGCCCACCCTCTTTGAGATCTTCATCCCTTCTGCTACCACGCATACACAGATTGTGAGAGTACAAGAGTCATATAGGTTTCTGAGGCTGAGAAGCATGATCCTTTTACCCATCATATCATCAGACATGAAATGAAAGCATTTATGCCTTAGTATGTAAGCCAAGAGTATGAAAAGCTGAATGGCCCAACTGATCATTCCACCAGAGATATAAAAAACATCTGTATATTTGTTATTTATACCTTTGAGGAGAGAACCAGAAGCTGATAGACAAGAGGTGGTATTTCTTGAAGATTCAACTTGGAGAACATTCTCAACACTTTTTCCATCACAAATTCCACCTCTTCTGCAGTCAGAGGGACATCCCTGTGGATCAAAGACTCTCAAGGCCAGAGCTATGGCCTAATTTGGGAGATACCAGAATATTATAACTGACCTTTGGTTTTTATCAAAGAGAGAACTTTATTTTTTTTTAATTTTTATTTATTTATGATAGTCACACAGAGAGAGAGAGGCAGAGACACAGGTAGAGGGAGAAGCAGGCTCCATGCACGGGAGCCCGATGTGGGATTCGATCCCAGGTCTCCAGGATCGCACCCTGGGCCAAAGGCAGGCGCTAAACCACTGCGCCACCCAGGGTTCCCCAAAGAGAGAACTTTAAAGGGGACCAAAAAACTTACATAAGCAAAGTCACATTGGAAAAGAAACCATAGTTATACTTTAAATAAGCAATTAAAGTAAAAAGAGGGGAGAAAATCTTAGAAAAGAGAGGTACAAATACTCTTAATTGGGGGAAAGCAGTGTGTGAGCTTCCTAAATTTCAATTTCTAGCAGGCAAGTTCAAATAGCAGGGTATAAAGAGAAAAGGGAATAATGATACTTACTTGAACATGGAAGTGAGTTGGATTACATATTGCCGATCCCATCTGGTTAAAGAAAATGACAAGTATGAAAATTTATCTCAATTTAACTTATTTGCATATTACTTTGAAAAAATTAATAAGGAGGGAAAAAATTAAGGCCATTTCAAGTACCACCGGAAAACAAGATAAAATAACCAATGAAATAACAGCTTTTAACCTCTAAAACTATAAAAATAAAAGTCTGGTGATAGTACTAGGAATTTTTGGGAAACAAATGCTCTCCACATACTGTTTTAGATAGTATATACTGATATAACCCTTCTGGAAAGACAAGCTGACAATACTTATCAAGTTTAAAAATGCAAATAACCACAGATCCCCTAATTAGTATTAGAAATATATCCCAAGTACATGCTTATATAAGGTCACCTAGATATCTAAGGATGTTCATTGCAACACTTTTTATAGTAGCAAAAAACCCAAATTACCATATATTATTTGTTGGGAAAAAAAAAAACCCTACTCTTAACAACTGGAGATTAGCCACTTACAACAGAATAGCATGGAACTATTAAAAAGAATGATGTAGAGTTGTATATACCGACATGAATAGATGTGTTAAATGAAAAATGCAAGGTGGGATCCCTGGGTGGCACAGCGGTTTGGCGCCTGCCTTTGGCCCAGGGCGTGATCCTGGAGACCTGGGATCGAATCCCACGTTGGGCTCCCAGAGCATGGAGCCTGCTTCTCCCTCTGCCTGTGTCTCTGCCTCTCTCTCTCTCAATCTGTGTGACTATCATAAATAAATAAAAATTAAAAAAAATATTTAAAAAAAAGAAAAAGAAAAATGCAAGGTATATTACAATGTGTATTGAATAAACTCTTTAGTGTATTAAAAACAAACAAGGGGAGCCTGGCTGGCTCTGTGAGGAACATGTGACTCTTGATCTCAGGGTCGAGTTTAAGCCCCATGTTGGGTATATAGGGATTATTTAAAGCTAAAACTTAAAAAAAAAATCTTTTTTTTAAAGATTTGATTTATTTATTCATGAGAGACAGAGAGAGGCAGAGACACAGCCCTGCAGGGAACCTAATGCAAGACCCAATCCCAGAACCCTGGGATCATGACCTAAGTTGAAGGCAGAAGCTCAACCACTGAGCCACTCAGGTGCCTCTCTTTAAAAAAAAAAAAAATTTTTTTTTAAATATTTTATTTATTTATTCATAGAGACAGAGAGAGAGAGAGAGAGGCAGACACAGGCAGAGGGAGAAGCAGGCTCCATGAAGAGAGCCTGACGTGGGACTCGATCCAGGGTCTCCAGGATCACACCCTGAGCTGCAGGCGGCGCTAAACCGCTGTGCCACCGGGGCTGCCCGTTTTTTTTGTTGTTGTTTTTATGTTTTAAGATTTTTAATTTAAAAACAAATAGATAAGCACACGTGAGCTGATACATACTTATAATGTCATAAAAGCTGTTACTTCTGATTTACATAATCTTGTGGGCTCCCTTCTGTTTCTTTTTAATGTACCCAAATGTAATCATTCTATTTTACAACCAAGTATTCTCTTTATTTCACTGACTATATAGCAAGAAGTTTTCATCTTTGGTGGTTTTGTGCATCTCATTTTTAATGGGTTTAAGTTTCATGGAGTGTTCTATCTTACCTAACATAGGTTACACACCATAACCTACATTTCTCTATCATTGTAACGCTTAAGCGGGTCACAAAGTTCTGGGTTGAACATTTGTATGTATGAGTATTTTCTTATTATGTTGGAATCTTTCCTTAAAGTAGATTCTCATATTTCTGGTTTAAAGATACAACCATTATTTATATATCCCACCCATTCAAAAAACATATAAAAGATATACAGCAGCAGAGTGACTTCCCAGCCTTAAGGACCTTGGGAGTCCATAAAACACTGGAGGACAAAACTGCTTTAAGATGAACAATCAAGTAAAGAGAAACTATATTGTAGTCTTAGAACAGAAAATATAGGTATTTCTCAAAAATTCATCACAGACTAAATGGTTTTACAGTTGTACATTATAAACAAACAAAAAAAGACTAAAAACTTAATGACACAAATTCCTGATATAAACAATAATCCTGTTTTTTTGCCAATTGTATGTCTGAGAAAGTGCTACACATTTTAAGACTTACCTGCCAGAACACAGGGTGTTAATCAACTGCTTCTTACATTCTTCCCCACTCAGTACACCTAGAAATGCAAAATACACTGAGAAATAAATCTGATTAAGTGACTAGCTGAAAATGCCACTAAAATTCAAAGAAAATTACCTTTTCCATAAGCGAGATTTTCTTTATTGGCAACAAGGGCAGTGAGAATAATGGGTAACAACTCCAAAGATTTTCCATTCGTTAAGCTGCCCTCTTCGATAGCACCAACAAACTCCCTGGCTAATTCAACCAGCAATGGTCCTGGAAAATTATGAGCCTAAAAATTCATGGGATAAAGAAAATGTTAAGCAGAAATCTAGAGTCTTGGTATCTCTTTCCACAAAGCAGTGTCTTTTGCTGAATTAATAGAAGTGGCACTAAAACCCAGAACTGGTCCTATAAGGGATCCAGGAAATCGTTCTGATCTAGAGAAACTTATAATTGTAAAAGATTTCAAAGGTCAAAATCCTAAATTAGTTCTCCAATGTTTTCTTTTTTTCCAATGTTTTCAAATACTCTTCAAAGATATCAGATACCCACAATATCAGAAATTAACATAAACATGGGTTTATGGCTCATCCATCAACTATTCTTTTTTTTTTTTTTTTTTTAACAGTTCTTATTCATAGTAGGAACTATGCTATGTTTGGCACATTTAAGTTTTCCCACCCTTAACAAATTACAACCCTCCCTGCCTCCGGCCAATTTACCCAAAACCAAAAAAGTTTTTGTTTTCTATCTTACCTCTAGCATTAGTAATCCTATGATCTCGGATGCTACTTCTTTCTGCAAATCCCCTGATTCCACCAAGTGAATACCACAAATGTATATCTTAAGTCTCCTAAGAGCTCCAGCTTCCTCAGAGCAGGGGGAACCTTATTGTTTTAAACGAATGGTACAGAAACAAAGAAAGAAGAAAAGAAGAAGTCTTATAAAGTTGAAGGGCAAATAGGAAAAGCGAACAGCATTATAGTTTAATATAGAAGTAGAATTATCAAACTACTGATTGCTATAGTGTTTAGAACAGCAAAATTTAGGAGCTTTACAAAAGTACTTAAATTAGATAACTCAAATGTCATCTTTTCTTCCTCTATCTATATCATTAATTTTTATTTATATCATTAAATTTTTAACATAAGCTTATAGTACAAAAGGGGAAATACCTTCTAAGATACCTCAGAGCCTTTTTGGGTCCAGTAACACAAATTAAATGTCTTTACATATTCCACTTCAAAACATCATCACTGAGTAATGTCAGCAGGAATGGCAGAATAATAATGACCTCAGAAAATCCTTTCCTCCATAAAAGCAGTAAGAAAACTGACAGAAATAATGAAAACTATCAAAAACAACAATCCTAAGAGAGGAGAGTGGTTATCTGATTTCCAGAATTCTCACAAAATATCACAAGAGGGGGCACCTGGGTGGTTCAGTGGTTGAGCATCTGCCTTTGGTTCAGGTCGTGATCTGGGATCCTAGGACTGAGTCCCATATTGGGCAGCCTGCGAGGAGCCTGCTTCCCTCTCTGCCTATGTCTCTGCCTCTCTCTCTGTCTCTCATGAAAAAATAAATAAAATCTTTAAAAAAAAAATGTCCCAAGAGTATGGCCCGTAAACAGGAAAAAGGAAAAATCAATAGAAAACTGTCCCTGACAGAGCTTAGATGCTAGTTTACAAGATTTTAAATCAGCTGTTTTCAGTATGTTCAAAGAAGAGGAGGAAACCATGCCTAAAGAACTAAAGGAAATATAAGAACAATATCTCACCAAGTAGAGAATATCAACAGAGACAGAAATTATAAATAAGTAGGGACGTCTGGGTGGTTCAGTCAATTGAGCATTTAATTCTTTTTTTTTTTTTTTTTTTTTGAGCATTTAATTCTTGATTTCAGCCCAAGTTATGATCTCAGGGTCATGAGCTTGAGCCCCACTCCAGGCTCTGAACTCAGCATGGACTCTGCTTGAGTTTCTCTCCTTGCCCCTCCCCCCACTCATGCATACATGTATGCACATGCATGCATGCTCTGTCAAATCTTTAAAAAAAGAGAAATTGTAAATAAATAAATTAATTAAAATTCCGGAATAAAAAAAAATAATTGATCTGAAAAACCTATGATAAGGTCTCAATAGGAGATCTGACCTGATGGAAGAAAGGACCAGAGAACTTAAAGATAGGGCAACTGGGATTATCATCTGAGGGACAGAAAGTGAAGAAAAATGAACAGAGCCTCAAAGTCCTGTGGGCTATCATCATGAATGCTAACACAGACACAATGAAAATCCAGAAAAGGAAAGAAAGAAAGGGGTAAAAAGAAGAAATCATCAGCAGCCTTTGAGGAGGGGCTCCTTTGGCAACCCCCGGTGCCAGGGCTTGTGCCTGAACCTTTTTCCCTGCAGCCACTAGGCAGCTTTTTAACCATCCCGGAGCCCTTTCCCAAAACGTGGGCCAAATGGAGACAATAAAGCTTTTTGCAGAAGAAAAAAAAAAAAAAAAGGAGAAGAAGAAGAAGAAGAAGAAGAAGAAGAAGAAGGAAGAAAGAAGAAAGAAGAAAGAAGAAAGAAGAAAGAAGAAAGAAGAAGAAGAAGAAGAAGAAATAATCATGGCCAAAAACTTCCCAATTTTAATGAATGCTAATTTACAAATTTAAGAAACTCAATAAATTCCAATGATAAACACAAGAGAAGTACACTTAGACATACCATAGCAAACAGTCAAAATCAAGAGACACCTCATCATAGCAAAAGCCATATATGAAAAATCCACAACTAACACCATATCCAATTACTAAAGATTGAAAGCATTTCCATAAAACATGAAAACTATAAGGATGCCTACTCTTATCACTTCTATTCAACACAGTATTAAAATTCTAGATAGACTAATTATTGTATTTAGGGCCACTGAACTGTATACTTAAAAAAGGTCAAATACAGAATCTTAAAAGCAATAAGAGAGAAGCAAGTCATCTGGAAAAGAGATAGTCAATATAATTAACGGCCAATTTCTCAAAAACAACAACAGAAGCAACAAAACACCTCCCTGTCCCCCCCCCCCACAACATGGAAAGGCAGAAAAAAACATAGTAACATAGTCAAAATGCTGAAAGAAGGACTATCAACCAAGAATTCTACAACCAGAAAAAATGTCCTTCAAAAATGAAGGAGAAATTAAGACATTCCCAGATAAACAACAGAAAGAAAGAATTTGCTGCTAGAAGACTTACCCTACTGCCAAAGGGAATCCTTCAGGCTGAAATGAAAGAATACTAGAAGTAACGTGACTCCACATGAAATAGCACCAGTACAGGTACTACATAGGAAAATACAAAAGGCAATAGAAATGTACTTCTTATTTGTAAATAGTTTTTCTCCTAGCTAATTTATAAGATCTGCATAAAGTAGTAATTATAAATCTGTGCTGATGGGCATAAATGTGTAAAGATGTCATTTGTATGACAATAACAACACAAAAGAGGGAGGAAGAGAAAGAAGCTACATACAGAACAAAGTACTATAAACTATTAAAACTAAGCTAGTATTAATCTGAACTAGACTGTTATTTAATAAATAGTATATTAGAAAATAGTACACTAGAAAATATTTAAACAGAACAGTTTTTTTAAAAAGGATTTTATTTATTTATTATTTTTAAAAAATTTTTATTTATTTATGATAGTCACACAGAGAGAGAGAGAGAGAGAGGCAGAGACACAGGCAGAGGGAGAAGCAGCTCCCTCTGGGGAGCCTGATATGGGACTCGATCCTGGACCCCAGGATCATGCCCTGAGTCAAAGGCAGATGTTGAACCATTGAACTACCCAGGTATCCCCAAAACACATAAATTTTAAAAATACATAAGACAAAAAAAGCAGAGGAACTTGGCTAACTCAGTTGCAGAGCATGCAACTCTTGATCTCAGGATGTAAGGCTGAGCCCCACAGTGGGTGTAAAGATTACTTAAAAAAACAAAAACAAACACACCACTTAAAAAAAGACATAAAGAGTAAAATGGCAGATGTAAACCCTACCTTATCAATAACTACAATAAGGTGATTAGACATTCTAACCAAAAGACAGAGATTGGCAGAATAAATTTTTTAAAAATTCAGTTATATGCTGTTAACCAGAGACACAATTTAGACTCAAAGGTATACAGTTTGAAAGTTAAGGGACAGAGAAAGATTTACCAGTCAAGCAGTAACCAAAGAGTTAGATTGGCTATATACATATTAGAAAAAAGTAGACTTTAAGACAAAAATTACTACTGGAGACAAAGGACATTTTATAATGATTAAAAGATCATCAAGGTATGTACAATTACAAATATATAAGTACTTAACAAAAGAGCTCCAAAATACACAAAGTAAAAACCAACAGAACTGGAGAAATAGACAATTCAACAATAATTAAAGACTTCAATATCCTGCTTTCAATAATGGATAGAACAATTAGAAGATCAACAAGGACACACACATAAACAACACACTAGATCTAACATATCTATAGAACACTACACCTAGGGCACTCGGGTGGCCCAGTAGTTGAGCATCTGCCTTTGGCTCAGGTCATGATCTCAGGGTCCTGGGATTGAGTCCCACATCAGGCTCTCTGCAGGGAGTCTGCTTCTCCCTCTGCCTATGTTTCTGCCTCTCTCTCTCTGTGTCTTCTCATGAATAAATAAATAAAATCTTAAAAAAAAAAAGCCTACTGCATTTCTATACATTAGTAATGAACAATCAGATGATTAAATTAAGAAATCCCATTTACAATATAATAAAAAATAGAACATTTAGGAAGAAATTTAAGAAAAGTATAAGAGTTGTATTCTGAAGATTATAAATATTACTGAGAAATAAAGAGAACCTAAGTAAATGGAAAGACATTCCATATTCATGTAATCAAAGACTTATGCTAAAATAGCAATACTTCTCAAATTCATACACAGACCCAACACAATCTCTGCTAAAACTCCAGCTTTTCTTTTTCAGGAACTGATAAGCTAATCTTAAAATTCATATGGAAACACAAGGGACCCTGAATATCCAAAATAATCCTGAAAAAAGAAAAACAAAGTTGGAGGACTCAAACTTCCCAGTTTTAAAACGTACTACGAAGTTACAGTGATTAATAGCATGGTCTTGCCATAAGGAGCCACATAGAGTAAGGGACTAGCACTCTGAGTCTAGACACAAACCCTCACATTAATGGGCAATTGATTTTCAGTTAAGGGGCTACTGAAAACAAGAAAGGATGAAGTTGGATTCCTACCTCACACCATACACCAAAATAAACTTAAAATGGATCAAAGATCTAACTGTAAGAGGTAAGCCTAGAAAACTTTGAAGAGAAAATAGAAGTTTAAATCTTCATGACTTTGGATTAAGCAATCGTTCCTTAAATAAAACACCCAATGCACAAGCTACAAAAAACAAAACAAAAAAAGGACATCAAAAAACTTTGCACTTCAAAGCATACTATCAAAAAAGTGAAAAAACAACCCAGAACGGGATAAAATTTTTGCAAATCATATATTTAATAAGGGACATATATCTAGAATATATAAGAAATGATTATAACTCGATAATAAAAAGACAATCCAATTTTTAAAAGTGCAAATGATCTGAGTAGACAGTTCTCCAAAGAAGATACACAAATGGCCAGTAGGCACATGAAACGATGCTCAACATCATTAGCCATCAGGGAAATGCTTATCAAAACCACAGTGAGATACCACTTCATCTTCCCTAGTATGGACTGCAATGAAAAAGACAGCCAGTAACAAATGTTGACAAGGTTACAGAGAAATCATCATCCTCATTCAGTGCTGATAGGAACATAATATAGAAGTCACTGAGATATTCCAAATCATGAAACCCCAACGCTCACTTGCCCCCTGTTAAGCACAGATTAAATACTCAATGTTGCTGTTCTCTACCATTTTAAAAGCACAAGTAAACCAAAGTGGATTTTAAGATGTGCGTCCTTTATGGGCCCCCAAACCAGCAATACAATCTCAGGTACCCACTTGAACCTCCTTCAGTAAAATTATTTCAATCCACAAGACAAGAGACTGCTGCTGTAGTTGATTTTGTAAAATCCTGAAAACATAGGAAAGCTTCATTCAAACAGTAAAAAAAAAAGTAGCAGTATATGCACCCAACCCAGGGGGGTAGAAGTGGCATTTATTATTACCTTTGAAGATGGCTCGCAGGAGTGCTCCGGCAGCTTTTCCTTTCACTGCCTGATTCTGAAGGAGATTAGCCAACTGCAATCAAAAAAGGAAAAAGCTACAAGTCTCTGGCAACAATTTCTCTACTCCAATGACTTAAATTCCCAATGTGAGTCATCTGTCAGGTTCATACCCTTCAGAGACTTCAAGTATCACAAATAACATTGATTTAGATAGAGCAGAGTAGATTTTTTTTGTTTTGTTTTTGTTTTTATTTTTTTTTAGCAAGGTGGATCTTAACATGATGCAGGGCTGTCAGACTGAAATTTATTCCTATCTTCATTCTGTAATTGTCTAAGTACAACAGAACTTGCTAAAGAGAGAAAAGAGAAGAGTGAAAGAATGTTTTCAAATAGATCAGTCTTGGGATCCCTGCGTGGCTCAGCGGTTTAGCGCCTGCCTTCGGCCTAGGGTGTGATCCTGGAGTCCCAGGATCGAGTCCCGCATCGGGCTCCCTGCATGGAGCCTGCTTGTGTCTCTGCCTCTCTCTTTGTGTGTGTCTCTCATGAATTAAAAAAAAAAAAAAAAAAAAAAAAAAGATCAGTCTTGCTCCTTATGTAGAGAATGGCTTGTGTGGGGGGGGTTTAAGAGTGAAATAGGGATATGTTAGGAGACTGCTACACTGTTCAAAAGTGATAGTGGTATAGCCCAGACAGCAGGGGAGATGCTACTGGTTGAACTGTGCCCCCTCACCCAAATTCACGTTAGAGTTCTAACTCCCAGGACCCCAGAATATGACCTTATTTGAAAAGAGGGCTGTTGCAAATGTAATTAGTTAGGTTGAGGTCATTAAGGTTGGTGCTAATACAACTATCCTTATAAAAGGGGGAATCTTGGACAGAGAGACACATGTATAACAAGTGTGCCATGTGAAAATGAAGGCAGAGATCAGGGTGATAGAAGTTAAGGACGTTAACTTCTATCTTCTTCTAAGAAGTTAAAGATAGCCAGCAAACCCCTGGAAGCTAGGTTTCTCACAGCCTCAAAGAAACCAACACTACGAGCACTTCGATTTTGGACTTTGAGTCTCCAGAACTCTAAAAATAAATTTTGTTTAAACTACTGTTTGTAGCGCTTTTGTAATCGGCAGCCCTGGCAAACTAATAAAGATGATGAGATAGACTGAAGATGTATTTGAGAGCTCAAATCAATAGGACTTTGCTGTGCTCTGAATGTTTATGTTCTCCACCCTCTTCCCATTGGTATGTTGGTATCCTAATGCCTGATGCGATAATATTTGGAGATAATTAGGTCAGGAGGGTAGAACTCCCATGAATGGGCCCACCGAGCTTCCTATCTCCTTCCACTGTGAGGATAGAAGATGAAGTCTGCAACCCAGAAGGGAGCCTTCATCTGACCATACTGGCACTCTCATCTCGGACTTCCAGCCTACAGAACCAGGAAAAATAAATGTTCCTCATTTACAAGCTACCCTGTCTGCCATAGTTTCTTATAACAGCCTGAATGGACTAAGATGGACTTCCTCATGGGTGAGCAGTGAAAAGAGGGTGTGATGAAGAAACAGAAATCAAGAAGGATTCTAACATTTCTAGCTTAAGCAACTAACTGGGTGAATGGTGGCATGAGCCATTGACATGGTGAAAATTAGGTATTTAGCATCTAAATCACCCAGAGTTTGTTAAAACGAATTGCAAGGTACCACGAATTGCAAGGTACCAGTTTCTGATGCGGGGCTCAGAGCTACTTCTTAGTTCAAGTGGAAATGCCAAGTAGTTAACAGGATAATGCCACAATGAAGCTTGAAAAGAAAGAGTTCAATGAGACATACAAGATCATTCAGAGAAAGATGTAAAAAGAGAACCACCAATATTCAGGGATTTAAAAGGAGCAGCAGCCAATAAACACTGAGAAGTAAGGTTGTCAATATCCAGAGAAATGAAGTGTCACAGAAGCCAAGACTAATAAAACGTGAATTTGTTCTCTTCCACAACTACATCTGCCTGGTCTTTTGGACTGGAGTCCATCTCCCCCTTCCTAAATACATAATAAGGAAGTACCTGACTGCTTCACCTGAAACCTCCAACAGAATAGTCAGCCCTTGACACAGCCCTCAGAGAAGGGGAGTTCTCAACAGACTTAACCATCTTAAGTCTCAACCAATCTTTAAAAAAAAAAATCCTACTTAAAAAGTTCATGGTTTATTTGTATTTCTCCCTTCAATCCCCTGCCCAGGGCTGAGGGCACAGAGTCAAATACTTGGATTAGTTCCTTTTTTTTCCTCTTCCTCCCCACCTTCAGTATGGTTATAGAATTCTTCCTGAGTTTCTTTATTATAAGGATACACAGATACACGTATGCTTTATTTCCTTCTTTCTTATGTAAAAGGTAGAATAATACACATTTTTCATCTTAAGTTAATAATATCTCCTGGAAATCAAAATCAGTCCAGAGTGAACTTCATTCTTTTTCACAGATTCAAAGAATAACTGTGTGCATAATATAACTTCGTATTGCTGGAAGGCCATCTTTAGGGTATTCCTAGAAGTGGAGTGAGTGGGCTGAGGGGAAATGCAGTTTTGTTAAATAGCATCAAATTCTAATCACGGTCTTACTATTTCTGCATTCCTACCAGCACTGTATGAGTGACTGTTACCCCAGTCTCACCAAGAATGTATAGAGGTGTTCATTTCTTTTCCTAGTCTGACAGGAAAGAAATAGTAGCTGTTTCATTTTATTTTTTATTTATTTTTTTAAAGATTTTATTTATTTATTCATGAGAGACACAGAGAGAGGCAGAGACACAAGCAGAGGGAGAAGCAGGCTCCATGCAGGGAGCCTTACGCAGGACTCAATCCCAGGTCTCCAGGATCAGGCCCTGGGGTGAAGGTGGTGCTAAACCGCTGAGCCACATGGGCTGCCCTCTTTTAAAAAAAAAAAAAAAAAAAAAAAAAAAAAAAAGATTTTACTTATTTACTTGACAGAGAGACTGAGAGAGCATAGGCTGGGGAAGCACCAGAGGGAGAGGGAGAAGCAGGTTCCCCAGTAAGCAGGGAGCCCCATGTGGGGCTTGATCCCAGGACCCTAGAATGACCTCAGTAGAAGGCAAGCACTCAACTGATTGAGCCACTTAGGCACCCTTCTACCTTGCTTCTTGTAGATGGTTTGATCACAGATTCTTTCTGGTTTTCTAGGAATACTAGTAGGACATCTGCAAAGACAGATGACTTTATATCTTTTTTCCTATTCTTCTGCCTTTGTTTTCTCTAGGTTAACTGCACTGGCTAACACACCAGGACAATGTTGAACAGTAGTGGAGACAGTAGGCATGCTGCCTGGTTCTTGGTCTCAGTGGTCTCATTACCATGCCTCTAGGGTTTCCCATTAAAATGCTGACTTCAGGGATGCCTGGGTGGTTCAGCGGTTTCACACCGCCTTCGGCCCAGGGCCTGATCCTGGAGACCCGGGATTGAGTCCCATGTCAGGCTCCCTGCATGGAGCCTGTTTCTCCCTCTGCCTGTGTCTCTGCCTCTCTCTCTCTCTCTCTCTGTGTGTCTCATGAATAAATAAATAAAATCTTAAAAAAAAAAGTACAGTAATTTGTTTATATATACACAGTTGCACAAATGTTTAAATGTCATATAGCTGTATATAAACGTTGCCTATTTGTTGTCTATCTCTCTTCCTTTCCCCCATTTCTTTACATCTGAGTTGTTATTAACTAACCTTGTCTCCTAAGAACAGTTAGGGGTAGACCAAGTGGCAGAATAATTTTTTTAAATGTCCTTTGAATTTGTCATCATCCTTGACATTCGCTTTTAGCAGAACGTGCTTCCTAATACTTACATCATTATCTTTCAGGCTTTGAAGAAATTCCTGCAGTCGGTCTGCTGTTTTTTCTGCTGCCAGAGATATTATTTTCTGGTCCATCGTTGCACATATCAGGGAACTGTAAGGGAAAGTGTCAGAACTGGATGAAACTTCCAGCAGTAAACAAGCCTGTTTTCCTTCCCTACTTGTTAACTGAGTATTTCATACATATTATAGACCATGTACACATCAGGTACTCATTAGGCTAAGGATTACTAACTAGTATGAGTAGGTGATTCTTTTCTAAACCAAAATAATCTGGCATTTCCATATTAGAAATCTGCCCTCTAGACAAGTAGTTCCATAATTTTTGCCCCCATTTTAAATATTTTTTAGCATCTACCTAGCACACTACCTAGACAAAGCTGCCACTTAATAGTGTATCAAAAAATAATTATTTCATTTATTTTTAAAGATTTTATTTACTTATTCATGAGAGACACAGAGAGAGAGAGAGACAGAGAGAGGAAGAGACACAGGCAGAGAGAGAAGGAGGCTCCATGAAGGGAGCCCGATGTGGGATTCGATCCTGGGACTCCAGGATCATGCCCTGGACTGAGGACGGCACTAAACCGCCGAGCCACCCGGGCTGCCGTCAAATAATAATTATAAGCATATACACAAGAATATGTATCACAAGCACATAATAAAGTGATATTTGATAAAGTAACATATCAACAACACTGTAAATACAAAGTGCCAATTAAATGGCATAAAACAAATGAGAAGTTAATAAGACTAATGACATAAATGTGTGCCCAGAGGTCAAAAAGGCTTCTTAGCAGGGAGCTTGAACTGGAACTTAGAGATTAAATTTAGATAGTCAAGACAACCAGGTGGTGTACTTAATATGCTACCAGGAAGGAAAATGTCATGAACAAAGGCCTTTGTAGGAGAATTTGAAAGACCTATTAAGAGAAAATGAGGTATAGAAGTGTGAAGTTCAAGTATGGAAGTAATGAGTAGGAAGGCTAGAAAGATAGGCTGGGAATAAACCATGTAAAATCTTTTTTTTTTTTTTTAAGATTTTATTTTTAAGTAATCTCTACACCCAACAGGGGCTCAAACTCAGAACCCCAAGATCAAGAGTTGCATGCTAAACCTACTGAACAAGCCAGATGCCCCTAAACTGTGCAAGATTTTAATGCCAGATTAAGAGATTTCGATTTTAATCTGTAAATAATAGCAACCAAAATTTCTGGACCAAAAAAGAATCTGCCTCATTCAATTTCTGCCTGTTTCAGACTGAACAAAGTGTTTGAGCAAACAATCTAGCACTAACACCTTGATTAAAGTGGGGAGAGAGTAAGGACAAAGAACAGAGACTAGGAAGTTAATCAGGGCTATTTTAGTGATGGACTCAAAGGCCCATATTAGGGTGGTGATTCTGGGGCATGTAAAGGAGATGAAATAAACTTATACCAAGAGGCAGGATTTAGTGCACAGCTATTATGCACTAAATTATGGGAAGGGGGAAATGCAGACTGGTGCAAAGACCTACTCCCCCTCCTGTATTTCTTCCTGTTTCCCATCCCCATGAAGTGTACCATTCTCCGCCCAGCTACTGAAACTAGACGCCTAGACAACATTCTTAACAATTTCACCTTCATCCTTCCCATCCACTACAAGTCCTGGCAATGTTACCTCCTAGACATCTCTCAAATCTACTTCTCAGATCCACTACTGCCACATCACTCCAAAGCCACCGTCACCTCTCACCTGAACTACTACAAAAGCTTCCTAACCTGTCCCCCACACAGCAACTAATCTTTTTGAAATACAGACCAGATTATGTGGCTTAAACTCCCTCCACCTCCATTCCATCCTCACCCTAAAATTCTTCCGAGCCTTTCCACTGCTCTACCAGTGCAATATCCAAAAGTTAGGATAATGAAGTCCTGCAGGGTCTGGCCTACACCTAAATCCCCTTCATCGCTATACTCCCCAGCCACAGTGAATTGCTTTCAGGAACCTCCAAGTTCTCCTGCCATAGGTCCTTACACTTGACTTTTGGTCTGGAACCTTTATACATACCCCTCCTTTCATTCCCTGCCCCTCAATTCCTACAAATCCTTCAGATCTCAGCTCAATCTACACTTCCCCCAGAAACTCAGTCTAGGTTAACTATGCCCTGCGTTTGGATTTATTTATTTAGACAGGAAGAGAGTGAACAAGCAAGCAAGGGGAGAGGGAGAGAATCTCAAGCTGACTCCCCGCTGAGCCCTACCAGGGGCTCCATCTTACAACATGAGATCCAGACCTGAGAAAAAAAATCAAGAACCCAAAGCCTGACGGAGCTACCCAGGTGCCCCTAAATGCTCTCCTGTTATATCAAGACAACAGTCATTTCTCTTACCATCTGTACACCTTTATCATGCCATTTGTAATTACTAGATTAAGGACCATCTCCCAATGGACTATAAAGTCCATGGCTGGGGGGAGGGGGAGCATGTCTGGTTTTGTTTATTACCATGAACCTCCACTACCCTTTTCTCTTTTTTAAAAAGATTTTATTTATTTGGGAGGGAGAGAGAGAGAACACGGGCACAAGAAGGGGAAGCTGCAGGCAGAGGGAGAAAGGGAGAAGCAGGCTCTCCACTGAGCAGGGAGCCCCACTGGGGCTCGATCCCAGGGTCCTGGGATCACGACCTGTGCAGAAGGCAGACGCTTAACTGGCTGAGCCACCCAGGCGCCCCTGAACCTCCACTATTTAATCACAGTACCTCTCTAGTAATAGGTGCCCCATAAATATTTGCTGAGCAAACGAATTACTGAAGTCCCTACAATGAAATGTCAAGCCCCTTGGCCCAGCCCTTTACATTCATTAATTCGATCCTCATACCAACCCTATGAAGGAGGGGTTATTACCCCAACTTAGATGAAGAGCTTTCAGGATTTGGGGAGATTAAATAATTTCTCCGAGGGTTGGAATCTGGCCCGCAGTGGCAGAGGCAGAAATGAAACTCAGGTCTGTCTGGCTCCAGACCCCCAAATCCCATGCTCTTAGTAACCCCCCCGCCCCCGGCAGGGCCTCGGCGGGGAGGATTGAGAAAATGCAGAGAGACGTGCAGCCAGAAGGAGAACATGCTGAAAACTAGCGATAGCAGCAGGTGCATCTGCTAAATTCGGCGGAAAACCAGAGCTGAGGAATCCCCAGGCGGCGGCGAAGCGCCGCAGCGCGCGCACTACCCCGCCCAGAGGCGCTGAGACCAGCGCGGCTCCGGGACGAGCAACGCGCGGGTTTTCGCGCCGCCCCCATCCCCCACCCCCACCCCCAGCAATATGTAAACACAAACTCGGAAGCAAGGCGGCCGGCGATAGCCAAGGAAGGGAGACACGGTGACACGTCCCAGCCCCGGGAGCTGAGCCCCGACGGAGAAAATAACCTAACAGGAGAGCGGAGAGTGCAGCACGCCCGGGAAGCCGAGGGGCGCGGCGGGAGACAGGCCGGAGGAAACTCCAGAACGCCGGCTGCAAACGACAGCCCTCCAGCCCTCCAGCCCTCCCAGCCCCGCGGCCTCCCACCCCGGCGCCGAGTCCCTGCACCCGCGCAGCCAGCGAAGCCCCTCCGCACGGTCCCCTCGGCCTCACCACAACAAAGTTCCAAAAGCCCGCGCTACCGCACGCAGCCGCGCTTCCGTCACGGGACACGACAGGCCCCGCCTCCCGCCGCTTAGTTCCGCTGCCCAGGCGCATGCGCGTGGGGTGTACCATTAAAGCACAAGGGGCAGGGAGTCCTCGGACGTTCCCACTCGCAGTCGCGGGGAGGCGCAGCAGGCAAACTCGCATTCGGGACTGCGGAGAGCGTGCGCAGTGTGGCTGGAACGTTGCGGTTTTTTTTTGTTTTTTGTTTTTTTTTAAATTTATGATAGTCACAGAGAGAGAGAGAGGGGGGGGGGGGCAGAGAGAGAAGCAGGCTCCATGCACCGGGAGCCCGACGTGGGATTTGATCCCGGGTCTCCAGGATCGCGCCCTGGGCCAAAGGCAGGCGCCAAACCGCTGCGCCACCCAGGGATCCCTGTTGTGTTTTTTTTTTTTTTTTTTTTTTTTTAAGATTTTATTTATTTATGAGACACACACAGAGACAGGCAGAGACATAGGCAGAGGGAGAAGCAGGCTCCTTGTGGGGAGCCTGATATGGGACTCGATTCCAGGACTCCGGGATCACCCCCCCAGGCCCCCCAGCCAAAGGCAGATGCTTAACCACTGAGCCACCTAGGCGTCCCTAGCGTGTGGTTTTGACCGGGTAACACTTCTTGGTTACTGTTTGGTTAGGAGTCAGTGCTGATAGGGACCAAATCAAAGGATGGCCCCTACAGGTCTGCATTGGAAACACCTGGAAGGCAGATGAAAGTGTCCTACTCCTTGTGCTAGGGGACGTGCCCTAGCACCCCTAAGATGTCAATCCCACCTGGCCAGTCCCACCTGGTTTTGTTCTTCCGCCTACAAAACCTCAGCATTTAACGCATAGCTTAGCAAAGCGCTTTGTGTTCAGTAAATATTTGTTAAATGAACAACCAACAGTACAGCAAAAAGCAATGGAGCGGCAGATCTAGAGTCTATTTTAGGTTGAAGGAGCAGCTTGTGCAAAGGGCCTGAGAGCAACAGGTGAGCAAGCCCCTGGCTAGTTGGGGAGGTGAAGGTGCTTGGGGTAAGGGGGTGGGAAGGCAGGGGCTTGGAAGTCCTTTTCATACCAGTGGTAGCAGAGAACAGCTGAAGTGGAAGGACGTGACTATATTTACATTGTAGAAAAATCTCTCTGGCTGGTGGGTGCCCTGGAGTCTAAAAAAGAGGTGATGGGAGTGGAGAGGACTGAAGCTAGGACCCTTTAGGGGGCTATAAGTTGCCCTGGAAATAGGTGGTTGCAGTGGGGACAGGAGGAAAGAAGTGGACCACATGTGAGAGAGATTAGGAAGTCCAGCTAGTGCACCAGCTTTGGGGAAATGTGGGAGGAGCTGAGGAATATTCTGGCTTGAGTGACAGATGAGGGTGGGTCGATACTGCCAGGGAGCTAACCCAGGGAACACAGGGAAAGGTGCAGGTTTGGTGGTGGGGGAATGGTGATGATGAGTCCTTCAGATTTGGACCTTGCCAAATGGCATGTGAAAGAATGATAAGATCAGAGGCATTCAGTCTGGAGCCTGACCCTCCTCACACCGCCCACCCCCCAGGTCCCCAGGGTGGTATGGGTCTACTTGGCCAATTCTGGAAGAAACAGCTGCTGGAAGAGAATGATGCCTCTCAGCTGTCCAGACTGGCTCCTTGCTTATGACACTTCTTTTTTTATTTTATTTTATTTATTTTAATTTTTAAAATATTTTTATTTATTTATTAATGAGAGACACAGAGAGAGGCAGAGACATAGGCAGAGGGAGAAGCAGGCTCCATGCAAGGAGCCCGATGTAGGACTTGAACCTGGGAATCCGGGATCACTCCCTGAGCCAATGGCAGACACTCAACCGCTGGGCCACTCAGGCGTCCCAATGCTTCTTTTTTTATTTTATTTACTTAAAAAAATTTTTTTTAAATATTTTATTTATTTATTCATGAGAGACACACACAGAGAAAGAGAGAGGCAGAGACACAGGTAGAGGGAGAAGCAGGCTCCATGCAGGGAGCCTGATGTGGGACTTGATCCTGGGTCTCCAGGATCAGGCCCTGGGCTGAAGGCAGTGCTAAACCACTGAGCCACCCGGGCTGCCCGCTTCTTTTTTTAAATAAGATTTTACGAAAAAAATAAATAAATAAATAAATAAATAAGATTTTATTCATTTATTTCAGAGAGACAGCATGATTGAGCAGGGTGAGGGGCAGAGGGAGAAGCAGAGCCCCATGCAGTGCTTGATCCCAGTACCCCGGGATCATGACCTGAGCTGAAGGCAGACACTTTTTTTGTTTTTTTAAACATTTTTTTTAAATTTATTTATTTACGATAGTCACACTCAGAGAGAGAGAGAGAGGCAGAGACACAGGCAGAGGGAGAAGCAGGCTCCATGCACCGGGAACCCGACGTGGGATTCGATCCCGGGTCTCCAGGATCGCGCCCTGAGCCAAAGGCAGGCGCCAAACCGCTGCGCCACCCAGGGATCCCTGAAGGCAGACACTTAACTGACTGAGCCACCCAGGTGCTTGCTTATGACCCATCTTAAGCAGCTTTTACTTCTATCACGTTTCTGGGCCAATATAAAGCTATTATATGTGCTTAAAACACAACAGCTGAATTGAAAGATGACTCCTGAAAGGGATCCTTTAGCTTGCCAAGGAAACAGATGACTTTACCTCATCTTCTCCCCACGAAGCCTCCCTTCTGGGCTGCTTATGGGACTGACTGGGCCATACAGCTACAAGTTTATGTGTTTCTGTAGTCAAACAGCCCATTTGCCTTTTTGAGTCTCCAGGTGTGCATCCCAGGTGCACTTACTGAACTGCCTGAGTGTCTACCCAGTGGCATTGACAGTACAGTGTCTTTTCTCCTTGTTGCATGAATATAGCATCTGTGTTTTCCATTAGCACTAATGAGTGTTACATATGCAAAGGAAAAGAACAGACTCAAATTAATAACAATGTTTTCCACCCTGGCGCAGGCTTCCTTCCTAAGCAGTGAATCTTACTCATCTGCTTCAACCAACTACACTCCTACACTGGGCAGCTAGTGATACCCTGACTTTAGAAAACACAGCCAATTAGGGATGCCTGGGTGGCTCAGCGGTTAAACGTCCGCCTTTGGCTCAGGACGTGATCCTGGAGTCCCAGGTCCTGCGTCGGGCTCCCTGCATGGAGCCTGCTTCTCCTCCCTCTGCCTGGGTCTCTGCCTCTCTCTCTGTGTGTCTCTTGTGAATAAATAAATAAAATCTTAAAAAAAAAACCGCACAGCCAATTAAAAACAGGTTTACAATAGCAGAACTAAATGTTCTCCAGACCTTGTCAGTAGTTCACATTTGTATGTGATAACATTATAACTACTGATATTTGCAAGAGTCCAGAGTCCAGAGAAAAGGACAAATGGAGGCCTCCTATCATTCAGGATAGTGGGTCCTGTAGTATGAGGGACTTCATATGCTTGCATGTAAACAAACAGCCTGAAGATCCATTCACACCATGCTTCACCCCTAGAGTTGACATTGGCTACCCTTTGGGCCTATGTGCACTCTAGCTGGCCTACCCAGGAGAGGGTGGACCTAGGAAGGGGCTTGATAGGGCAAGGAAATGAGTTTGGGGATGTTTTGGAAGGTACCCAGAGGGTGGTCTGAAGGAAGGCATGTGGGTTTTGGTGGGTAGAAGAAGCCTGTAGGCTTCTTGATCTCATCATCTAGGAAGGGAGCTAATAGGCCCATGGAGCTACCCAGCCCATGAACTCCAGTTGCCTGGATTTAAGGGTGACATTGCTTAAGAGAATAATCATGGTAGCACATAAGAAAGCCTAGCACTTAGAAACACACCATAGTGTTAGTTTCCTCCAGCAATCCCATATTTGGGTATACATATATGGAAGAATTGAAATCAGGGTATTAAGCACATATCTGTACACCCACACATAGCAGCATAGTTCACAATGGCCAAAAGGTGGAAACAACCCAAATATTCCTGGAAAGTGAATGAATAAACAGAATGCAATATATCCATACAAAGGAATATCTTCAGCATTAAAAAGGGAGCAAATGCTGTCAGTTACTACAATGTGGATGAACCCAAAGGACATTACGCTAAGTAAAATCAGCCAGTCACAAAAAGACAAATATGTATGATTCCAGGAGGTATCAATAAGAGTGAAATTCACAGAAACAGAAAGGCTGCAGAAGTGGGGTGGTCATCCATCTTACACAGGGCCTCTGGGTTGATTCTGGCCCTATCTCTCCATTTGCATCCAGGTCACCTGAGCCACTCACACTCCTGGCCCCATCCTGCACCACCTCCCAAGTCACAACTCATCAACATCCTACCGGTCCTCCCATCCCACCCACCTGGCAAACTCTGCCCCTTTATGAAGCCAGCCATTCCCTCCGTGGGAGCGACACCTGGGCTGCTGGGTTGTGTTGGACAGTTTGCATGGCTGTGCTCATGGGTTCCTGCAAGAAGCTACTGTAAATGATCTCCAGGGGGCCTTCAACATTTCTACAACCTTCCCTAGTAAGTTTATCCTTCCTGCCTTCATGAGGATGATTTCACTCTTCTCTTTTTTTCACTCCTGACCAATGACCTCAGCTTTACTACCAAATCTTTTTTTTTTTTTTTTTAAGATTTTATTTATTTATTCATGACAGACATAGAGAGAGAGAGGCAGAGACACAGGCAGAGGGAGAGGCAGGCTCCATGCAGGGAGCCTGATGTGGGACTCGATCCGAGGTCTCTAGGATCACGCCTCAGGCTGAAGGCGGCGCCAAACCCCTGGACCACTGGGGCTGCCCTTTACTACCAAATCTTTAAACTCAACTGTCACCAGCACCAACTCTTTCCTTCAGCTCCCTGTAGCAATGGGAGAGTGTTCAACCACCCAGGCAAGGGCTAGTACCTCTACTGAGGCATTGAGTCCCGCCCCCTCCCACCTTCTCAGTAAGGACCTCACTCTCACTTACCCCTCTCTGACCTGAGTTTTTAACTTCTCTCTTTCTACAGCTTCCCTCCTACAAATACTGCCACAACAAAATACCACAGACTGGGTGGCATAAACAACATATACCTATTTTCTGGTCATTCTGGAGGCTGAAAGTATGAGATCAGGGCACCAGCGTGGTCAGGTTCTAGCACAAACCCTCCTCCTGGCTTGCAGATGGCCACCCTCTCAGGGGCTCCCCTAATGAGTCTGTGTGAAGAGAGCACTCTAGTATCTCTTCCTCTTCCCATAAGGGTACGAATCCCATCACAAGGGCCCCACCTCCTCTAAATCTATTTACCTCACTAAGGCCCCACCTCCTAATACTATCATATTGAGGGGTAGGGCTTCAGTGTGTGATTTGGGGGTGGGGGGGGTGGACACAAATTCAGTCCACAGCAAACACATCCTTTCCTTGGGCGGTGGGAAGTTAAAGCCAAGTTCCTACCTGACAGCACTTGTTTGTTTTAACTCATGTTGTTAAACCTTATTTAACTTATAATATGTTTTGAATGGGCATACTGATAGATTTTATTTATCCTTACTGCTTTCATCTCTGGCGCTGCCTGGTCCCCCACTGCCACAGGGCCAACCCTTCTTTGGGGAATGAGCATGGCTCTGGGAGACCTGCAGCATTTTAGCTTTGTGGGAGAGTCAAGGCACTCTCATTACCATGGTGAAACTTTAGGGAAGGTACAGAATGTCCCTCAACTTGGGTTTTCCCATTTTCCAAAGGAGAAGTTGAGGCCAGGGCATTCCATAGGGCCCTCCTTTTTTCCAGGACAATTACTGGCCAAAAGGGAATGGCAGTGACCAGACTCTGGCCCATTGGGGCTGTTTCCAGGAAAGTGAGATGATGTCACCTCCCCCAGAAGCTAGGAGGAAGTAGCACCTGTGTCATTCTCCCTTCTGGAGGAGGGAGAACAGCCTTGCTGTGTTGAATGGTAAAAGGGCTTTAGAGTGACCCGGGACCCCACTCCCTACCGACCAAGTAGCTCTGGGCAAGGCCTCCCACCTCTCTGATTTTCAGCTCCCTATTCTGTAAGGGAGAACATTCTCTCTCCCTCACATCTGGGAGGACTGGATGAGAGATACACAGGTCAGGCACCCGTCACAGCACAGCCAATCTGAGCCCCCTCCCTGCTTGCCTCTAGCCTGGGAGAGAGAGCCAGGGAGCCCACAGTTTCTGCCAACATGGTCAGCACAGGTGTCTGAGCCAATGAGGGCATGTCTCCCTTCACACAAGGGCACTATTGTTCTAGCACAGGAGCTAGACAAGAACGTGACTCTTGGGGGTGGGGGTAGGCAGGGTAGAGGCAGGGCTGGGAGCAGAAAATAATGCCACAGAAAGCTCTGCTTCCTAAAAAGGGCCTCGTGGCCTGCAAGCATCCATAAAAGCTCTGTGTAGACCTCTCTTGTCAGGTCTGTGCCATTAACCCACAAGTGTTCTTGGTGCACAGGAGTGTTCCTCATGATGCACCCCATCAGCTGGCTTTAAGTAGCTTGTGCTGGGCCTTCTGCGGCTCCTTCGTGTGGGGCAGCCTGAGCTGTCACCTGTCCCCCTGGTCTCCCACGATGCTCACATTCTGTGAAGTACCTGGGGGCATATCCTCTAACACATCTACATTAGTTTGCTAAGGCTGCTGTACAGAGTACTACAGACTGTGTAGCTTATGCAACAGAAATGTATTTTCTCACAATTCTAGAGGTTAGACATCCAAGATCAAGGTGACCACAGGACTGGTTTCTCCCGAGGCCTCTCTCCTTGGCTTGTAGATGGTTATCTTTTCCCTGTGTCTTCACATCATCTTCCCTCTGTAACTGTCTGTGTCCAAAATTCCTCTTCATATAAGGACAGCACTCACATTAGATTAGAGCCTCTGCTGAGGACTCATTTTACCTTACGTACCTTTTTTTTTTTTAAGATTTTATTTATTTATTCATGAGAGACACAGAGAGAGAGAGGCAGAGACACAGGCAGAGGGAGAAGCAGGCTCCATGCAGAAAGCCCGACATGGGACTCGATCCTGGGACTCTAGGATCACGCCCTGGGCCAAAGGCAGATGCTCAACCACTGCACCACCTGGGCTGCCCTGAGGTACCCTTTAAAGGCCTTATCTCTAAATAGTCGCATTCTGAGGTCCTGGAGGATAGTATGTGAATTTGGAGGAACACAACTCAGCCCATGACACTGTTTTACAGATGTCCAGCAGAGGCCTGAGAGCAACTGTCGCCTAGAATCAGGTTAGGATCCCCCATTCTGTCCTCCTTTCTCTGCTTCCTACACCCTCAACCAGTCCACCATGGGCCTGCCCAAAGAGGAAGAGGATGGTGGCAAGGATAGTCCCCAGTTTACTTCCCTACCAATCCTCAGAGCTGATGGGACATGAGAGGTCAGGCAATGTACTATGCTGGGCACAGGCAGGAGGGGGAGATGGGCAGAACCTTTTAAATTTTTCTGTGTGTAGGAATCACAGGGGTTGGGGGGCGGGGGGATGCAGGGGAGGGTCCTTGTTAACACGCAGATTCTGATTTAGCCTGTCTGGGGAAGAGTCTGGGACTCTGCATTTCTAACAAGCTCCCAAACAATGCTGATACTCCTTGGTCTACAAGCTACACTCAATGAGTATCAATGTTTTGACCAGCACTGTCCATTAGAAATACAACGGAAGTCATTAAAATTAGAAAAATGTTAAATTTTCTAATAACCACATAAAAAAAGGAAAAAGAAACAATTAAAATTAATATATTTTCAACCCAATATATCCAAAGCACTACCACTTCAGAATGCTAAGTCATGTAAAAATCCTTAATAAGAAAATTTTATGCTGGGGTGCATGGGTGGCTCAGTTGGTTAAGCCTCTGACTCTTGATTTTGGCTCAGGTCATGATCCCACAGTCTTGAGATAAAGTCCTGAGTGGGTTCTGTGCTTAGCAGAGAGTTTGCTTAAGATTCTCTCTCCCTCTGCCCTCCCCCTGCTTGTGCACACATACTCTCTCCCACTCTTTCTCTAAAATAAATAAATAAAAATCCAAAAAAAAATTCATGCCCTTTTTTGGTACTCAGTTTTCAAAATCCAGTAGATATTTTATATTTACAGCACACCTTATGTTGAACTTTTTATCAGAAATAGCTGATCACAGTATTTATAGTTAAAAAAGTATGATCATACACCTAAGTTATTCCAAAAGTACTTAGCAATTTTCCAACAACTGGACCTAGTACCAACTTTTTAATTTAAATTTAAGTTCACTAAGATTGTAATTTAGTTCTTTGGTGCCATTTTCTAATTTCAGGTGCTAAATTCCTACATGCAGCTAGTGGCTTCAGTATTGGATAATGCTCCCCCCAGGGAGCAGAATGATAGAAATGAGGGGTTCTCCAGCTCCAGGAAGGACTTGGGAGGGAAACAGCCCAAAAAGTGAGACAGCACCCCAAGCAGAAGCCCAGGGAAGGGGCTGTCACAAGGAAAGAGCTCAAGGTTACTTAGCTGCACCCCAAGATCCAAGCCCAGGCATTGTGGCCTGCTCTAGAGGAAGGGGTCTAGAGAGACAAGTGGGAGTCAGGCACTGCTCCCAGGGGCTGCCCCTCAGTGACACTCTCATAAGCCCCAGGACGTCTGGAGAGGGCACAGGAGAGTGAAGGGATACCAAACCCATCCAAGTAGGAATGGGTTGAAAACTAAGAACTATTTCTGGGGAAAACCAAAAAGCATTTCTGGGAATGGATTCTGGAAAACATCCTGTGCACAGAATCTTGACCCTGTCCCAGATGCCCCCAGGAGGCAAAATCAGGACCAAGGGTGACATTAGAGAAGGCTGCTTGGGGGTCAGACCAAGGATGAGTTTTAACACAAGGAGGGTTGCCCAGTAGTAAAAACAGGGAGCTCCCTGCCCTTGGAATCCCAGAGGAAGAATACCCTAAAGTAATCATCTCACATCCTCCCTGACCCTGAGCAGAGAAATACCAAAGCAGAGACTGGGAAGTCACTTGCTGAGGGGCAGTAGAGGGGTTTCTGGTTTTACAGAGGGTTGGGTTGAGGGTTGGAAAACATGGGTCCCCTCCACCCAGATGTATATCGATTGTGTATTTGGAGTAAATGCCAGCATTTACTGAGCATTTACGTTTACTAAGCATCAGGCGCTAAGCTAAGCTCTTTCATCCTTACTAAAGCCATGAGCCTGTCCTCTTATTATCCCTACCTCTCAGAGAAGGAAACTGAGTCAGGGTGTTGAAGTTAATTCTCACAGCTAGAAGGTGCTGGAGTTAGGACTTGAAAGTGGGCAGTCTGATTCCCCAGCAGAAGGTGGCCTAGAAGGTGGCTTGGCTTGTCTTGCCCTCTTCCCACTCTGCCTTAACCAACTGGCCCCACTCACTGTGGAGGTGACACCTACCACGACAGCAGAAGAGTGACAGGCTACCACAGCTGCCACTGCATCCACAATCACATGTAAAATTTCCCTCCATCTCTTGCATGTCTTACCCTGGGATGTGCTTTCTCAGACCCCCCCCACCCCCCACCTCGCAATGAGAGAGAGAGCAAGGAGGAGGAAATGCAACTGGCCCAGATCCTCCCACCCCCACTGCTGGGCTTCCACATGGCTGAGCAGGAACTTGGGAGCAGAAGTACACAAAGGAGGGCTTTGAGGTGGCTGCAGCCAGGCCCAGGCTGATCCCCTCTCCCCCCTGGTGCTTCACTTGCCCCAATCTGGGCCTCCCTGTAAGCCTGATTTAACAGGAAATTGTGGGCCTTGAGAACTTCCTTGTGACATACTAATCCCAGCCTGCTGATCGGACCACGCCCCCAGTGGAGGCAACCTCCAGGCTCCCCAACAAGGAGGAGGAGGAGGAGGACACAGGCACCAGGTAGCCCTAAGGAGGAGCTGGGAGGTAAGTCAGTGGCAGGGGTCTGCCGGGCCAGGGAGCCCAGGACTGGGGTGAGGAGTTGGGGGTGGGGAGACCACATACCAGGCTGCTTGTAAAACTGACACCAACTGGCCATTCTCCAAGTTGTGCTAGATCAACCCTGATGGCAGGTTTAGCAAATAAAAAATATGGGACATCCAGTTCAATGTGAATTTCAGATGAATAAAGACTTCTTTTAGTGTAAGTATGTCCCAAATGTCTCATGGGACATACTTATACTTCCAAGGTTTTTGTTGTTCATCTGAAATGGATGTGGGATGGGGGCTTTCTGTATTTTATTGGGCATCCTTAGATGGCACGGAACAGCCTCAGTATGCAATGGAGGGGGGTAAATGTTTTTTCACTGTATACGGTTCGTAAATCAGTATTTTAAAAACTCAAAATTAATTAGATTGGGCATATTTTAAAAAGAGCTGCTGTACTGATTTTAACCATCTATTTTGTCCTAATGATCGCCTTAACTGGCTGAGGGTGTCTAGCCACTATCTCTCTCATCTAAGCTCAAGACAATTCTATCAGCTTTTCCATTCCTGTTCCAGCAAAACCCAAGTAAGAGAGGCCACATCAGTATTGCAGTCCATCTCTGCATCCACACATTTGGAAAACTTCCTGCCAGCCAGAGAGAAAGCTTAGGTTTGGTTCCTGTTGGTGGGTTCCCTGCCCTGGCTGGGTTTGGGAAGTGGGAGAGACAGGGAATTAGGAGATCCTCAGATATTCCCTGGGATCCTCCAAGTCTCTCTGGGCACACTAGGGTAATGATCAATCTGATGCTAAGAAAGGGAAGGGAAGTCATGTTTTAGAGCAAAACACTGTGCTAGGTACCTTATAAAAATGGTAGGATCTTCATTACAACTTTATTTGGTAGGTACAGTTTTTATGACCAATTCTGAGGCTCAGAATGGTTAAATAACTTGTCTAAGGTCATACAAGTGGTAAGTGACAATTCTCGGTTCAAACCCAGGTTTCTCTGACCCTAAAGGGTTTTCTGCAACACCCATTTCCCTAGGGAGTTTGTCTGGAGAGGTTTTGGCTCTAACTGTCAAAGTGGTGGTTCAAGTCCCAACTTTGCTGCTCATCAACAGTGAATAGGTGACAGAACTGACACCAGTGGAAACCTGGTCAGAGACAGGAGCAGGGTGGTGATGGCCCCTTAAAAGGGATGTTTAGGCAAGAGAGGGGAAAAAATCTGGAAACAGGAGAGCTGTCTCCAAAATTACACAGTGGGTTGAGCAGGTTGTCATGTGGGCAATGGGTGAGATTTGTTCTGGTGGCCAAGCGTTGCTTCTGTGCACAGTATTTAATTTAACCTTCATTACCCTCCTTCCACCTCCCTTTTACAGGGGACAACCAAGACTCAGGTTAAATTACATAGCTTGCAAGTGGAAGAGACAGAATTTGAACCCAGGTCCAACTTATGCCACAAAGAACTGGGTCTCAGTGCTGATGGGAAGTCACAGCCTGGGCTCAAGGCCTGATCCTTGGCTATTTCTGGTTGTGTGACAGTGGACAACTCACTTATTCTCCCTGGGACCTGCTTCTTGCTATGTAATATGGGAAGAATAATGCCAGCTCTGGCTCTGAGATATGGATTTTATTTTTATTTATTTATTTATTTTTTGAGATACGGATTTTAAATTACCCAGTACATCACAAAGCACAGAACACACACTCAGTAATTGTTTATGTGACTAGTCATCACCCCTCCTGAGAATGAATGCACTGGAGAAGGGGCCATCCACTAGGCTGGGAAGTTTCTGAGATCCCCCTTTGGGAAAAAGAAGGAAGGCCACAGACAGGAGGAGAGGGATTGCCTTACGCTGCAGTGATCATGTAACTTCAGAATAGAGGCCAAAGCTAGTTTTTCCCTGGTTGGACCACCTTACCTTAAGAGCAAAGGTTTGCAGTATTTTTGTGTGTATTCCTTCTCAAAGGAGTGTTTCCCAAAGTGTAGCCCAAGGATCATTTTCTTCAGGGCCATCTGGGGGTCCTGCTTTAAAATACAGATCCCTGGGCCCCAGTTCAGACCTCCTGACTTAGAGTCACAGGGTGCAGGCCCAGGCACCCGCATTTCTACCAGATTCCTCGGGTGATTCTCATGAACTCAAAAGTTTGAGATCTACTGTTCTGAGACAATAACGGAATGGTCTGTCCAGACCACTGCAGCCTTGACTTCTTGCCCTAGGGAGGAGGCTGCCTGGAGAGGCCAGGACCAAAGCGGGGCCCTTCTTTTTTTGAGGACTCTGAGTCTCCCAGAGGCAGCATGTCAGAAGGCGTGAGTATCCCTGTGCCTTGGTCTCCCCTCCATCTACCTTCCCACCCTCCCTACCTCCCCTTTCTCTATTGTTTGGTCCACTCGGGTTATGTGCACCCATTCATACAACATTTCTGTGGTCCATGACCCCACCCAAAGGGAGAAGGCTTAACAGTGACCTTGCACAAAAGTACTAATTTAAGGTCTGAGCAGGCCCATTTAACTGGATTGATGGGGGCTCTCCCTGCTTCTTCTTGACTTCTCTCTGCCTAGGTGGGCACATTCCGTGTGGTCCCTGAAGAGGAACAGGAGCTCCGTGCCCAGCTGGAGCGGCTTACAACCAAGGACCATGGGCCTGTCTTTGGCCCTTGCAGCCAGCTCCCTCGTCATACCTTACAGAAGGTGAGGTGGCCCATGGTGTGGGGAGGGGTGGCTAGGGCAGGCTAACAAGGGGGGGATGTTGATAGCATCCTCTCTCCTGTAGGACGGGTCCAGTCCCAGCGCTCTAGGCTATCCTAGACCTAATGGACTGGCTTATTCTAGGGGCCATCCTGGAGGCCAGGGCCATGACCTCCTGGGCTGACCAGACATCCAGGCCAGCCTAATCCAAGACTACAGCACCAACAGAGTCCCTTGTTATCAATGCCAGGATGTAGGGCCCCTGGACAAGGGCTCATCCTAGATTCAAATATGGGGAACATTGGTTTGCAAGTGGCCCAGGGGAACAGGAATCTAGCTGCTGCCCTCATTGGATAGGCAAGAGGCCGAGTTCTAGAATCAGACCTAACTTTCAACTTGCTGTATGACCATGAACAGGTTGCTTTTCCTCTCTGGGTCTTGCCTAATGTACCTCTGAAAGAAGGTTGTTTCACAAGCTCAGAGAGGATCAGACTGTGCTCTGTGGAAATTGGCAGAGCTGTCTTAGGGCTTAGCTGAGCCTGGGCTTTTAGGTTCCATCTCTGCTAACCTATGCATCTCAAGGGAAAAGTGCTGAGTTCTCCCAGACCTGAGTCCCCCTCCTTGCCTTCTCCCCTTTCATGCTGCCCAAGGACAGAGCTGCCTGAGGCCTGGGGAAGGGTTCTTCAGGCCCAGCCAAGGGAAGGAATATGAGGCTCTAGGGCAGGGGTGGGTGTCAGGCTACTGTTTTTGGGGGTATCTTTGTTTTTGAAAAGATCAGAATCAAGCCTGGGAAGCTGCAGAAAGAAGTGATTGAAAGTCCAACCTGAGTGTGAGCCTTAGCTCTGCCCCTTCCTGCCTGGGTCACCTTCCCCGCTATGTGTCTTAGTCTACTCACCCTGAGAAATGCGACGTAAATAAGCACTTTATGGTGATAGGTTGTGGCCTGAGGTATTTAAAAGCCTTAGCAGGGGATCCCTGGGTGGCGCAGCGGTTTAGCGCCTACCTTTGGCCCAGGGCGCGATCCTGGAGACCCGGGATCGAATCCCACGTCGGGTTCCCGGTGCATGGAGCCTGCTTCTCCCTCTGCCTATGTCTCTGCCTCTCTCTCTCTCTCTCCCCGTGTGTGACTATCAAAAATAAATACAAATTAAAAAAAATAAAAATAAAAGCCTTAGCAGAGGGCTATGTAAGGGCTCCAGGAAGTAGAGGCTATTGTCGTTGGAAACGTTTACACCTTTGGAGGTCTCTGGCCAACAAACCCAGGATAGGCAGTTTGACCCAATTTTCTGCAAATGTAACTGGTGGCCTGAGGTGCTGCCAGTGCAGATGCTGCTCTTGGGGGCCAAGGAGCGATGGCCCCAGAGGCAACCCTCCACCCTGTGGCCAGCCAGCCTGTGCGTCTTGCTCTGCACCCGTGCACCTGCCAATGACTTGCTGCCTCCATCCCACCCTGTTCCAGGCCAAGGACGAGCTGAACGAGAGGGAGGAGACCCGGGAGGAGGTGGTGCGAGAGCTGCAGGAGCTGGTGCAGGCACAGGCTGCCACCGGGCAGGAGCTGGCCAGGGCGGTGGCTGAGAGGGTGCAGGGAAGGGACAGTGCCTTCTTCCTGCGCTTCATCCGCGCGCGGAAGTTCCATGTGGGGCGTGCCTACGAGCTGCTTCGAGGTGAGGCTGGCACTGAGGGATGGCCTCCTGAAGGCTGGAGGGCGGGCGCAGAGGTGGTGGGAATGGCGTTGACTCTCACCCAGGCACTGACCAGACCGTCCCCTCCATTCCTGCTCATTCCCTGCCCTGTGAGAGTCACTTTCTCTGAGCCTCCCTATCCCTACCTGAAACATGGATTGTGAACTAAACAGCCTCCACATTCCTAGAGGTCTGGCTCCCTTCTATCTCCTGGTCCTGGAGAGCGGTCCCCACCCCGCTCCTGCCCAGCCTAGGCTTTGGCTGGAGTGCTGCAGGAAAGGCAGTGTGTGCCCAAGGCCCTGCGGGTACCTAAAACCTCATGCAGAGTGAGACTGGAGATGGTGCCAGCCCTGGGAAGGAGCCCTGAGGACAGATTTGCCCAGGCCCTGCTGTCTGGCTGAAGACAAGTTTCCTGAGGAAATCCAATCCTTGGTGCCTTGGTGCCGGGGTGAGAGAAGGGGTGTCCGAACAGGTCTTCCACAGCCTAACGATTCTCCTTTTCTTACTTCTTCCTTCCTTCCCCAAATGTTAATTCACAGCCAACCTGTGCCAACCACTCTTAGGTCAAAGGATGCAGCAGAGAGCAAAGCAGACAACAACTGCCTGCCTTCATGGACTTCATGCACTAACGGCAGAAATAATAAACCAGAGAAATAAAATACAATTACATAGACTGTTTGGTAGTAAGAAAGGAGGGACACCTGTGTGACTCAGTGGTTGAGCATTCGGCTCAGGTTGTGATCCTGGGGTCCTGGGATCAAGTCCTGCATCCAGCTCCCTGCAGGGAGACTGCTTCTCCCTCTGCCTAGGTCTCTGCCTCTTTCTGTCTCTCCTGAATAAATAAATAAAATCTTAATTAAAAAAAAAAAAAGGAAGGATAACAAGGAAAAATAGAGGAGGTGGATGTAAGGAACTGAGAGGTTGGAGTTTTAGGTAAAGTGGCCAGGAAGGCTCTCATGCAGAGGGAACTTCTGAAGAAAAATGCAAAGGAAATGAGGTATCTTGAGGGAAGAACAGTAGGGCAGAGGGAACAGCAAGGTGATGGGGGTATACCTAGAGTGCAGTAGGAACAGTGAGGAGGTCAGTGGCATTTCCTAGGCAAAGGCTCCCCGAACACCTGTCCTGGGCCTGGTTCCTCTAGAGTTCAAGGGTAGAGAGGCAGCAGACTTGTTCAGGAAAGGTAAGGGTGGGTTTGTAGGTGATAGAAGTGCTTCTGGAATCAGGAAGGGCCTTTGTGTTCTGCTTCGAGTTGGGGTTTTATCTTGGGGTCTTCTCACCGCTACTCAGTTAACCCTGTGCCCACCTGGGGAGCCCGCGCCTCTGCCTGTGGGCAAGAGAAAATAACAAGTAATAATCATCCTTAGACTTAGGATTACATTTCCTGCATGCACAATTTACAAATGATGTTCATACCTAGAATCTCATTGATTACTGCAGCAATTTGGTGAGATAGGCCAATAGTATCCTCCTGTGTTTTGAGAAGTGACAAGGGGCTCAGAGAGGTTGCGTATCCTGCTCAGTCACGATACATAGGATGCATGTGGAGGAGCCAGGCAGGAGCCCAGGTCTCTGGAAGTTCACCCTGTGCCACCCCCAGATGGGCTGGCTCCCTGAGAAGTTCCTCTGCCTTCCTCCTGCCAGGCTACGTGAACTTCCGGCTGCAGTACCCAGAGCTCTTCGACAGCCTGTCCCTGGAGGCTGTCCGTTGCACCGTCGAGGCCGGCTATCCTGGGGTCCTCCCCAGTCGGGACAAGTATGGCCGAGTGGTCATGCTCTTCAACATCGAGAACTGGGACTCCGAAGAAATCACCTTCGATGAGGTCAGTGGGGGCTGACCTTCCCAGGCAGGGAGTTCCTAGGGTGAGCCAGGGCGGCCAGAAGACCCAGCAGCTTCACAGGGGGGCCACTGGCCCATACCTGGTTGCTCCCTGGTACCCCCGCCAGGTGGAAGTGAGGTGTGGGTCAGTCCTGCCAGTGCTGAAGGCTGAGAGTGACACAGAGCCCGGGGATTAATAGACGGTGGGTTGGGAGAGATTCTGGAAAGCCCAAGTTTCAACCCATTAAGCAGCCTGAGTTCTCTGTATATATTTATTTATTTGAGCATATGACTTTTTTCTTTTTTCTTTTTGTCATGTTATTTTTTTTCTTCATGGTAAGTATACTCTTTAATCCCCATCACTTATTTACCCCCTCCCCTATGGTGACCATCAGTATGTTCTCTATAGTTAAGAGTCTGTTTCTTGGTTTACCTCTCTCTCTCTTTTCTCCCTTTAGCTCATTTATTTCTTAAATTCCACATATGAGTGAAATCATATGGTATTTGTCTTTCTCTGACAGATTTACTTCATTTAGCATTACATTATACTCTGTAGCTCCATCCATGCCATTGCAAATTTCATTCTATTTTATGGCTCAATAATATTCCACTGTGTATCTACGTATCTTCTATATCTATTTGTGTATCATTGGACACTAGGGCTGCTTCCCTAGGTTGGCTATTGTAAACAATTCTGCAGTAAACATAGGGGTGCATGTATTCCTTTGAATTAGTGTTTTTGTATTTTTTGGTCTCTGCATTTAATTTTTAAAGAGATTTTATTTATTTATTTGAGAGAGAGAGAGAGAGAAAGAAAGAAAGAGAGACAAAAGAGCACAAGCAGGGAGAAGGAGAAGCAGGCTCTCTGCTGAGCAGGGAGCCAGACACAGGGCTCAATCCCAGGACCCTGAGACCATGACCTGAGCCAAAGTCCATCTTTTCCCCCAATGACTTGAAATGCCATCTTTATCATAGTCTATATTTTCATATATATTTGGGTCTATTTCTGGATTTGTATTCTGTGCCATTGGTCTCTGTCGATTCATGCTCCAATACCACACTGTTTCAATTACAGAGATTGTGTAGAATGTTTAATATATTAGGGTTAATTCTATTCTTATTATTCCACTTTTTCAGGGCTTTTATAGCTATTTTTATTTGTCCACTTTTTCCTATAGACTTTTCTTTTCCCTATAGACTTGAGAATTAACTTGTCTAGCTCCAGGAGAAATGTATTTTTATTGGGAACACACTGGAGGGAGGTTAGCATCTTTACGAATGCAACATCCGTGGCCAGCCATGTTGTCCACAGACGAGGGGTGCAGTCCCTTTTATAAGCCTACTTTGAACTTTTATTTTTTTATTTTATTATTTTTAAAATTAAATATTTGTTTAGGTAATGTCTTCACCCAATGTGGGGCTCAAAGTCATGATCCTAAGATTAAGAATTGCATGCTCTATGCACTGAGTCAGTTGGTGCCCCCTACTTTTAAATTTTTAGAAGCCTTTAAAATTTTCTTCACAAACATTATGTATATTTCTCCTTAAGTTTGTCTTAAGTGTAGCTGTAAATGGGGTTTTCTCTACCATTGTATCTCCTGATTGGTTATTGTTGGTATATATGAAAATTATTGTTTTTGAATATTGATTTAATATCCTGAATTATTTTGTTATTTATGTTAGTTTTATAGTAGATTCTCTTGGGTTTTCCAAGAATGCTAACATATTATATAAATATAAAAGGCAATTTTTCTTTTCCTTTTCTACTTATGCCCTTAATTAAAAAAAAACAAACAAACAACTTGGTTGCATTGGCTAATATCTCTAAGAGAGAGTTAAATGGTCCTGGAGCTAGCCAACATCCTATGGTGTTTTACACTAAGATACTGGCGTTAGGACTGAGGGGTGAGTGTGTGCATGTGTGTGTTTGTGGAAGAGACTTAACAATATTTTTTCTTGGGGTACCCGCCTGGCTTAGTTGGAGCAAGCACCTCTTGGTCTCAGGGTTGTGAGTTCGAGCCCCACATTGGGTGTAAAGATTACTTAAAACTAAAATCTTTAAAAAAAGAAACAAAACTTAAAAAAAAAAAAATTAGGCTCCATGCACAGTGTGGAGCCCAATGCAGGGCTTGAACTCATGATCCTGAGATCAAGTCCCGAGCTAAGATCAAGAGTCAGACACTTAACCAGCTGAGCCACCCCCAAAAATAAAATCTTAAAAAGAGATTATTTAAAATATATTTTTGGGGTACCTGGGTGGCTCAGTGATTGAGTGTCTGCCTTTGGCCCAGGGCATGATCCTGGGATCCTGGGATTGAATCCTGCATCAGGCTTCTCGAAGAGAGCCTGCTTCTCCTTCTGCCTATGTCTCTGCTTCTCTATGTCTCTCATGAGTAAATAAATAAAATCTTAAAAAAATAAAAATATTTTTCTTATTACATAAGTGGTATCTGCTCATTAGAAAATGCAAAAAATCATAAATTAAAAATCATCTACAATTCTACTACCCAGAGATTTCTACCATTGACATCCTTCCAATCCACTCTTTTTAAGAAACATGCACATACGTGCACACTACACATATTTTTTCTTATAAAAATGGAATCATACCCTACCATAGTATATCATGAATAAATATTTTCCTATATCATTGTATAGATATCATTTTAACTGTTCCAGAATATTCCATGGCATGAATGTACCATAATTTCACCAGTCCCTTATTGTTGAGCATTTAGGTTGCTTATAACATTTCTACTATTATAAGGGTACAGGGATAAACACCCCAGCTTCTAACCATGGATATGACACTCAAGGTTATTTTCTTGGGGCACATCCACAGAGGTGGAATGTCCCAGTTTAAAGAGTATGACAAGTTTCCTCCAGTAAGGGATGTACTAGTTAGCTCTCCCCTCAATTATCTTTGCATGTTGAGTCTTACAACCTGTTCACTCTGTATCCAAGATCTTGCAGGCATATTGTTTCATCCTGGAGAAGCTACTAGAGAATGAGGAAACTCAAATTAATGGCTTCTGCATTATTGAGAACTTTAAGGGCTTTACCATGCAGCAGGCTGCTGGACTTCGGGCTTCCGATCTCAGGAAGATGGTGGACATGCTCCAGGTGAGGCCTTAGCACTCAGTTCTGTAGGAGCCTCTCACAGATCAGGAGGCTGGGAAGCTGGGCCCAGGTTCCCGGCTTAATGGTGCTGGCAGTGACCCGAGAAGCAGACCGCCGAGCACCATAATGAGCAAACCACAAACACTTGCATGGTGATCGACAGTGTGCCAAGCATTCGTATTCATTGTTTAATTCCTTGAGAGCAGACTCTCCCCTCTTCCCTGCTTCATTTTACAAACCTTGGCTCAAACCGTGGCTCAGAGAGTTGAGTGACTTCTCAAGGTCATAAAACTAAAGTGGCAGAGGTCAGACTTGAACCTGCCTACACCTTTTTTTTTTTTTTTTCCCTGCCTACACCTTTTGACCTGGAATCCTCTTCTCTTTGAATGTGAATTTGTCTCAGGAAAGGGATTATAGCTAACGTCCCTGACTCACTCCTGCATATACTGATGTGTCAGAAAGTCTGCTTTAAGTATACCTGGGAAAGGAGTGTGAGATGGGTGTCATGAAGGGATGTTGGAGGACAGTGATGTGTGACAGTAGTGTCCCTGGGTTCTATAATAATTGTAGTCTAGTCAGCAGGCAAGTTGGTTTGAAAAAGCTCCATCACCTAAAAACCAAGCAAGGCTCCCATTTCATTTCCTCACTGTACTTAATGGCGAGGTATTAGGCATCGGCAGGGAGAGGGTTGGGCTGCTTGGCCCCTGGGGCTTCCTCCCTGCAGTTTGGAGCCTTGGTGAAGCCAGAGCTCCCCAGTTGCTGGCCCAGGGATGGAACTCCTAGTGGGCTATCCTTTGGGGCAACCATGTGAGGAGACAAGTGTGTCCTGGAGCCATGGGGAGAGGCAATGGGGGTGTGAATGGGAGCCTCTGAACCCACAGGGGCCACAGGGTGGGGCACTCTCTGTCCCTGTAGGATTCCTTCCCAGCGCGGTTCAAAGCCATCCACTTCATTCACCAACCATGGTACTTCACCACCACCTACAACATGGTCAAGCCCCTCCTGAAGAACAAGCTGCTCCAAAGAGTGAGTGCATGGCCACACCGGGAGGGTGCTCAGTGATTATCTGGCCAGTGGGGGGCATGGGAGCGTGTAAGAGGAAAGAGTTCGTGAGACAAGGAGGGGATGATGGTGAAAGGAGGAAGGGACCTCACTCAGGCCCTCCTTGGGCTCTGTCCATGGTTCTGAGCGGAGTGACAGCACAACATGGAGGACGGTGGAGATGGACACCACCAGGCAGATATGGCATGCTGTGGCCTTCCCCTCCGTCCCTCTTCCTCAGGGCACTCCCCACTCAGCTCTGTCTCCCTGGTTTCCTTCCCTGCAGGTCTTTGTCCATGGAGATGACCTCTCTGGCTTCTTCCAGGAGATTGATGAAGACATACTGCCCGCTGACTTTGGGGGCACACTGCCCAAGTATGATGGCAAGGTGGTTGCTGAGCAGCTCTTTGGCCCCCGGGCCCAAGCTGAGAACACAGCCTTCTGAGGGTGTCTCCTGCCATCACCCTGTAGTTAGCATCTCTAGGCTCTCCTCAGTCATCCTGGACCAGAAGTTGGGAAAAGGACTGTCTAAGGTGGCTGTGGCCCCCCTGAACGTCCCTACACTTGGATGAGTTCAGGTGTCCCTCTCCTCCCAAGTCAGTGAAACAGGGGGAGTTTTCTTGAACAAGAATAATTGGGGGCAGTTATATTCCTACTGCCTCGAGGTTTAGGACTTGTGTGTGGGATTGAGTTTCAAAGACTGTCATCTTCTTGATTTCCTCTCTAGCAGTTTTAGCTCTTAGGGTCTGTGAAAACAGGCAAAGAGATTGATTTAAAGGTCTCTTCCCTGCCAAAATAAAACACAATAAAATACAATAAAAGGATAAAAGAGAGTGGCTACAAAATGATCTGGCAAACACAATAATTTTGGCAGCCAGCAGGCAGGGGAGGGCTTTCTCACGTGGCATTCTGGGGTGGGAGTGGCCTCGAAATGGCTCCATTTTGGGGTGACCTGTCTTCTCAGTTGGGCGCAGTGTGATTTGTGCAGCGATGGCCAGGGGCTTGGACCCATTCCTAGGGTTGCGGCTGTGTCCCCTCCTACCTGGGGTCTTTCCACCAAAGGCTCTCTCCTCTAGACCCCTTTCCTTGACTGGTAGCTTCACTTAGGTGTACAGATGACATCTCCTAGCCTGCTCATCCTACTGTCAGCCAGGGAAAGTTTTGTCTTCAGTCTTTACAGTGATAAAAGTTGACTTTCCAGCTGTACATGTTTCTTTTTTAAAATTTTATTTACTCATGAGAGACACACAGAGAGAGGCAGAGATATAGGCAGAGGGAGAAGCTCCCTACAGGAACCCTGGGAACATGACCTGAGCCAAAGTCATGTGCTGAGCCACCCAGGCCTCCCTGAGCGTGCTCCTGTTTGTGAGACTCCTCTCAGAGGCCTCTGGGTGCTGAACACCCTTCTCCCTCCTGGAGAAAGGTTGGCTGCTGGCCCTGGGCTCGTGGGCATTGCCAGGGACTTCTCCCAAGATCCTCCACTGCCTTGCCCACCTGGGGGCACACACTTGTTCCTATAGCCTGGCTAGTGTGGTGGTTGAGGGCCGGCTGGCCTGGCTACACCCATCCAGATCCTCAGTGATCATCCTAGGTGGGTGTGAAGCACCCTTGATATTGCATCTACTTTTTGGGGCAGGACCTTCAGCTATTTTCCTGGGCTGTAGATTCAATCAGACACCATCTGTTTTCACTCCTTCAGATATTTTTCTGATTCACTCAGAGTCCTCGTATTTGGTTTCCAGTATGGGTCTGTGTGTGTACACGTGAGTGTGAGTGTACACACAGGTGCATTTATTTCTTATATCCTTTCTTTCATTTCTAGGGTTTGCAGTGTATGCTCATCATCCAGGTAGCTGCCTTCTTAATAATGACCACAGTTGACAGTCCATGGTCATCAATGATATTTACATAGGGCTTCCGAGCTGGAGGAGGAATCGAAGCAAATTATCGTGGGTGGAGGTGTGGGAGGCTTGACAGTGAGGATTTCCCTCAAACTCTTTCTTCAAACCCCTTTGAAAGTGAGGGTCCCCTTTTCCAAATCAAATCTTACATGGAACTCTTGTATTTAAGCCTAAGAGTGAAGCTACTCTGGTTGTGTCCCAGGGCATCTCCTAGAACATCTGGAGCTAAGAAGATACTTCAAGTATGAGGGCATGAACCACCATGCAGTGGTGCCAAGGGGTCAAGTGATCAGAGAATGGAGACTTGCACTGGCCAGGATGGGGAGCACAGGTGACCCTACGGTCAAGGTGTTGGTAGACTGAGGATGGGGCTATACTTCTAATTGTCTTGTATAAAGAGTTGCATCCCAAATCTAAGGGAAACAGAGGATGGTCCCTCTTGAAAGACTTGTCTTTCCAGTCATCCCCAATTGCCAGGAGCCCTTGTAAATGCAGCGCAGGCCCATCCTCTGATTGATGGAGGCTCTAATTTACTAATAAGATCAGGATGTGGAGAAAACTGCAGGCAGATGCTGACCAGGATGCTCTTGCGGAGGCTTTGCCTCTCAGATGCAAAAGGGATGCTGAGGTCTCCCCTACAGTCAGTAGGGCTAGAGCTTCAGCTCAGGGTAAGGGTCTGGCAAGAAAGCCCAGGGGCTTTCTGAGGAAGAGGGTGTGGGGTTGGGACCCGAGGAGTCAGCTCTGATTGTGGGCTGGCATTGCCCTCTGCTGGTCATGCCCTGATACTGCTCCTCCAGGCACAGAGACAAGACCCGCAGGAAAGAGGTGGGGGTGGGGGGGAGGTGGGGGGGGGGTGTCAGACCTTGTCCGGAAAGGTAGTGCCACCTTTGGGAGAATGTGTTTGAAGACCTTGAATGTTAATATTAAAATCAGTCAGGACACCTCGGTGGCTCAGTGGTTGAGCGTCTGTCTTCAGCTCGGGGTGTGATCCCGGGGTCCTGGGATCGAGTCCCACATTGGGCTCCCCATAGGGAGTCTGCTTCTCCCTCTGCCTGTGTCTCTGCTTCTCATTCTGTGTGTCTCAGGAATTAAGAAAAAAAATCTTAAAAAAAATCAGCAATGCTCAGCCTCACAAAATCCCAGCTGCCTATATGCTGGATTCCTGTAGGTGACCAGTGCCACGTTAATGAGAGAAGAGGGACAATAAAATACTCCTTTGAAAGCCACCAAGTATGGGAAGGGGGACAACGAAACATGAGTTCTATGATAGCTGTCTGCTGCCCTGAGTGGCTTTCTTGCTGGAGACATTTGGGATGAGGTGAGGATTCGGCCACATAGAAGTAATTTGAACAAAGTGAGGGTTTGCAAAGTCACAAAGATGAATTTCTGCCATCCTCATGTGGACCTTTGGGGAATATTGTCAGCTATCAGATAAAGGCAATTGGTTATCAAGGTGTGGATGGAGGTATCAGTAGTGCAATGGGCCACCAGCTTCAGAGAGCCTTGAACGAGACTGGCCACACTGCACAGGATGCTGGAGGAGTCTAATGCTACCTGTTGGTCTGCATAACTTCCTGGAAGAGGAAGCCAGGGTCAAGCCAGCTAGGAAAGGGCTAAAGTCATCAGAGGGGGTGAACTGGACCATCTTTCAATCCCAATTACCATGGTGGGAGTAGCTCTGGTATTGGCTCCAGTGCAGGGTCTGGAAGCTCACAGGATCCCCAGGAACCTCACTACCTACCATGAGGTCCCAGGATGGTGGTGTCTGGCCCACTTGGGAGCTTGCTAGTAGTGCAGAATCTTAGGCCCCACCTCAGATCTGCCAAATTAGAATCTTTATTTTAAAGAGATCCCTGCAGGCTGGAATTCCCTGGGGAGCTTTAACACTACAAGGGCTGGGCCCCATCCTCAGAGACCCTGATGTACTTGGTCTGTGTGGCCTGGGCATCAACCTCTCTCTAAGCTTCCCAGGTGGCTCAAATATGCACTGCTGCAAGTCCTGTGTGTTGACATAGGGAGGAAGTGAGGATGTGGAGGAAGCCACTCAGGCACGTTTTAATATCTAAGGATTTAAAAAGCAAACTTTGCACTTGGCTCTTTTCCCTGAGCAGAGAGGACAGAGAAGCAGGGCTGCAAAAGCCGCTGTGGGAATGCAGCAGCTGATGCTGGCTATCTGTCTCAGAATGAGAACAATTTCCTCCTTGGGGGCTGTGCCCAGAAGTTGCCCTGGCTTCAGGCAGGAAATGTGTAGGCGGGTATACTTGATTCCTGAGGGTGACCATATTAAGGAAGGAAAAGACTGGGATCGGGGCTTGATGATGCACATACATGGCTGGCCGGCACTGCCAAGCCCGGGAGTGTTTTTGAAAACCATATCCAAGCCCACTCAGCTCTCCCGTGGGCCCAGCAGTTAAGACATCCCAGTTGGAGCCACACATTCTTTTCTTCTGGTTTCTACACTGTCCCAGGAGGTGATTCATGAGTGGGAACCAAGCAGATGAAGCCAAAACCACTGCCCAAAATAACACTAGCATGTTGAAAAATATTCTTGTATTTGAGCCTCTCAATATCCAGAGATAGGCATTCTTCTTATAATTATTCCCTTCTTACAGGTGAAAAACAACCCCCCCCCACCCCAAACCCTGAGGTTAAATCTAGCTCAGGGTCAGAGAGCTGGGAAATGGCTAGGATGGGACCTTAACCAATAACTTTGGCTCTAAACCCATCTGGCCCCATCACTACTCATGCTTTGCATCAGATGTTTATTTCTGGAGATGGGGGAGGTGTGGGTAGGAAGGAGAAGAGGAACAATGAAATCAGAACTTCATTTATTCCAGATCTGTTTCACCAACCATCATCAGATAAAGGAGGAGGTAACCTTAAGAGGAAGCCATACAGTCTTTGCTAGAGATGCTGGGCATTTATAAATGGGATAGAGGGCATGGATAAAAAGGAAGTTTCTGGGTGCGAGTAGGGGGGTTTAACTTATTTCTTTTGAGGAGAGATTCAGGAGTTCAAGGCCAAACTGCCTGTAATGCAGTTTGGTCCCTACCATGGGAAGGTACTCCCCCATAGTGCCAGAGCAGAGGGGCCTGTTGATGAAAAGTATAATAACAAATAGCACCATTGGGATGGTGAGTGATTCTATTTTTTTAAACATGTTATTTATTTTAATTTTTATTTATTTATGATAGTCACACACACACACAGAGAGGCAGAGATATAGGCAGAGGGAGAAGCAGGCTCCATGCACCAGGAGCCCGAAGTGGGATTCGATCCCGGTCTCCAGGATCACGCTCTGGGCCAAAGGCAGGTGCCAAACTGCTGCACCACCCAGGGATCCCTGGTGAGTGATTCTAAATGTTACGGAGCACAGATGTACAGGGTTGCCTCAGGAGATGCTCAGCTTTGTGCTGACCACCTTGGCAAGCTGCTGTCGTCAACCAACCCAACACCCTGGACCTGAAATCTCTTCCATCTGGCACTTTCCATAGGTAGTCTTCTTTACAGGTTGGTTTTCTTGGATCAAAAGAATCTGGCTATTTGGTGGGGGAAAGGAATTGGGGAAGCTTGCTTACCAGAGAGGGATGCACTGTGAAATTTGATTTTGGGCATTCTTAGGTCACGTTAATGCACATCCTCCAAAACCAACACTGCCTACTCCACCTAACTTGACAGAGGTTTTACACAGCCCAGGAGGGAAGAAAACTGAGTGCAGGGGTGGGAGAGCATGGGCAGTACACCTCTCCTGGTGGGGCCAGTCCCAAAGACCCTTAGCTTGGATTCAGACAGATACAAAGGAGAAGAAACCACCACCACCAATCAACCAACCCAAGATACTCCTTTTTAAAAAGATTTATTTATTTGAGGGGTGCCTGGGTGGCTCAGTCGGTTAAGTGTCTGCCTTCAGCTTGGATTGTGATCCCAGGGTTCTGGGATCACGTCAGGCTGTCTGCTCAGTGGGGAGACTGTTTCTCCCTTTCCCTTTGCCTCTCCCCCTGCTTGTGCTCTCTCATGGTCTCTTCTCTTTCAAATAAATATATAAGATCTTAAAAAAAAAAAGATGTATTTATTTGAGAGTGAGTGAGTGAGAGAGAGCATGGAGGGGGGAGAGGGAGAAGCAGACTCCCTGCTGAGCAAAGAGCAGGATGCAGGACACAATCCCAGAACTCTGGGATCACGATCTGAGCCTAAGGCTTCACTGACTGAACCACCCAGGCACCCCCAATCCAATATAATCTTGATTTGGGTCATGTTCACTCAGTCTTTTCAAAGAACATCCTTAGGAAAGCATCCAAATCACGCATGGCAACTACCATTTACATCTGGCCTTACATTTCATCTGTAAGGTTCGCTTTGGAGAGCAGGTAACTCCAGTGCTGGTATCTCATGCCCAGGCTTTCTTGCCTGGAGACGTTGGGTCTGTGAAGACACCTGTGGGCTGGTCATTTCTTTGGCTGGGACAAAATCACTTGTGATAAGAACTTGGTGTTTTGCCTTCTTCTTTTTTTTTTTTTTTCTTCTCTTAAAGATTTTAGTTATTTATTCATGAGAGACAGAGAGAGACAGAGACACAGAGACACAGGCAGAGGGAGAAGCAGGCTCCATGCAGGGAGCCCGATGTGGGACTCAATCCCGGGTCTTCAGGATCAGGCCCTGGACCGAAGGCAGGCGCTAAACTGCTGAGCCACCCTGGCTGCCCTGCCTTCTTCCTTTGAGCTCACATTTGGTGCAGGCATAGGAAGACAGAAACTCCCACTGTACAAAGGACACGTGGCCATGCCACATTTTTAGCTTTTTATTTATTTTTTTAAGTAAAGAAATTCCATGAATCAAAGATAATAAAATTACAGTTTTTGTTTGTAATGATCTTCATTTACCACCACACAGAATCAAAATAGAGCCAAAAGTAGTATGAGAATGTAACATGATCAAGGACACTGTTGTTTTGTATAATTTCTTAATAAAGGTAAATATCCTCATATTTAGAAAAAATTGCATTGCTAGTTGCAAATCTTAAATGCCTCTGTGCTGGAGGATCCTGTATTCCCCCCCCCACCAAAATCCGGCAGCACGGAGGCTTTCAGAACACAAACTCAAAAACACATGATTTTCAGGGCAGCGTTGTATGTTTCAGAAAAATCAAAACAAAATCAAACAAAACAAACAAAAATTAGGAATGTGAAAGTGATGGTTCTTAAAAATCAATCTGGAAGCAGATCTGCCAACAGAAGAACGTGGTTGAGCAAGTCCAACCAGGAAAAGGAAAAATGGAACCGGCCTCCCATGCCGCCCCCCAGCCCTGGTGTTGCTAAGGCAGCTGCAGTGGCAGAAGTCAAAAGCTCAGGTACAGTGAAGGTCTTCCTGAGGCAGTGGGAGAGACCCAGATCATCTGGAACTGGTGTGGAGAGGCGACAGGATTCTACATGGACTTGTGCTTTAGGAAAACTGAAGAGGCCAAGAAAAAAAGCCAGACAAGACCTAAGTCCTACACTCAGATAGACCAGGTCCCCGGGAACAGTCTGCGAGAGAAGTGGCTGGCGCTGGACCCAGGGGGTCAGCAGTTATTCTTTATTCTCAGTGACTGGGGACTCCCCAACATGGGTGGTCAGGAGGGAGCATGCCCATTGAGATGAAGGCTATTTCTGCAGGTGCTAGAGGTGAACTGTCCCCAATTTATGGCGATAGATTTCTTGGCTAGTGGGGACTGGAATGGGGAGAAGGTAGGTCCTAGATTTTATTACCAATCAACCAGAGTTAAGGTAGAAGATTTAACCCACCAGTTAGAAATGGACTCCAGCTTGTTCATTAGAGATACACGAACGCTCTCCCCACATACATGCCAGGAAAGACAGTTCAGAGTGGCAGGGGGAGGCTGAGTCTTCCAGAAGGGGCAGCTGTCTACTGTCTGGGAGGCTGAGAATGGCTGGTGTGCTGGACTTTGCAGCCTGCTTCCAAGGGCCATCTGGGGATGACTCCCGGGGTGCAGTACCTAGAGGCAGCAGCAGTGAGGCAGGGAGAGGGAGCAGCCTTTGTTCTGGATAGCCTTCCAGTTCTCACTGCCAGCAGGGGCCAGTTCCCCTTCCCTCAGCTTCAAGTACAATTTGGCAAAACCAATCCCAGTTTATGAAGAAGGGGGTCCCGTCCTTCTGCTTAGATAACAGAGGGAAGAAAATAAAATCCTTCTCCTCGACTGCTAGGCCTCTAAATGCCACAGACACACCACATTTTGTGGCTTTTTGAAGCATCCAAATAATTCGAAGTGGCTTTGAACCACAGAGCAAGGCTGAGAAGGGAGAGAGAGGCATCAGGGGATGAGACATTTGGCCAGTTCTAAGTTGAGGGGTGAGGGTGCCTAATAGAATGAGGCACACACAGGCCACAAGAAGAGATTCTCTGGCTTTGCTGCGGCTTTGCTTTAAACTTCCACAGCTTTTGAAGTCTGGTGCCACAATATTGTTGGAATACCAGAGGATATGCTATAAGTGAGGCTTTCTGGGCACAGTGAACAATTCCAGATGATGCTGCGTGTGGTGCTGCAGTGAGAAACGCTCTTTAATAACTCTCCTGTCCTGCCTGGAGGACAAAGCCCTGAGTTCTTTTGACTCCATGTGATGTTTCAGGGATCCTGACTTGAGCTCTAAGAATCAACGCTGCAGGAAAAGAAAAGCCTCTCACATCTCAGACATCTGCTTGCCTGGCAAACATAAACAAGAACACAAGCCTTGTTTCCCTGGAGCTGGCCAAAGTGATCTCAAAGTCACACAGTTACAAAGAAAGCTCTCATTCAGATGCCAGGCATATAAGCTCAGCGATCCAGAAAGCTCAGCTTTAATGAAGACTTGTAGTTTCAGAATGAAAGGCTGGGCGGTAAGGATTTCTGCTCTGGGAAATATGACTATGAATCTCAATGCTTTGCCTGAGTCACACAAAAAGTTGGGACATTCGCCTTGTTCCCAATGTTCAGCACCTGTCCCAGTCATAAGACCACCCTCGGGACAGTGAGGATATTGAGAGGACAATGGAAATTCTAAAGAGAAGTCAGTCAGAGATACAGGGCTTTGGGCAATATTGTGGATCTTCACTGGCAAAGACTTAGTGCCGAAGCTCCCTCGTCTCCAAGTCCCCCCAAGATGAGGCTGGAGCCTTGACACAGCCACTGCCACTCGCAAGGGCTGTGGAAGGCAGTGGGGAGTGTTTGGGCAAATGATGTGTAAATAGATTAGCGGTCTTCTAGGTGGCCTAAGGTGAGGGCACTGGGGCTCAGAGAAGTGGGTTGCCTGCAATCCAACCTGAATTAGAGACAATTGGGATGAGAACCCAGGTCTCTTGAACCCTGGTTCCATAACATTAGCTCAAGAAAGGAACGCTCCTCTTTCAGGTCTATTTCCCCTATATGGTATGTCACAGGGTCCCCTGCAAGGGTATAAAGCTGCAGAGGGGTTCAAAGAATCTAGCGACAACAAACAACATTCTGCTTTCCTTGTGCTCTGGAATCACTGGTGCAAACTCGCAGCAGGGAAAAGAGGAGCTTTTCCTGAATTCTGCTAAACTTCCTTCTAACAAAATGTACGAAGGAAACTTGACATCATTTTCTAGGTGATCTTAAGTTGACTGGAATCCATTACTCATTAGCTGTCTTCAAATTGTTTAAGAGGCAGGGAGCATTGCCAGAAGAAATATGGGTGCTTTTCCTCCTTGGTTTTTAATGTGTTATCCCTGCGATAGGATTGTCTAAGGTCTATGCAACTTGTATCTGTAATTCTGATTTTAGGATGTTCAAATGCTCTTTGAAAATTCGGCCCTGTGTTAGGCCAGACAGGACCTTCATAGCAAGAAGAGCACTCCCATTGTCATCAGACCTGAATGACTTCAGGAAGAAAAGCAAAGAAAGCTGGAGGAAGGAAAAAGCTAACCTACATTTAAAATGCTGCTCCCGTTTATTAGGCAGGTTTGCATCTCTGTAAATTCAATGCCTCTGTGCTCTCATTCAGGGACAAACAAGAATTTTCCTGTAAGACTGCTGCGGTCACATTCTCATTTCCATGCCGGAGAGCCTGAAGCCTGAACAAAGGACTTCAGTTGATTTCATGTGAGCCAAAATGGAATGTGAGTGCCATTCAGAGTCCACACACTAGAAAGATTTCAGCTGGGAAGCGGCCCCCACAGGCCTGTGGGGTAAATCCCGGTCGGTCGTGTGGCGACAAAGGCCAGGCCCCACGCCCTGCCTCACCACCACCAGCACCACCACCACCAGCACTTCTGGTCCCTTGCCAGCCCCCCTGGTGTGGGACAACAGGACTGTCTTTCCTCTTGCTGAATGGAGCTGGTACCTGGCCACTACTTTGCCAGAACAGGTCAAGAGATGTGACCTAAGGCAAAGGAAAAGGCACCTCTTGCTTCCTGGAATGGTGATCTGGCCCCACTCAGTTATCGCTTCGTTTACCTACTTTCACACAAAGGGTCTTGAGAAACAAAGGCAGTAGTAGGAAGCAGGACTATGAATCTTCTAGGTTACAGCTGTGTTACTGGGTGGAGGGAAAAGCAACAGAGGAGAGGGACCAGCTTCCAAATTGAGGGAGTAGATGATAAAGTGCCAATGTGTGCTAAAAGAACATGGGAAAGGAAATGTACTAGAAAAATACCAGTTGGGGGCGGGGGGGTGTGTGTGTCACAATAATGAATTTGGTGTGTGTGAGGAATTACAACAAAGCAATGTGGAGACCACAGAAATCTCAATCTTTTGAGACAGTGGCTGTTCTTGATGATATTAGGATGATTTGGTGATTGTCAGAAAACTTCAGGTTACAGACGTTATCGTCAGAGTCACGTGGACCGACACCCAAACAATATCCACCTGCGGCTATGAGGAGTATATCCAGGCCCTCATAGGGCTCCCTTTACCCCTGAAACATCCACACACACCCACTATTTATAATCCTGTCCTGGAGCAAAGGAGATGAAGCAAGGACATTAAAAAAAAAAAAAAGTGTATCCAGGCAATTTTACTTAGAGTTCAGTTTAGTTCCAGATAGCAACTGCTTTTCAAAGTGCAGGGTTTTTTAGATATTCAAGTACCACAGGACTGGGAAAAAGGAGTACTTGAAACCTTGAATGACATTTTCATTTGAAAAGACACACTTTGGAAAGATCCATCCACCAGACTATAAATATGGGCTATTAAATTAAAAATCTGGTTTCAAAATAACACCCTTTTCTGTTGGAAAGATCTTTCTCCAAACTCAGATCCAGCTTTTGAATGGTTTGGGCACCAAAAGCCAGAGCTAGAAAGACTTGGGTTAAAAAAGTAAAATTACCATTAAATGTTTAAAACAAACACCTCTTTATATGAAAATGAGGGACAGAAAAAAAAAAAAAAAGGCAAACAGTGACATCCACAGGTGTAGACAAGGAGAATCACTTCCCTGGAGGGATGTTCTCTCAAACCTCAGCAAGCTGAGTTTGTCATGGATCTTTAGAACTGGCAGTGGTCTCGGCAATCCACCTGGTCCAAGTCCCCTGTTTTACAGGTGAAGAGACTATAAAGTTCAGAGGGACCTTTCCAGGGTCATACAGCCAGGGAAAAGCAGAGTCTGGCGTAGCCCAAACTCTTCACTGCCCACCAGGCCCTCTCCTGAGACATCACACTGTGACCACACAGGGGCAGTTGGACGTGATAGGTGCCACTGCTTTTGGAGGCCCCTGGGAACTAAGAGCCATATCTACCTATAAATTTCCATAAAATTAGCTACCAAGATGTTTCTAATTTAAAGGCCCTGCAAAAAAACGTGTTTCCCAAATTTGCCTGGTGATGAGGATCACCGGGGGCACTTGTCAAAAATTAAAATCTCCAGACCCCTTCCCAGACCCACTGAATCGGCCTCTTCCAGGGAAGGGACCTGGGAGGCTGAATTTTTAACCAGTGCCCCAGATAACCCTCATCATTGGCAAAGGTGTGGGGAGACTGTCTTAGAAGATTGGAAGGGAGAAACCTGGCTCAAGTTTGGCCATGTAAGGAGCTACACTGCAGCGTGGGAGGCCCAGGTGATTAGGCTCCCAGGCTGACCAGCCTCTTCAGTGTTGGCTTATGTTGACAAGGGCTTTCCAGGGCCTACGTAAGGACACACCCGACCACCACAAAATAGCACACAGCCTTCACTGCTCTTGGGGGCCAGCCTTTTGATTGGCAAAGCAAAACTGCTGTTCAGACACATTTTTAATAGGGAAACTAGATGTAATTGGCTGAAAAGCAATCAAATGCTGAAAGTGGACAGGAGGGTGAGGATCCTGTCACTTGTCACCGTGGATAACAATGCAATGGCAAAAACCAGTAACTAAGCACAAAAATAGCCTGGAGCTCCCAGGGACAGCAGCCTACTCCAGCATGGGTATGCCTGGTGGGTGGTCCCCGTAGATGGTGTGAGGTCAGATCCAGGTCACTGAGGGAGATGGGGGACCTGAAACAGCCGGTGAGGGACGCGGATTCCAGGGGAGGCCGCTGGACCGCGCCGGAGTCTGGGAGGCCTCACTCTGGGTCGGCCTCCACCTGCTCTGTGTCAGAGCACTGTGACTTGTTGCGCTCCCACTGGCAAATGGCGTTGGCGTACTCCACCACCAGCTTATCCATCCACGTCAGGGGCTCGGGGAACAGCACGGAACCCTCAAAGAAGCCCAGGTGGCCCCCGTGCAGAGGCAGCACAAACATGACGTTCTCCCGTTTCTCTGCAGGGAAAAGGCAGTTCAGTGAATCACTGTCTGTCTGGTCAGCTCCATGGCAGGCGGTGCCAAAGCGAGCTGGCCAGGGTGGCCCAGGCTTTCCCCACAGGTAAAGGTCACCAAAAGAGAGCATTTGACTTCTACGCATTCTTCCTCCTTCACCAGAGCAGGAGGGAGATTAGGTGGGCTGGGCAAGGCTGTGGGATCTAGCAGGTATTGGAACAGCAGCTTGGCTTGGGGGCGGAATGAGCACCAGCTAAAGAAATACTTTGAAATCTAAGTGGTTCTCAAATTTGGATGTGTGTGTGTGTGTGTGTGTGTGTGTGTGTGTGTGAGAGAGAGAGAGAGAGAGAGAGAGAGAGAGAGAACGAACCCAGGCATTGGTATTGCTAAAGCTTACCACATCATTTGATTATATAGCCAGATGTTTCCCAAATTTCACCATGCCTCCAAATCATTGTGATATCAGCTTAAAAAGCAGATCCTGCTCTAACAGGCCCAGATGAGGAGCTGAGATTTTGCATTCCTAACAAGCTCCCAGGTGATGCCAATGCTAAGGGTGGGGACCAGGCTTTGAGTAGGGATTCCTCACATTTATGCTATTATTTACTAGGGAACAAGTTCAATTCAGTGGAATCAATGTTTTTTAATTACACTTATTTATTTTTTTTTTAAAGATTTATTTATCCATGAGAGACATACACAGTGAAAGAGAGGCAGAGACACAGGCAGAGGGAGAGGCAGGCTCCCTGCAGGGAGCCCCATATGGGACTTGATCCGGGATCCCAGGATCACACCCTGAGCCGAAGGCAGATGCCCAACCGCTGAGCCACCCAGGCGTCCCTAGACATTTATCTTTTAAGACTAAACCAGAACTTGGGTGTCTGGGTGGCTCAGTGGTTGAGCATCTGTCTTTTGCTCAGGTCAGGATCCTAGGGTCCTGAGATGATGTCCCACATTGGGCTCCTTGCAGGGAGTCTGCTTCTCCCTCTGCCTATGTCTCTGTGTCTCTCATAAATAAATAAAATCTTAAAAGTTAAAAAAAAAAAAAGACTAAACCAGAACTTAAAGCCACAGGTTGTGTTGAAGATGCTCAGTGACATATACGAAATGGCCATCCTGAGCACCGCTGACCTGAAGCCTGGCTTCATGAGTCCACGGGTGGGTCAGCCCTGCATGCCCTAGGAGAAGGCATTGCTGGAGATGTGGCCAAGGGGCAGCCGTGTGCAGCCAGGGACTGCAGGACATGTCTGTCTTCCCAGGGGACACACCGAGAGGGGCCTGGCTGCTCCGGGCCTCGGAGGGATGGTTCTGGCTCTGTGGGGCTCTTTTCTTGTCTGACCCCTTTTATTATTCCTTTTCAGTTATTTCATAAATTCTACGTGACAGCATGAGAGCTCTAGGTGTTGCCTTGGACACCAGAAGGAAGCAGCACTGTTGCTCTCACTGCTGCATGTGGCTGAGCGAGTTGCTTTTGTGCAGGGAGCCTATGGCTCGATAGCAGTTGGTGAGAGCCAGCGTTTATCACCCAACACACCTGCATCACATGCAACTTCCACTCTGGGCAGGGCCCTGGCTGGGTCTCTGCCTGCCAGATTATTTACTTGTCTAGCTTGGGGTTGGAGAGAATCAGACGTGCCCCCTGCTCTGGTTAATGCAGGATATTTACAAAAGAAATGTAACCACACAGGGCTACAGAGGGCGGGCAAATGGGCCCCAGGGATTGGAACTGCAGTGCAAAGTGGCATTGGAATTCCCATGTGTCTCCCTCCCTGGTGTGCAGCAAGACCCAGCCGGCCTGATGCACAGCCATGCTCCCATGAGCTACAAAGTACTTTGCTTTCTCAGTTGCTTATATTTTTATCTTCAAAGCAGATGGAGAAGCTGTCAGAAGAGGTAGGAGAACTGGCTTTTTTGTTTTGCTTTCATATCAGTTTTTTTAAAAAAATAATTAATTGACAGAGATAAAGAGAGAGCACAGCAGGGGGAGCAGGAGAGGGAGAAGCAGGCTCCCTGCTGAGTAGGGAGCCTCATGTGGGCCTCCATCCCAGGACCCTGGGATCATGATCTGAGCCAAAGGCAAACACCCACCCAACTGAGCCACCCAGGCACCCCTCATATCAGGTTTTAAGTCGAAATCTCTCTTTAAGTCAAACACTCAGACTTAATGGAACCATAACCTTGGAATGATAATTTCACAGACCACGAGGGGACTCCCCCAAACCCCTCTTGGCTGTGGATATAAATGATACTCGTCCCTGGCCCCAGGACAGGACATGAGAAGGCTCTGCCCAGACCCCATCACAGCCCCAGGACTATCAGGCCAGGCTGAACGAGAACTCTGCCAGGGGATGTCCTTCTCCATAGAGGCTGGCCTTCAGGAGATGACAGCAGGGTGAAGGTGACACAATTTACCAAGGCAATGTGCTGAATGGCTGGGGGAGCGGCAGCAGGAAGGAGTACTTACCTGAAAGAGATTTGGGAATGGTTAAGAGGCTCTCGTGCACCAATGGATCATCAGCTGCGTTAACCAGCATGAGAGGCACATAAATCTGCAACCAGAAAATAAGGCAGAAATAAATGATCGATTCCCTTTTTTAGACCTCCTTGATTCAAGGTTTAAATTCACTACCAGACACGTCACTGATAAAAAGGGAAGGAGGTCACGACTCAGTGTGTGGCATGGGTAGATTAAAGGCACTTTGTCTTCCTGGGCAGCAGCCTGAATTATAACTGCTCTCATGGCAGCCCTGGCAGGTGTGCTGGGGTTCTAGGTGACACACATGCTCTGAGTGAGGGTGCGGCTTGGTGGGGCTCACTGGCAAATGTCTCTGATGATCTTCACAGTATCTCAAGTTAGCCCACCTTCCAGAATGATGACCTTACAAAGAGTTACATACACGTTCATTCCATTTCTATTGTGGGTGGGAAAAATGGGAGGGTGCTCCCCTCCAGACAGAGGAGACTTTCTAGAAGAATCTGAAGGCAAGAAACAGGAGTAGGTTGGTGGATATTGGGAAGCATTCAACAGCCATTTTTATAAAATAGGCCTCTTCATTTTAGTGGAGACGGGCTGATGGGAGGCGGGCACTGAAATACTATTGAACAGCCATGCCCAGACAGCACAGCCTACTGCTTGTACTAACCTGGAGGTCTCTAACACTGGCTCTAGGCAGCTCAGCATCTTCGTTGCGGCTTAAATGAAGATGCCCAAAGCCTGGGGGATGGTGCTAAGTGAGGAGGGGTGGCCAGTATGATAGGGGGCAGAACTGCAATTCACAATCACCTGCTTCAGCTGCACGAATGGTGGACCAAACCACCAGGTGGACATTGATGGGGATTAACGTGAAGTCCTGTGTTTGAGTAAAAGGAGCAATTGTACAAAGGCAGAATGAGAAGAGACTGGTTTGGTGGGAATACAGGTGAAAAACAGGGGGCTTACGGTCAGCCACAAACTTCACTGAGTCCACGTAAAGTTTACTGCACCTGCTAAGAACTGTGTTCATATAAACCCATCTACCTTGTCACCAGACCTGTTTCCTCACCATTTTGATACAGAAATATATCTATTTTCCTCTGCGTTCACCAGATCATGGCAGGAACTTTGAGTTTAGCCCTAGTCACCACACTAAGAAAATGCACAGTGGCCAAAGACAGGTCTACGATTGTAAGAAACCTACACAGATGTATGAGGAGTTGAGGCAGGAAGCCAGCAAGATTACATTGCCAAAGGAAGACTAAGAAAAACATGGTGTGCAGTAACTTTAAGGGCTTTTCCCCAGATACGGGAGCAGACTGGTCCCGCTCTGCCCTGAAGGCCCACTCTGGGATTAATATCTGGAGGTCACAGGAGGATAGGGTTTGGTGCAAAAACAAAACCCAAGTCAACAGCCACAGATGTCCAAGCCCAATTCCAGCTGAGCCTCCACCAGGGAAGTTGAGGAACATGCTTGGTGCACCATGCATGAAGCCAGAGGACAGGCCACTGATTCTGAGAGGCTGCTACCTCTGAGTTCATGCTGCCACTCACCCTGTGCAGGTATCGCATGCAGCTTTCCTCCTCGTAATATTCCTTCAGGGAGTTGTAGCCATGGAACTTCCTGGGACACAGACACACAGAAGAGGAGGACAAAGCAATGCTTGTCATAAGATGGGATGCTGAGTGGACTTTATTACCCCGCTCCAAGCCCACGCCAATGTGTCACATCGGTAGACTCTACAGAGGTGTCAGAGTTAGGGCTTGAGAGCTCTGGCTCTGGCACCTAGCTTCAAATGGTGACTTTGCCACCTCCAGGCTCTGTGATCGTAGGCAAACTCTTCAAACTCTCTGAGCTTCTCCCTCTGTAAAATGGAGCTAGAGATGATACTTTTGCTAATAGTACTGAGATTCATGGCATTAAAGTGCCTGGCTTAGGGTAATTACTCAGTTAAGTGCTAGCTACAGTACTTATTAGCAGATGTGACACCTGCGAGTCAGTAGAAAACCAGATGTCACTGCAGATGCCAGGAAACTGACATTCAAAGGCAGTTACGAGAACTTTTCTCTTCAATAGAATTCTTCCTGGCTGAGTCACCCAGACGACTGTGAACTACTGGAATGAAACCTGTCTCAGGTAATGGATACGAGACAGAGATTCAGAGTTACCAATTCTGTCTACCCATGGAGCAGTAGTCAGAGATAAATTGACATTTAACAAAACCTTCCGTGTTCCAGCACAAAGTGCAGCACGTCTGCTCTGCCCTGTGCTCTGTTGAGCCTGGAGCTCTGACACCAGCAGGCCGACTCAACCCCAGGCCAGAGGATCTCTGGAAACTCTCTGGAAACCTCTTTCTGAGACACACTAGTGCCTCTGGTTTTTCAGTGGTGGTTTTGTTCTATTCTGACTGGGGTCTTGAAGATACCATGCCTCCCCTGGCACTGTGGATCTCTCCCACTGCCAGGCTCTGTAGATGTCTCTGCCCAGGAAGGACCCAGAGAGCTCAGGCTGCACTGTGAAGGTTCACATGACAGGGAGTGGCCAATAGCAGTGATCACCTCTGTGACATCAGTCCTTTTGTGGTCTTAGGGGGCTGGGGAAGCACTCCCATCCTCCAGTTAACTGGTGATGAGTTAATGAGGAGGCTGCCCAACTGGCCATTTTCATGGAAACTGCTATGATCCAACACTATTCAAAAGGAAGAGCTTTAGGAAGAGTTGAAGAACTTCTCTTTGGGGCTTATACAAAGTCCAAAGATGGTTCCTTTCTCGTTAGATACCACGATAAAGTCACACGATACAGTGAGGGTGGGTATCCATTCTCACCTTCTTTTTTAAAAAATTTATTTATTTATTCATGAGAGACACAGAGAGAGAGGCAGAGACATAGGCAGAGGGAGAAGCAGGCTCCCGGGACTTGAACCCGTTCTGGGGATCATGCCCTGAGCCAAAGGGAGATGCTCAATAGCTGAGCCACCCGGGCCTCCCTCCATTCTCATCTTCTTAATGTACCAGTGATTTTCTGGTTTCTGTTCTCTTTGCCTAACCGTTAACAGGCATATTTCAAGGCTACTTGGTGTAAGAAAGCTACTAAAATCCCATAAGGAAGGTAAATACCCTCAGGTCAATATCTGCCTATCTATTGGATAAACACTAGCTTGCTTTAGATCATGCCTGAATGGTCACTAAGTAAAAAGGATGAGGTTTTTAAAGAGAATGGTGAGGTCAGAGATCAACATTATCTTTTCTAGCTAAGGCTAAGCTCAAGCAGATACTATGCGTACCAGGAAAGAGGACGGTGTCAGGGTCTCAGCCTCAGATGCCTGAAGGGGGCAGGCAAGTGAAAGATAAAGGAACAAAGTGGGTGGGGTTTGTGTATGACACTCAGAGAGGCTTCTCGCCCCCAAAGAAAGGCTCTGCTTTCTTGCAACACACAGACCTCTTGGTCTATTTTTTGTTTTTAGCTTTTGATAGAGACATAGGCAGGTACAAGAAATATTTCCTTTTCCTGCCAATGCAAATTATCTGGCCCCTGATCCCTGCCCCTGTGTCAGGGCACAGCAGGTAGGGTAAGGACTGAACAAAGAGGGTGTACGCACCCCCCATTTCCCCAGTTCAAGCCCAGTTATGCCACATAAGATCGTGGAATGAGTAGTGAGATCCTCTTCTTGTTTTCTAAGAGCAACTAGAAATTTGGATTTTTCTGTGCAGTCTTCAGTTTAAAACCCTAGACATTCAAAGAATAAAAAAAGCCCTGGGGCACCTGGGTGGCACAATTGGTTAACTGACTGAATCTTGGTTTTAGCTCATGGTTTGTGTGATTGAGCCCCATGTCTGGCTCTGTGCTCAGCTTAGAGAGGAGTCTGCTTGAGTTTCTCTCTCCTTCTGTTTCTGTTCCTCTCCCCTGTACTCACTCTCTCAATAAATAAGTCTTTAAAAACAACAACAAAAACCCCTTAACACTAAGGTGGGCGTAGAAAGCCCTCGTGCTGGGCAGTGCTGGCTTGCTACCTCCCACCTGGCACCCCATCCCCAAGCATGGGCACACCTCATCACGTTATCATCGATCTGCATCAGGGACGTGGCTGTGTAGAGACGGCTCAAGTCTGTGTCCTCCAGGCTCTGGGGTTTCTTAACATGGTCTCCAAAAAGAGCTTGCCTAGAATGTGACAGAATAGTAAACAATAAAAAGCAGATGATAAACCAAATCCGCATGTTGTACATTTGAAACATCCTACAATTTTGTCAATTATACCTCAAACTGAAAAACATTTTAAGGAACAGATGATAAACCACCACAGCAGAGCCCGCTTCCCCACACAGACGCAAGCCAGGAGACAAGTCTTTGAGAAGGCATGTGGAGGCAAGTTAAAAGTAGATGCCTTCGGCCTTCAGAATGTCCCAGAGGATGAGCTTGCAATGTTGACTTTTCAATAACTGAAGAAAGATGACTGCCAAGATCTTATTTTCCTTTTCCGGGACAGCTAGACACACTAAAGATTGGGTTTGAGCCTAGGCGAATACAGTTGGCCCTTGAAAAATGTGGGGGTAGGGATGCCAACTTACAGTAAAAAACCCACATAGAACTTCTGATTCTCCCACAACCTAATATCCCACTGTTGACCAGAAGCCTTGCCAACAGTATTGTCGATGAACATGTATTTTGTGTGTTACATGTATTACATACTGTATTCCTACAATAAAATATGCTACAGAAAAGGACACATTATTTAGAATGTCAAAGGAAGAGAAAATACATTTACAGCACTGGCCTGAGAAAAATCCATGTATAGGTGGCCCACGAAGTTCAAATCCAAATTTTTCAAGGGTTCGACTCTATTACAAATCCTTTGTTGCAGGGGAGGTCTTAGGATGGGCTCTGTGGTGAGTGGTAAGTGGTGAACCAAACTGTGGGGGGCCTGTCTTTACACTGGTGACACTGCCCCTTTCTCTTTGGAAGTTGTTTCTGTCATTTAATGAGGAAGACAGTGGTAAACTATCTAGCATTGGGGCAAGTCAACGGCTCTCCAATGTGTCAGCTAAAAAAGCTTACGTATACCCCGAAGAGTCATTATTTCTATTAAGAAAAAGATTTATCTTGAGAGGATGATAATAAAGGTAGAGAGCAAAATGTACACATTTAGACTTTCATGTCCTGTGAGGTCTCTAGCACACAGCTGAAGGAGGAGTTTGTGGTCTGGCCCTATGGTGAGAAAGGTCATCATGGAAACTTGACGTTCTGGAATCTCCTCACAACCTCTCTCAAAGAGGAACACATTTCTTTAGCATTTTTTCCCCCAAAAGACTATTAGGAAGATTATATATTTTGAGTTTAGAATCCACAATTTGAAGTGGTCCTAAAATTTCTAAATGTTTGGCTTTCTGTAGTAGATTTTTAAAATGTAAATACACCTAGAGCATATTCAGAGGGCTCAATTTGTTAAGAATTACATGATGGACCTTTTGGACTAATTAGTGGCAAGATTGGACCTGTAGTAAAACAAACGTTCCCTGGGAGGAGTCCATCCATTCCAGAGGTGGAGAGGCAGAGGACCTGTACTTGGTGTCAGAGGCTTGGCTTCACCCCTTCTGGAACCTCAGCAAAACTCCAGCCCCATAGGAACCTCAGCGAAGCCATGGCTGACTCAGGGCCCAGACGCCATGAGCTGAGTGAAAACAGTTTACATCCAGTCAGCCCAGGGGACCTAAGTCTCCTGTCCTTCACCTGCCTGTCACCAGGGCCCAGCAGCTTGGTGGTCTGAAGGGCCCACAAGCACAGCCTCGCCCAGACTCCATGTAAATCCCGCCAACAGGAAGCCCAATCTGGTGTGCTCAGCTGGGATGGGCAATACCATATTTTCTTTTAACCATTGAAATAAAGAGAATAAGAAATGGATCATTCAGTCAGATTGTCTTTTCCATGATGACATCAACCCCTCCACCTAAAATTGGGTGCCCCTGAGTGCCCATAACATGCCAGGCTCTCGGGGAAATCAAAACGAGCCCAGGGATACCTGGGTGGCTCAGTGGTTGAGCATTTGCCTTGGCTCAGGTCATGATCCCGGGGTCCTAGGATGGAGTCCTGCACTGGGCTCCCCATGGGGAGGCTGTTTCTCCCTCTGCCTATATCTGTGCCTCTTTCTGTCTCTCATGAATAAATCAATAACACCCTTAAAAACAACAACAACAAAATGAACCCAAGCCCTCCTGCACTTTACAGTTTAGTTCAAGACACAGAATTCACCGCGGGGAAGCAACAGAAGAACAAGATGGGGGTGAAAGAGTTGGCTTCATGGAGGAGAACTGAGATGGACCTAAAGAACAGGCAGACATGATGGGAAGGGCCTTCTCAGGAAGGCCCTAGTGGTGTGGGAGTGGGAGAGGCTAGAGGGCGCATGAGCCTCCATGTGGCCCAGTCCAGCTAGAGGGAAGGCAGGTGTGTGGGAAGAGGGAGGGATGGCATCCATTATAACAACTGTAACAATAAAATCATTGCTAATTATTTATTGACTTCTGCACGCCACTGGTCTAAGCAGTGGTCAGGGGCTACCCTACCGAAGTATTCTGAGCAGGAGTGAGGCAAGATGAGCATGGGGAATGTGCAGACGTGTGACCGGGCGGTGTGGACACTACGTGGTGCCCAGTGGTGGGACTCTTGTCGTGCAGCTGCTGGTCAGAATCCCACAAGCCAGCAGAGAGTGATTCCTGATTCTTAAGCCAAGAGCAGCCCAAGAAGGAAGGTTCCTACACTATGACAAGCCACCCTGAGGATTGCTCTAATGTGGGAAAGAATCATGGGATGGGTTTCTTATCTCGGATATAGTGGGAATCACGAGGGCAAGAAAAGGATTAGGTGAATACGGCAGCTTGGGACAAGTTTGTTTCTAAGCAAGTCACAGAGCAGCCAGCAGAGAATCTGCAACACCCCTCCCTGCCTTTATTTTATTTTTTTGGAGAAACAAGAGTTCTGGCTTTTAGTGACTCCAAAGTAAGTGTAGGTGTCATACCTGTGCGAGAGGATGATCTTCTTCATGTTGTCTGCCATGAGGAAGTTGTAGAAGCGCCGGCACTGATCCCACTGCATGAAGGTCTCCTGGGCCCTGAAAAAACGGCAGGCCAGAGTGAGAGGCTGTGCCCTGGAGGGATGCACTGGCTCCCGACCCTGGAACACGGGTCTCTGCACATGGCCTCAAACTCTCGCTTAGAGAGATCTTGTGGAGACACCAAACAGCCTTGCTGAACATGCAGTCCCAGCGAGAAAGCTCTGTAGTGGCACAGGCTTTGTGGGGGACAGTCCCAACGCCCTCCTCAAGCATGGCAGCCTTCTCTTAGTCACAGAGCTCGCGAGTACTGGCATTTGAACACCTCTATTTGGCTTTCTACCTTGCAGGAAGACTTTCTTGGTTTAATTACAGGTGTATGTAAGGGGAAGGTGGGTATGGAGAGGCACAGTGCAGGGCAGAGCCTAAAAGAATCTCTTTTGTTGTTGTTTGAGAACCAAAGGGAAATCATACCATTTGAGCTCTCTTGATTAGGCTTAGAACATTCAAGGGGCAAGGAAACGGAAGGAGAGGTAGAGCGGCAATCCACTCCTTCTGGACATGGCTGTGGGGGCTGGTTCTGAGGAGCTAGTGTGTGTAGTTAGCACGATCAGGCCTACCTGACATGAGGGTCACCGCCTAACCCCCCAGCAGTGGCACTAGGCAGATAATATTATCCCTCCCTAGATCAGGAGACCACAATGGACTCAGAGAGGTCAAGGGACTGGTTCTGGGTGACACTAGGACAGTAAGGGGCGGCCTTCTCTATGCGCCAGCAGGGTGGATTTCCTCCCTCCAGCTGGTTTAGCCCTTCCTGCTCTGTGCCCTCTTCCCTGTGTGTAAACCCAAACGCAGCTGCCACAGAGTCCATGCTAACCCCCACCTCGCAGATGTCTGAGTCTCAAGGCGTGCTTCTACCCTGGAAGTGAATCTGGGTGTCACCATTCTCACACAGAATCCCTTGGTGCCAGATGGCTAAAGAGGGGACTGGGGAATTTTTTTTTTCCCTAAAAATCCAGGGGTTTATGAGGCAATTTCCACAAGGCTGCCACACTTCAGTTTTGGAACGGCAAACATTTTCCATAATACTGTGGTTAAAAAAATAAGAGGTAGTGAGAGGTTAAAAGTGAAAGGGTTTGTGGCTTTAATGGTCTATGATGTGCTCCTGAGAGCCAGGGCTGAGGCTCAAGGGGAAAACCAACACTGCCTTCAAAGGTCAAAAGACCATTCTGTAAATGTATGAGGGGCTTCCCAAATGTTGCAGAAATAGAAAGGATGGGTCAGATCACTGTGCGCAGGACCCCAAGTAAGGCAGGGATCTGGACACTTGCCTCTTGGTCTGAGTGAGGAGGGAGGAGGGAGTCACCCAATCCATGAGCCAAAACCTGCTTCCTCTGCCAGCACCCCTCCCCCCGACCTTGGACCCAGCTGCCCCTTCCTCAGGCAGCCAACTGTCCCAGCTTTCTCTGGCCCTTGGCCATTTCTGCCTTTGCTGACTTCCTAACTGCTTCGGTTAGTATGTCCTGCATATTAGAGGGGATGCAGAGGGAAGGAAGTGGGGGGTGCTGGCCAGACACATAAGACATGAAAGCTGCTCCAGCCCTGCAGAGGATCTTGAACTAAAAAACAAGAGCCACGCACTGAAAGGCTCCGGGGACCCCCAGGGGCCCAGGGTCGAGGAGGACTGGGATGAGGATGCTGCAACCACCATCTCCCCCAGTCTTGCTGGCTGACACAGATTCCTAGCATCTCTGCTTTACCACTCAGCATCCATGGGGGGCTTTCATAACCTTTGGGTATAAATTATGGAACTGAAACAATTTTAGTATATGTGCTGCCGAAGCGAGCACAGGAACTGAAACAATTTTATATTGGCCTAATAAAACCTAATCAAGAGCAATGTATTATAAATACATTCATTCCAAATATTTTTTTAAAGGACTAATTTCTTCAATACCACCACGACCACCACCAACATATGGAAAGAAATCAGGGCGGGGAATGTAGAGACTCAAACTTACAAGACAGATCAACAAAAGCAATGCATGGGCATTATGTGGATCCTGATTCAAATAAGTCAACTGTTAAAACACTTCTGTGAGACAATCAAGGAAATCTGACCCCTGGGTAGAAATGGGCTATTAGAGAATCATTCATTTCTTGGTATGATAATGGTATTGTGGTTATATTTTTAAAAAGTCCTTAGAGTTTTTTAGTGTGAACTAATGACATATTTTCAGATGATATGATGCCTGGGATCTGATTTAAAATAATCCAATTTCGGGGCAGCCCCGATGGCTCAGCAGTTTAGCACCGCCTTCGACCCGGGGCATGATCCTGGAGACCTAGGATCGAATTCCATGTCAGGTTCCCTGCATAGAGCCTACTTCTCCCTCTGCCTGTGTCTCTGCCTCTCACTCTCTGTGTCTCTCATGAATAAATAAATAAACTGTTTAAAAAATAAAATAAAATAAAATAAAATAAAATAAAATAAAATAATCCAATTTTTAGGGGAGTGGGGTGTGCCTGAGGTGTAGAGGGAGCAGAACAGCTATGAACTAAGCATTGCTGAAGTGGGTGATGGGCACCCAGGAGTTCAATATCCTACTCTTTTTTATATGTGCCTAAAATTTTCCATAATAATGAAGGAAGAGGAGGAAGAAAGAGAAAAAAATAGAAAATCATTTTGAATTATGAGCTACTGAAAATGATTTGCCCCACTGAGGACAGTCAAAGACTTACAGAGAAGAGTCAGAGTTAGTTTTAACTGCTTAAACCCATGAGACTCCACAACCATTTCCAGGGACAGTAAAGAAGCTGGCAGGTTATATGGAACCATGACCCACAAAGCCCCACCAAACCTCACTCATGCAGTTCCCACCGAGGCCAAACTCCCATTGTCTTGTTTTTGCAGCGAGAGGAGGCAGGAGACAGGACCAGGTTGGTGGTGTGGCAGATGAGCCTGGGGCCTTTGGGTAGGCGGTGATATGAAGGTCTTACAAGATGTCCAGGCCACCCAGGAGGCAAGACACGGACCTGAATACAGCCCATCTGACCCCACTGCAGACTCTAAAGGCCACTTCACCTCGCCAAGCCTCAGCTTTTTTATCTGACAAATCAGGGGGTTGAACAAGAGAATCCATTTCACACCCAGATTGTTCTACGGCTGGGGTTTCTAGATAGCTTTAGCACAGGCTGTGCAGAGCCCACCCTGGGGGACCTCAGTGGTGTTTCTGCTGCTTCTCTTAATGGTGGATGTGGGGAAGTGGGAGAGCTGGCCGGCTGGTGGTGTTAGGAAGGAGTCTGGATTCTGGCCTCAGCTGAGGAGACCTGGGGTACAGGCTCCTGGGAGAGATGTCTCCTAAGGATGGGGCAAATGTCTGCCTGGAAACCAGAGGAGTCCGGCAGGAGGTTTAAAAGGAACAGTGGTGATGTGGGGGGAAAGAACACTCAGCTGAAACCCTGATGACATGGTGGACTGCCAGCAAATGGGAAAGGCAAGGGAAGAAGAAACCATCATGGTTCCTGATGGTGGCAGGCCACTGGGCAGAGCATGCACACGGTGAATGTCACTCAAGAGAGGATACAAGATCTCGCAGCCGTCAGCAGGACATGCAAAGATGGGACCAGGACTGGAAGAAACTGGTCTTCCTGTGGAGGACCCCGGGTGGCTACTCAAAATGAGGGAAACTTCTAGAAAGAAAAGCAGAGAAGTCCTCTCTGGCAAGAAAACACACTCCTGTGTTGAGCTCAAAGTCTGAGGTAAAAAAAAAACATGCAGAGAACATTTGGATGAGACCTGGCTGATTCAATGGAAGAAACGAATTTTAAGTTGCTTGAGGCATGCCACAAAATGGGCACCAAAGTCAGGGAACTCTGGCTTTCTGGACACTGAATGAGTCTCTTCATTTGGCCAAAGAGCAGAACCTCCATGTTCCTGACTTGTCTCTAGACATCTACATCCTCCAGAAGAGAGAGGAGACAGCAGGAAGTGCTCCCTGGGCTGAGCCACTGAGAGGGTCTGGCTGAGGACACAGGAGAGACATGTGGAACCCAGGAGAACCCAGCCAGGTCATAATTACAGGCAGGGGATGGCTTTGAATTCTCCAGGAAGGCCGGTTTCATCTACTTCAGGAAGGCTCAGGATGACTCCGAGAAGGCTGATGCCTCCTGAGAATTGCAAAGACCTCAGAAAGTGATTCTGTCATTGAGGATGCAAATGAGAGGAAGAGAGTATCCCCCAAACCAGCAGGGGAAATATACGGACTTTTATTTTTAATTTTTTAATTTTTATTTTTTTAAGATTTTATTTATTTATTCATGAGAGGCACAGAGAGAGAGAGAGAGAGAAAGAGAGAGAGAGAGAGAGAGAGACAGGCAGAGACAGGCAGAGGAAGAAGCAGGCTCCATGCACGGAGCCTGATGTGGGACTCAATCCCGGGACTCCAGGACCACACCCTGGGCCAAAGGCAGGCGCCCAACCGTTGAGCCACCCCCTATATACGGACTTTTAAAGAACGCTATCCCTCCATCTGTCTACCTATCTATTATCAAAACAAATAAATGCCTTTATGTCTGATCAATGTAACATTAAATAATAAGATACTATCTGTACTGGTTTCCCAGCTACCTGGTGAGTGATTTCCTTTGGAATACTTACAAGAGTTTTAAAGAGTTTTAAACAAGAGTTGTGGAAGGAGATGGATTTTTTTTTTTTAATTTTAAAGATTTATTTGAAAGAGAGAGAGAGAAAGAGAGAGCATGAGCAGGGGGAGGGGCAGAGGGAGAAGGAGCATCTCAAGCAGACTCCTCGGTGAGCATGGAGCCCCATGCCAGGCTTGATCTCACAACCCTGAGATCAGAACCTGAGCTGAAACCAAAACCTGGACACTTAACTGTTGGAGCCACTCAGGTGCCCCAGGATATGGATTTTTAAATCACATAGAAGAGGGTCCAAACGAATGGGCACCTACAGTCATATGCAGGGCAACCTACTAGAGTAAGGAAGAGCCGAGCTGACTGCTTTATGCCGCTGGAGGGCTTCTCAGAGAAAGCACAACTTCCCAACTCCTTCTTTGCACAATGAGGGGACCAAGCATTGACTAAAAGGAACTGAAGTCAGAAGAGAATGAGCTGGGGAAAGAGGGCACCTAACACCTAAAGGAATTCAAATCTCCTGACTCACATAAATAAGATCTCAGAGTGCTGAGAGGCTGTGAGAGTGATCAAAGTGCTTTCCTGGGGTCTTCGAGAAGACAGTGGGAGAAAGGTTCTGTGAGACTGGGAGCCCGTGATTCTAACAGGCCAGAAAAGGACAAGAAGACAGGTGTGCTGCAAATTAAGGCAGGTGATGAATTTACAGGGTGTGGATGTAGGCAATATTAAAACACACCTTAAAAGTAATATGCTAATGAAACTGCAAAATCACAGTACCTTTTCCCAGAATGCTACCACACCAATGTAAGAAAATTGTTCTTATTTGGGGAGGGGAGTTTCTCTTCCAGACTTTGCCCGTCTTTAATCTTAAAAAAAATTTTTTTTCAAAGATAAGTATTTTATTTATTTATTTTTAAAGATTTATTTATTTATGATAGAGAGAGAGAGGCAGAGACACAGGCAGAGGGAGAAGCAGGCTCCATGCCAGGAGCCTGATGTGGGACTCGATCCTGGGACTCCAGGATTGCACCCTGGGCCGAAGGCAGGCGCCAAACCACTGAGCCACCCAGGGATCCTCTTTTTTTAAAAATTTTTAATCATGGTGGTAAAAAACTCATAAGATTTACCTTAACCATTTTTAAGTATACAGTTCAGTAGTGTTAAGTCTATTTACACTGTTGTGTAATAGATCCCCAGAACTTTTCTATCATGTGAATATGAAAGTCTATACTCATTGAAGTAGGACTTCCCATTTCCCCTATCCTACTATCATAATTTTACATAGTTGCCTTCCTCACTACGTTTTTTCCCCTCATTTTATTATTTTATTATCATTATTTTTAAGTAGGTTCCGTGCCTAGCATGGAGCCCAACACGGGGCTTGAACTCACAACCCTGAGATTGAGACCTGAGCTGAGCTCAAGAGTCAGACACCTAGCCAACTGAACCACCCAGGCCCCACCCCCACTACTTTTAATATATATATTCTGTAATGTTATAGATTTTCTTGATTTTTTTAAAAAATAGAATCTTCCTTGTTTGCCACTGTAATTTGTAGGTCATAATTTACAATTCTCTCTCATGCTGGACAGGTGCTGGTTACCTCTAGCTTGGCCCTACAAGAGTCATACTGTAGTGGCGGCAAAGCCAAGACCACCCTTGAACAGTGTGGCTTCTGGGAGGAGGGATGGTGGAGCCTCTGGACCTGAGAGACCCAAGTGAGAGGGCTCCAGGCTGGCCACTGCTTCCGGGGCAGGGCTGATCTGCAGAGACGTCAGCTTGAGAGTGCAGGCAAAAGAAAACCATCTCTGCACCCCTCTATGCACTGGGGAGTGGGCCCAGAGTCCTTCATTCCAGCCTTGCTAGGCTTTGCAGGGAGGATGGGGCATGAAGCTCAGACAAAGGTAGGGATGGCCACCCACTAACTGCTCTCTGCCTGGTCAGAATGTTTTCCCTTAGGATGTACTTTTACAGGAATGTGATTACTAAGTGAAAGGGGCTGTCCCCCTCATTTTTCTGATAGAAAAAAATTAGCAATAAAAAGTAAACAAATCCCCAAGATACTAAGGGCAAGCCATTTGGTCAGCTTCACAACCCACTGGTGGAGAAGCCAAGCTGTTTCCTAGGTTGGAGTTCTGCCCACAGAGTTTTGTCTAAACTCAGTAGATTTTCCCCTTTTGCTTGGCTCTGATACAAAACTACCGATCGTTAAAACTGTCATACAGCTCTTGCACTATAAACACAGACTTGATGAAGGGACAACTCTATAGAAGGACTTTATGAATGACAGCCCTCGCTCTTGCCATAAATGCATCCATAGTCTGGAGGTTGCCCATTCAAAGCAAAAGAGAGAATACATACACCATTTGCCAGAAAGTGGTGCTTACACACCCATTCAGCTAGGGGCAGGACTATACTTAGGGAGATCTGCTCACTCTCTATTGTCCTCCAAGGGGCCCCTGACCCTCGCCTGGGCCCTGTACCACTGTCCTCTCTACCCTCACCTGCTGCCCAAATCCCTCTCCATTGGCCTTCACTTGACTTAGGATTTCCTTGCACCATATGCCTAGTGGTAATATTTTAAGATAGATAGATAGATAGATAGATAGATAGATAGATAGATAGATTGATAGATAGCTGATAGATTTATTGATTGATTGAGTAATTGATTGAGAGGTTGAGGGGGAGGGGCAGAAGGAAAGGGAGAGAGAGAATTCCAAGCAGACTCCAGGCTGAGTGCATAGCCCATTGTGGGGTGTGACCCCATGACCCTGAGCTCATGACCTGAAATCAAACGTCAGACATTCAACCAACTGAGCCACCCAGATGCCCCACCTGGCATGGTGTGTAATCTATTAGTGATATTTACTCGTTGGTTTGCTGCTTTGCAAACATCATAAGTGCTGTGATGTCCTCATACACAGACTATGTCTCATACCCAAACTGCAATGAAATACTGGTATTTTGATCATAGTATGATTGGCAGATCTGCAATGCAAGATTGTTGAGGGCTTCCTTAGGAATGAAGAATTGATTTTACCTGAAACCAGTCCAAAAAAGCCTCCCTTCCCTTTTCTTTAGGCCCCATGAGGGGCCTGTCTTGTTTGGAGGCTGTGTCCTCATTACCTAGAAGGGTGTCTAGCTGAATGAACCAAATGAATCAAGGGATGAATTAACCTGCAGGTAACCTGCTGGTACCACTTCTTTTCCCTCTCACACTCCTGGCTGGTCACTACTCATTGGATGAATTTATAATCACGAGTCTTCATAAGTAAACTTCAAATGATTAATTCCACCAGAATTAGACTGAGTCTGACCATACACATTTCCAGGACTAGTTAGTAGCTCTCTGTGTGGAGGGAACGATGCTAAGTTCATAAGCAGCAGGTACTTTTTGGGTACCCGTGCGCCCCTTTGAGCGGTTCAGCACAGCATAAATGTGAGCTTCTCTAGCAGCAGCTAGGCTTTGCTAACTACGGCAAGCGGGTGCTGGCTTCTGGGCCTTGGGTGGGCTCTGGCTAGAGGGATGGTGCGCTATCAGGGTGAGAAGCCAGCAGGAGGGGATGGGTCACTGACAAGCGGTTCTCAGGACTCAACTAGGGGAGATTTACCGGTGGAATGGACTCCTGTGTGGCCCCTGCAGAGGCAGCCGGGCCCTCCCTGCTCCACCTCGGCGTAAAGGAAACATGGCTGCCATCGTCCCAGTGCTGAGAAGGCTCATTGCCCTCAAGCCTTGGCAGAAACAAAAGGTGACACTTGTTTAAAGTAAGGCACTGTCCTTCGGTGAGTAGATCTCATTAGGATGTTGAGGGCACCCGAGCCCCAGGCAGCACCTGCACACACAGGGTGATGGGGTCTCCTTGACCAGGCACCACTTCGGTGTGTGGGGCCACAGGATCTGAGCCCTGGCATTATTCTCTGTGCTCCATGGGATAAAGCTGCCTCTTTCTCTCCTCAGTGGACGGGGTTGATGTGACAGTACGTGATTAGAGTCTGAAGAGCTCTGAGGTCACAAAAAGGGGTGGTATACACAGTGCCTCACAGATTCTAGAGTCCCTGTTTCCTAAGTTTGCACAGATTTCCTGCGAACACCTTCATTCACCCAATGCAAGGATCACCTGCTTTTGCCAACAGCAGGTGGCGTTCACGCAAGCAAAATGAAATGCAGATGCTGTCACTTAAGATTTTGTGCTTTGGGGGAAAAAAATGAAAACAAACTTGTCCTGCATCCTCCTACTTATCAAACGCTGTGCTCTCTGAACACAAAGTGTGTGCTCACAGTAATTTTGCAGGTGATAGAAGGCTTGTTGAAAACTGTACCATTTGTCAGGTGTGAGCAGGCAGGTAGGTAGGCCCTTTCAGTGACTAGGCAGGATGGGACTTCGGTTAACTCCAGCTCCATAATGGCTATGAATTGGGAATTGGGTATTTCTAGGCAAGCCAAAATAAAGGGATGTGTCCTTTCATCTGGCTCTCCAGAGCACAGAGGAGGACTGAAGGGGAGGATTCCCAGCAGGAGCATTAGGGGATCAACCTCATCCTGTGACAACAGAGCTGGAGGGGCCCACTCAGGTCCCTAGGCCCAATGACTGCTAAATGTGGCTATGTATCATTAGTTACTTGTGAACTGTGTCCAAATGCAGAGTCCTGGCTCTATACCCCAGATCCTTGAGTCCAAATCAACAAGACTGGGGCCCAAGAAACTGAATTTATTTCTATGATCCCCCAAGTGACTCTTAAGTGAAATAGCAATTCACCGGACTGGTCTCTATGACCCAGTGGCCTAACCTACACTTCTTGACTCACAGTGACTGACAGTAATTACCAGTTCCAGACCATACACGCCTGTCCTGCATACGTGTGTATGCCTCTGTCCCTCACAATGGTGCTGTGAGGTAGGTACTATGTAGTATTACTGCTGTCCCCATTGTGCAGGTGAGGAAAATGAGAACCCAGGCCTCGGCCCTAGAACTCAGGAACGGTTCCTTCAGGGATATGTTTCAAGTCTTCTTTCGGGCACGTTTAAATCCTCCTTTTGGGCCAACTTTATGCCTCGTGGGCAGAGCCTGAATTCTGGGCCTGCATTTGCCCTTTGGATATGCTGGCTTCAAATTCCAGTAATACATATTTGGAAATAACAGGCAGCCTCTATCCCTCAGAAAATGCTGCAAAAGGTTGAAACTATACTATGAGATAGAGGCAAGGCCAAAAGGCAGGAATCATTTATTAACTATAAGGACTGTTGGGCATTAGGTTGGATCAATAAGGGAGACTTTTTAAAACTTTCTTGTGCAATTCTGGATTTCTTCAAGAGATCTTTAATAACTGGTCACATTCATTTGAAATACAAAAGACATTGTGAAGAGGGAGTAAGGGAAAAATGTGAGTGCATTTCAAGAGTCTGGAGAAGGTAGTGTGTGAATGAGTGTGTGTGTGCGCGCACACACGCACATGTGTGGTGACCCTCAAGAGATCTGGGATGAAACATCTCAGAGCAGATGAAAATGCCCTCCTAAGGGCTCATCCTGCAGGGCTCTGTTGGCAGGACACTAGGGGCGAGATAAACCTTTACCAGCCAGGTCGTTTCCCTTGTGGTGACGTCTGGGATGTCGATAGGAGATGGACACTGTGAGGGCACAGATTACGTGTTTCTACAGATCGCTTCCCCATGCCATCTGAGGGTCAACTCTCCTGTAGGCAGGAGGGATCTGGGATCATAAGGCCGAGGTCTCAGATTCTGGCTTGCCAGTCTCTTGTGTTCTTCCAATAAACTCTCGGTTCTACAAAACTCTTAGAGCATTAACAGACTAAGTCACCTCACAGAGACTCTGTAGGGAAACCACAGCTATTATGGGGAAAGCCCTTATTCAGTTACAGATCTGATCCCCAAATACAGCTGTAGATCGGTCTTAAGGAGTCTGGTAAGACAGTGTATGATATGAGAGCAAAACCCACATGCTTCTGCTCAGTCTGGTCTTCACAGATATGTACCGGTGTCCTGGGGCATCCCCCCACACAAGTGCTGACCAAGGGAGGGGACAGGTGGGAGCATGCAGTGGACATCACTCACCTCAGTGCGCTGTACCCCTGGCACACGCTGACACAGCACAGGACCTTATCTTGGTTTGCCTGAGTCTCTCCCAAGTATTTACACACGATGTTACCACCTAGGCTGAAGCCCACAACGACCAGCTGGGTCTGGGGATATGTCTTCTTGATGTAGTTTACCATTGCTCCAAACTCCCAGGTGCAGCCTGTGGGCAGAGAGGTGAGGCCAATCACTGTGGGTGCAACAAAATGACTGAGCTGCAGAGAGCTAGAAGGTTCCTGCCTGAGCCCCAAGTTGCTGACAGACAGGTATGTGTGTGTTTGTGTGTGTGTGTGTGTGTAGGAAAGAGAGAGAGAGAGGGAGAGAGAGAGAGAGAGAGAGAGGCATATATACACACACTTTGGCGACCTGGAGAAAAGTTTCCAGATGTTCCTCAGGACAAGAGGAGAACCAGCCTTTAGTGGTGCCCATGATGCCACTCATCATGGGCAGATGTGCAATGCTCCCTGAAGGGGGCTTGTGGAAAAGCCTGTCTAGAAGCTCATGGAAATCAAAATAGATATTCAGAGTGTGTGCGAGCATGTCTGTTCACAAAAGCAACAGCAAGACCCTTTGGGATTAGCTTCTTTGGCTGCAAAACAGGATGCTATACCCCTGTGTATGATGACTCATGGTGTTAAGAAAAGTACCAAGTGAATGTTATTTACAGGATCTTGTCAGCGTGGGGGAAGGAAGGAAGGACAAACTTCAGTCTGGAGGGACGGCCAGGACTCTCTACGGGATTAGAATATTAAACTCTTGATGATGTAAGGACAGAGTGCCAAGAGAGGCAGGCTCACTGAGAAGCACACAGAGGAGACCCCTGCGCGGAGAGGGCCTGGTTTGTCCAAGAGAGATGATCTCAGTTGGTCCCACGCGGAAGCCCGCAAAGCCATGTTCTGTTCTCCGTGGCTTTGCTAAGAGGAGGAGGTTAGTGCCGCGCATGGGTGAAGGGGTCTGTCACACCCTTCTAAGACCCAACCCCAGGCTCCTCAGGGAGCCAACTTAAAGCCCAACAGGGAAAGTCAGGGACATTGGCAAGACACATGCACGTGACAGGCCAGCATGAGGAGACTCTGGATTTACAGTCGAAACAGGCCGCTGACCTAGGCAGCGGTTCAGAGGTTTTACCATTCCTCGCGGGGGTTGACCGCTGCTTCTCACACCGGCAAGGCACAGGAGATGCTGCCTTTGGAGCCCTGGGCACGCGCCTTGTATAGCTTCCTTTCATAGAGGGATGCGGCCCACGCCAGACCAGCACAACCCCAGGCAGAGGGGTTCTCAGACTACAGGGGGTATAGGATCACTTGGAGGGGCTGTGAGATAGGGGCAGCCCTGGGCCCCACCCCCAGACCAGCTGTCTGGAGACTCAGTAAGAGGGGGGCCAGGCCCAGGAACCTGCATTAACATTTTTTTTGAATAGGTAAAATCTGCATATGGCCCAAAATTCAAAAAACATTAGAGATGTGGTAACAGGTAATTTCTTATATTCTTTTAAAAAATGTCAGTGGTAGCATACAGATTATTTAATACCTTGTTTTCTTTGTTTTTCTTATTTTAACACTATGTCTTGGAAACCACTATGTAACAATACACAGAAATCTGCCCTATTCTTTTTTTTTTTAAGTCATATCTACTCCCAATGGGAGCTCGAACTCACAACCCCCAGATCAAGAGTCCCACTCCAACCAACTGAGTCAGCCAGGTACCCCCACTCTATTCTTTTTTATTTTTATTTTTATTTGATGAGGCATAATGTAATAGGAAAGTGCATGATGAGTTTATACATGCTTACACCCATATAAACATTGCCCAAACCTTTTAAACTATTGTTTAAATTATTTTGAACAAGTAATTATAGCTTAAGACTTGAAAAGGCCAATCTAGGCTTCTAGATTTTTCTCCCAAAGCAGTGTTCTTCAATCCAACTGCATCGATCTAACAGCACATTAAATCACCTGGGGATCTTGAAAAACAGTAACACTAATGCCTAGGCTGTCCACAGGCCGTCCTCCCAGGCCTGGGAGGTCCTTTACAGGATCTCCAGGTGCCTCCAAAGTACAATCAGGGCCCAGGACCACTCATGTGAGGAGAAAGGACCTCTCCAGCTCCGACAAATACAGAAAAGTGGTTTCTGAAGCATACTCTTGCTCTGTCTCTGGGCCATCCCTTTACAGACTTCCTGTGCCCTTCAGTAAGCAGCCTTCACATGTGGAGGCGCTGCTCTACCTTTTGGAAGCTTCCAAAGTGGGTTGTTGGCCTAGTAGCAGCTTTCCGAATATATCCTCAAAGCCAGGTTTCACTGGGTGTTATTCTGTATGTTGGTAAATTGAACACCAATAAAAAATTAATTTATTTTTTTTAAAAAAAGCCAGGTTTCTACAGCAGGGGTGAGTCCCCACTCTACACCACCAGGCACCTTTTCCAGGTCCACCAAATGCCCAATCTTTAAAGCCTTGAATACAGACAGGTGCTTTCTGGTACTCTTTCTTGTAAAGAGTGAACCAGAAAAGTAGCATCAAGGTTAGATCACTGTATGTTTTAAGCACTAGCAGTGGCCAGTGGTTCTCAAAGTATGGTCCCTGGGCCTGCTGCATCAGCACTGCAGAGCTGTTCAAATGCATGTTCTCATGTTGCACCCCATCTCCTGAATCAGGAACTCTAAGGCTGGGGCCTAAGCAAAGGGTTCAAACACAGATTGCTGGGCCCTACCTCCAGAATTTCTGATTCAGGAGATCTGGTCTGGGTGAGCTAACAATTTGCCTTTCTAACAGGTTCCCAGGCAATGATGTTGTTGCTGGTACAGGGACCACACTTTGAGAACCATTGTCCTAGTTGACAAAAAAAGTGGAGGATATCTTTGATTTTGTTTCTTTTGTCTTTCAAATAGGCAGTTCAAAAAGTTGCTTCATGTCACTCAGACTTAAATGCAAGTTTAAAAGATGATTAGGAATCATTTTCCATTGCCCTTGCTAGAAAAGGTCACCAATGCCCCAGATCAGAAGGGGGTGTGGGTATTTGGGCTACTGGCCTGTCCACTGATGTAGGGAGTGTATGCTGGCACAGCCTTCAGAAGGCAACGTGGTAGCATCTATTAGTGCTGGTCTAAGTACAAATGGCCTAGCAATTCCACTTCTGGGGGCTTTATACTACAGGTGTGCAAAGAGGTATGCACGTAAGTGCAAAGATATGTGAGCAAGAATGTTCACTGCAGCATTGCTGGTCACAGTAAAGGAGTAGAAATTCCCATCAGCAGAAGCCCAGTGAAGTCGCTATGAAAAAGAATGAAGTTGAGACCAAACTGCTGACATGGAGTGCCTCTGATCACCTCATGGATCAGGGTGGGAGATGCCACCATCTCCAGTGTGTGCCTGGGCTTGAAAGGGCTTATAGCACAATCTATCTGACTGAATATTCACTAAAAAGCCACAGCAGATACTGACCTCCTGGAGAGGAGAATTGGGGATTGAGGGTGGGAGGGAGACACAGCTTGACTCATGGTATATAGACTTTTGCACCGCTGGAATAGTTTTACTATGTACATACACTAGTTTTTCTTTTTAAAAGATTTTATTTATTTATTCATGAGACACACACAGAGAAAGAGAGAGAGAGAGAGGCAGAGACACAGGTAGAGGGAGAAGCAGGCTCCCTGCAAGGGGCCTGATGCGGGACTCAATCTCAGAACCTCGGGATCAGGACCTGAGTCAAAGGCAGATGCTCAACTGCTGAGCCACCCAGGTGCCCCTGTTTTTCAACAAAAATCCAGCTAGTTAAAAAAAACAATGAAAATAAAGAATAAAAAACAATAGTTTAAATCCCTTTAGACCAGTTTAACCTAGGTTTCAGACACTCAGCACATCCCTCACACTGGAGCAGAGGTTTGTGCTGCTTGCAATGGGAACATCATTTGCCTACATAAGAAATGGGACTTATTTTAAATTGTTACTAAAATCTTTACTTTTCCACCATTTTCTTGGGGTTCTACCTAATTTCGTTTATCCCTTGACTACCTACAACCCTATGTTTTGTTCTAATATGAAGGAACCTCTATTAGGTGGTATACTCTTTATGGCAAAGATGCTCCTGGTCTTGTTTCTCACTGTATCCGTGGGCCAGCCACTGGGTGGCCACTCAGTCAGTATGACCTAAATGAATGGATGAAAGCCAGCGTGCACTGTGCCCCAGGCCCTGTCCTGGGAATACCAACACAGCAGAGGAAGTAGATCCGAAGGGATGAAGTGACTTGCCTGACCTCACAAAGTGAGCCAACGGGAGCGCTGGACTTTGGACCTACATCTAACCCCAAATCCCAAGTCCTTTGCCTCATAGCACAAACCCACAAAAGTAACAGTACTGCAGGGATTTATTTTTTCATTATTAAAAGTCTTTGTTTTTTCATCATCTGATTCCTTTTAGACTTGTCTTTTTTTTAATAGTATTTTTAAAAGTTTTTTAAAAAAAGTTTTACTTATTTATGCAATCTCTACACCCAATGTGGGGCTTGAACTCACGACCCCGAGATCAAGAGTCACATGCTCCACTGACTGAGCCAGCCAGGCACCCCAGGACCTGTCTATCTTTATTCGGCTTTGAGACTACTTGAGACCTAGAGCAGATGTTCAGATGTCACTGTGGCAGTTACAAAACTCAGATTTGCTACACTACCGAGGAGCAATTATAGCTAATCGCATAGGCACCTGGGGAGCCTCAATTTAATTAAATCCAAATACACCTGATCTGGATAAAGGGCCAGCCTCGCCTACTGCTGGACAAGCTGTTGGTTGTTGTGTGAAGAGCTGCCATCTCTCCCAGGCAAGGGCACAGTGTTCTCAGCTCTAGGATATGTCTTCTACTAGGTGCTGGGTCCTTCTGGGATTTCCACCTGATGACAGTTTACCAAATGCCCTCAGTGACTGAGAGCTGCTCCCTGAACTGTTCTACTAAAAGCTACAGGGACCTGTTCTTTCATACTAGAAGGATTTTAATGAGGCTCTGTGTGTTTAATCCTTATGGGATTAGCACCGGTAATAAGATTTGGGTATCTAATCTTGCTGCAGCTTTTAAAGGCAAGATGAAACATAAGACACTAACCTGGCTTTGGAGAGGTGAATACCACAGGGCCATCTTGGAAAGGGAACCTGCTGAGAACAGGAAAGAGCTTTTCTTCAACCTCACACCCCTAAAGAAAGACAAAGCTAAGGCTACCTGAAAACTACTCTCACAAAAGCCATTTCCAAGAGGCACTAACGTGACTAAGTATGCTCAAATATGGGGATGCAGAAACTTGGTGCTCCTTTTGGATGGAGACTGAGTCATCTCCACGTTCCCCACCATGCCAGGCCTGGGCTAGAACGTGGTGGGTGTGCCACACGTTAGCTGTGTAAAGAGGTTTGAATCATGTAGCACGAAAGCACACATCACTGGCCAGCGTGACTGTGATGACTGTATTGGAGACAGGAAAGGCGTACCTAAATATCTTTCCCCCTGAGAGTAATCCAAGAGAATGACCTGGACAGGCTAACAACATGGCTCCTGGCAGGCATCTGGGGGCCAGCAGCCCCTGTCGTTTCTCAGAGCTGTGATAGCCACTGCACAGCTACAGAAACAAAATGAGAGGAAAACAGCTACAGAAATAAAATGAGAGCCCCCTTTGTGCAGCAGATGAGCTGGTCTTGTCCTTATCTCTGAAACAGATTTTCACAAAGGAAAGCTTTTAGCTTTGTTTGCCCAGGTACCAAATACCTAAACCTGCCTTCTTTGGGCTGAAAGGTAAGCATCCAGGTCTGATCCCAGAAGCCAGAACCTGTCATTGCTTCTCCACAATTCTACTCTGGATATTTACTGCCCCCATCACATTCCCTAATGCTGGCCGCTTGGCACCATCTTGATATGCAGTGACTCCCAGCATGTGATCTCACCAGATGGTTTACCAAGATGCTTGAGCTTCTGCAAATTCACCACCTTCACAGTCATGTTCTCTCTCTCTCCACCCATCTCCTCCTTCCCCCTATCTTCCCACCGTGTCCTCCTGCCATTGTAACACTCAACTGTTGTAGAGGCCATGCGACTCGTGGTTGTCAATCTGGAATCATGAATACAATTCAAAATTGAGTCTGCATCAATCAAAATGCTACGAGAATCTTATAGAAACATCTATGCTCATGACCTAACCAAAGATCTTCAGGTAGATTGAGCAGTAAAAACAAAACAGAAGTTCCTTAAAAATCACTGTTTGTACCCCCTTATGGCAAAATGTCTTGGATCCTGGGTGATCTCTACAGCATGCCAAGCAGGGTGGTCTTACATTCTAGTTTGCCTGGGAGATTCCTGGAGTTTGTCATTCTGATGCAGTCATTACTAAGGGCCTCTTTCACACTCAAAAGTAATCCTGTTGGGATGCTAAATTATGGGGTCCCCCCAGGTACAGGCTCTCCCACTCTTCTAAGACTGAAATGCCACCTTCTAAGCAAGGCAAGGCAAAGTTTTCTGGCTTTCCCTTGTGGTTCCAAAAGATAGTTTAAAAAACAAAAATTTCAAAAAAAACAAAACAAAACAAAAATTTCCAGTATTTTTTTTAAATTTTTATTTATTTATGATAGTCTCACAGAGAGAGAGAGAGAGAGAGAGAGAGAGGCAGAGACACAGGTAGAGGGAGAAGCAGGCTCCATGCACCGGGAGCCCGATGTGGGATTCGATCCCGGGTCTCCAGGATCGCGCCCTGGGCCAAAGGCAGGCGCCAAACCACTGCGCCACCCAGGGATCCCAAATTTCCAGTATTAAACTCAGTTGGACATTATAGAACTTCTCTATGCAACAGAAGACAGTGCTGGGATCCCAGACACCTCCTCTCTGGTGCCAGATATTCAAATGTTTTGAAAGAAGGGAAGGGCCCACTTCTGTGTGTAAATTCACAAGGGAGGCAATTTAAATCTTTTGGGACAGCATTCAATGCCACAATACCCGTAGCTCGGTGTTTGGTCAGAGATGACTACTAAGTTCTCAGGAGGCCTGTGATCCTAAGGACTTGGTCACCTTGTGGGGGCCAATTCCAGGCTGTTTTTATTCCTTTCATCTGATATAGAACTGACTTTAAAAATCTTCAATTTTCTCTCTTACAGTCAAGATCAGACTCATGGTCTCTTTGTCACTTGGCTCAATTTCAAGAAAAACAGAGGTCAGAACAACCACAGCTGGGTGATTCTGGTTTTCAGTTCTTTCCTTGGGTGATGGACTTGATGCCACTGTACTTTGCTCTGAACATGAATCCTGGAAGATTGGGAGAAGGCATTGAGCCAAAGACACAAAGATGAAACAAAATGCTTCCTTAATTTACTGGTCTCCTGCGTCACCACTTGACAAAACTACTTATATTCCAAACAGTGTCTGCATTAAAAAATCAATTCAGTCAATAAAGAGGAAGCCATCATGTCCACTGCTATAGTGATTCAATTAAAGATTAGGCTTTTTAGAATAAACACACTTCAAAAAAAAATCTTCAAGACTCCTATATCTTCTATCATTTTTAAGTGTTATTTATTGACTCATCCATGACAAGGTTGGGTACTTGGTCTGATCCAGTACAGTACTCAAGCTCAATAAGAAATTTAAAAGACTTACACATTTCACTCTTGTGGGTTCCACTTGTCATCCTAACAGTTTCACATTTTATTTATGGTCAGATCAGTTAATGTCATTCAATTTAATTTAATTCATTTAATCTGTCACAAAATAAATATTTAATATTTTCTAGCTTAAAAAATATATGAAAAAAAATATGAACTATAGAGGCACTTCAATTGGTTAAGTGTCTGACTCTTAATTTTGGCTTAGGTCATGATCTCAGGGTCATGAGATCGAGCCCAGCCTTGGGCTTTGTGCTAGGCGTGGAACCTATTTAAGATTCTCTCTCCCTCTTCTTCTGTTCCGTAACCCCTACCCCTCACTACTACTTGCACTCTCTCTCTCAAAAAAAAAAAAAAAAAAAAAAAATATATATATATATATATATATATATGAATTACACTGCAGCAAGTGGAATTTTTTTAAGAATGAAAAGAATTTTTAGAAGGCTAAAATACAGCAAAAAGAGCAGGTACTACAATAAAAATGACTTGCCCACAGTGACTGTGAGAGCTGACTGTGCCCTCAGAAGCCAGTAGTGTTGAGCTGGAGGTGTGTGACCCCAGCCCTGGGGCCCAGTGCACTGTGCAGGGCCAGTTCTGCAGGCCATGAAGTCAGAAAGAACAGACTGTATCTTTCGAGGTCACCACCAGGGCCAGGCTGTCTCTGTACAGTCATAACTTATAGCATACTCAAGACAGGATTCTCTGCTTAGCAAGCACAGCTTCTCAATGAATCCTTGCAAAAGTTCACATGCAGTTAACTGCATGAGGCTGAGGCAGAGGTGAGATCATTTGGCTGCTCAAGTCACCTTTCACCTGTTCTCCCTAGGTTGGTTCTCAGAAAACAAGAGTGGAAAACATAAAGACAAAAGTCACTGCCATTTACTGCCAATTGCTGGACTCCATGCTACACACTTTTGTTTATATTAATACTTTCTCGACAACGTTGGTGAACTAGGTGTTCAAACCCCCATCTGTTGGACTCGAAAACCTAGGCTCTTTCCTTATGCAGGCATTTCCTAAGCATCTCTCTCTAAGTGACATACCACCTGTAGGAGATGAACGTGAAAAATTACATACAAAATTGAGGGATCCCTGGGTGGCGCAGCAGTTTGGAGCCTGCCTTTGGCCCAGGGCGCGATCCTGGAGACCCGGGATCGAATCCCACGTCGGGCTCCGGGTGCATGGAGCCTGCTTCTCCCTCTGCCTGTGTCTCTGCCTCTCTCTCTCTCTCTGTGTGACTATCATAAATAAATAAAAATTAAAAATAATAACAAACAAACAAACAAAAAAACCAAAATTGAAAACCAAGATCTGGTCCCTGTCCTTGAAAAAGACAATGCCTGGTCAACGTTCTTTTTAGACAGACTCAGCCAAGAAGCTCAGACTGATTCTGACTGTGCCAGGAGGAGCAGCTCCTTACTAGCCTGGTAGCTTCAGGATGGCAGGCACTCTACACGCTTCCTGTTTTCCCCACATGGGGGGTGCTGGCTCCACAAATGTCTCTGGGATGCTCGATGAACAAAAGAGCACCAGACCCATTGTTGTGGCTCTGAGAAGCTCCTGGATGCACTTTTGCCTTAAACCTAAAATGTGTCTGGGTGGGAACAATCTCCTTGCTCGTGAAATGTATGGGCAGGATGCAGTCTCTCACACAGAGAAGGGATGTAGGCCATTGTTCAAAAGCATGAGCTTCAGGGCTAGACTGTCTGGGTTGGAAATCTGGACCACTCACTCATCAGCCTTGTGGAGCAAGTTATGCAACCTCACTGGGCCTCAGGTTCCTGGTCTGTTGAAGGGAGGATGTCTCATTTAATACATCCTATCAAGTACTCAGCACAGTGTCTGCCACACAACAAATGCTATGTAAGTGATACTATTAATGTAAACAGTAATAATGATCACCGCCACTACAGTGGGGGAAAAGTCTTTTTTTAATGCTTAGCCATCTCCCTGCTCCTGTGTAGTCCTCAGGAACAATATCCTGCATAGGAAGCATGCACCACCACAGAGCTGGTGCTAATTGGGGTTGAGAACCATACGATCCGAATGCTGGTTCTGTCACGTACTAGTTGGGTGACCCCAGGCAAGCCTGTGGCATGAGGACACTAGCACCTACCTCTGGATGTCAGTGAGGATCGGGCTAAGTAGAGTATGCACATGCTTGGTGCGCCCTGGCATTCGTCAGTGTGAAATAAATGGGAACTGCTGTCATGCAGGATTTTCCTTAATGACTTCATCCTTCAAAGGCAGCATGAAGGACTCTTAAGTCACAAGAATGCGTAAGTATCCATTTAGGAAATTCTTCTGTTTGAGAGAGATCTGTTTTTAACAATTTCTAATTACACCAGCAAAGATGTCCAATGGCGAGGGATTGGTGCCTATGCGGTCTGGAACAGTCTAAGTGGGGCAAGGTCTTTTACAATGTTCTCAGATCTAAGGTGGGTGTATAACAGGAAAAGAAGAATGGAAGGCTTCTTGTTCACACCCTGTTTAGTTTTCCTCTGGTCAAGATCAGTCTCAAAAGGCCCAAAAGGGGTATTCACGGTGACTTGATGGCCTGCCATCTGCTCAAGAGCAGTGCAGCTTGCACAAGGGAAGGCTCTCGTGTTTGAGATGTGGTTTGCCAAATCACTTTACAAACGATCATTTCACATCTCTCACCTCAGTCCTCAGTCAGCCCTGGCAGAGTGAGCATTTTCTAGAGGATGAGCAGGATTCGGGGCATGGGGAGCCACACCAGGGAGCATGAAGACTGCTGGCTCCCATGGAATAGAGTCGGGGAGACACAGGATTAGAGAATGATTAAGGGGTGAGGGCAGGGGACAAAGACTCTCCGAGAAGGTGACATCTTAGCCGAGACCCAAACGACAAGATGCAGCTAAGTGAAGACCAGAGAAGGGCTGTCCATACAGAGCTCAGGCCAGTGCCTGGTGTCGGCATACACTCTGCAGCATGTCCTGGGAACCAGAGCCCCCACAATGTCTCATCCGGTCCTCCCTCATGGACGAGGCTGACTTGGTTGAGGGATCTATGAAAAGTGCAGGGAAGGAGATTTAAAAAAGGCTTAAGATGGCTCTGCTTTCTTTTTCCTTTTCTATTGAAAAGTAGAGGAAGGGAAGAAAGAGGGAGGGACAGTAACACTAAAAAAATAAGTAAGAGGCTCAAGAAACCTACCATCCAACAGCAATGTATGGAACTGATTTTGATCCTGAACCAAGTAATTACAAAAGAAAAAAACAAAGAAGTCAGCTGGAGAAACAGAACTGCTATTAAGGAATGCTGGTGTCTTAGGTGTGATGGTGGTGTTGTGCTTATGTTATTTTATGAGTTTAACTGTGTCCACCACAAATTCATCTGTTGAAGTCCTAGCCCCGCTGACTCAGAATATGACTGTATTTGGAGAAAGGGGCTTTAAAGAAATAATTAAGTTGAAACAGGGTCAGTTGGGTTGAGCCCTAATTCAGCCTGACTGGTGTCTTTATAAGAGGAGACCAGGACACAGATAGAGGGAGATACACACACATGGGCATATAAGACAAGGAGGAGACGGCCACCTACAAGCCCAGGAGGGAAGCTCAGAGAAAACCAAGCCTGCCCACACCTTGACCTTGAACTCCCAGCCTCCAGTGCTGTGACAAGACAAACGTCTGTAGTTTAGGCCACCCAGACGGTGATATTTTGTTAGAGCTCCTAGCAAATTAAAACAGTTTACAAAGAGTCCGCGTCGCTTAGCATCCTACACTAAAATAGTCGCAGATGGAAGGAAGGGCTCTCTAGGACGAGCTCCAAAATAATCTCTGAAAAGGAAGGAAAGGGCAGGAAGGGGGTTATGGATGAAATGAGACTGGCTATAAGTGGAGTAACCGTTGATGCTGAGTGGTGCGCACACAGGGGTTTGTTTGGGCTCATTTTACTGTTCTCCCCACTTTTGTATTTTGAACATTTTCTCTAACAGAAAGGTTTTTTTAAAAACTGCAGGGGAAACATATCTTCTAGAACATAGAAGATCCGCCTTTCTGGACAAATACAGGAATACAGCAAACTATAGGAATTCTCTTCTAAAATTCTGATGGAACAAACAGTAACAACAATAAATGAAAGGAAGCAGTTAACTGACTGCAAACCTGTGGGGCTGAGCTCTCCCTAGAAGGGCTGACTTGGCCCAGTGGGTTCTCCTCGTTGGGAGTCAGCTCACCAGCCTAGACATACCATGCTCTTAAGAGGCAGCTGTGCATGCCGACCACCCCCAGAGCCCACTCCCTTCTGTTTATGAGCTCCAACCCCTGGGACCCTGAGGACCCAGTTCAAATACTGTTTCCAGAACAATCCTACCACAATACCACTGCTTGCCTACGGAGACATGCTGGTTTCCCTTCGCTGCCACCTCACCCACCCCACTGTGGTGTGATTATTTACTGAAGGAACATATTTATCTGGGCCACAGAGAGCATGGCTCATCCCTTGCTCAGATCTGCAAGTATCTGGATAGGAACAGATCTGCAAGTATCTGGATAAGAATAAACCGAACATTTAGTGAACAGCTACTATATGGTAGGCGCTCAGCTGCTTGCTAAGTCCTTAGTAACCCATGTTTAAGTGTAAAATTGTAAACCCCCATTTGGGGCTGTTGAGGAATCTGGCACGTTAAGTAAGCTGTTCAAGGCTAAACCACCAGTCAGCAGCAAGGCCAGGGTCCTGTCTCTGTGACCTTGTGCCACACTGAGCCTACTCTTCTTTTTTCCTCACCCAATTTCCCTGGCGTGTGCGCAGATGTCTCCCAATCTACTGTCCCTTCCCCCTGGGGTCCCTAGCACAGCATTCCCAGGGTGGGGACCTGGGCCACACACACACAGAGCTTCTCCCAGCTCTGAGATGGGAGCCAGCCCCAGGCTCTCCTCTTAGCTCTCCTGCTCCCTGGCTCTCTGCCTTGCCCGATGATTTAACCTCTCTGTGCCTCTGTGTGCCTTTTCATCACAATTTCACTAAGTGTCTCGCTGGTTGCTGTGGAGATTAAAGGGATTATGTCTGCACGAGACATCAGCTTTGGTTCAGGCACACATTAAGTGCCCTCACTGGCATTTCTTGTCTTGTTTTTGGTATATCGTGCTATTAGAGAGCCCTCCCAAGTCTGTCTCTGTCTCAGGTCCTAAGGCCAAGCCATGTCTCCCCATCTTCAACTTGTATAGATGGATTTTTATATCCAAGTTCAGGACCTTATAATCATTCCCCACATTGTTTTCATTTTTGTAAGATTCTGCCCATGTCTGCCTTTTGGACGTAATCCTGTCTCCCACATACTCACAATGTGCCTGACTTATCTGTAAATCTGGATCTTCACCTATATCTTCGGGCCACTCACCAAACTGTTGAACAGAAGAGTCTGTAACATGGTGTCTTTAGTTGTGGGAGTGAGTGCAGAGAAGCAGCAGGGCTCGAGGCAGCCAGGCTGGCACGGAGCAGGTACCCCCGCTCATGATTCCCTATCTGTGCCCTACACATCACCAGTAGCAGCATACACCGGAACAACCTTGCTGGAGTACAATGTGACAATATGTACAAATATGCATCCAGAATGTTGCCTTTGAAATTCTAGCCCTGGAAATTCAGCCCAAAGTAGTCATTAAAGAGAAAAACAAATTCTATGCAGAAGATATTTATAGCATCATTATTTAGAATGCTGAAAAACTCTAAATAAGCTAAATGGACTCCAAAGAGGAATGGTTAGATAAATTATAATGGGGGAATAACAGCAATGTGGCTCTTAAAAAGATTAAATGTAACAACTATGCACCTTTATGCTAGTGAATATAAGATTATTTAAATTAAGCCATCACAGATATACATACTATGACTGCATCTAAATAAAAACTACATACACACAGATAAAATAATGGGAAAATAAACAAATAGAAAATTATAGTTATGGTGAGATTATAGATGTGATTTTCAGTTGTTTCCCATTAAAACTCATAATAATTTATCTGGTTATAAACAACCCCAATGTTTGTGCATACTCACATATTTTATGTGTTTGTTATTTATGTGTGCATGTATAATATGAAGGGAAACTTAAATAAGAATCAAGAACCGGCAGTCCAGAAGACAGAGCTAATGCAGGACTTCAATAAAGGCAAGAAGCATTTGTCTCAATTATGAGATCCAATTCCTCTCTTGAAGGAACTTGAAATCCTATGAGTTGTCGATGTGCCAGAATCCCTTCCCACAGACATGCACGTGCCTCCTCACGACCCTTGCTGGCCAGTCACAAGAGTTCTGAGGATGGTGCAGTGTGATACAGGGCACTGGCTATGGGGCTCCTGGTCCTGCTCTGACACCTCCCTACCTGCAGGGGGCGGTGGGGAAGACCCGCTCCTGTTACTTGCACTCTGTCTCTTGGAGGCATGATGAGCTGGGCATGGCTCAGGTACCCATCTGAAAGGCTGATGGGAAGTATGGCATCATAAATCCCAGTACCCACTGGCTGATGGTATAACCATGTGCCCCACTGCCTCCCTACATGGGCATAAATTCTGAACCCAGAAAGGGAAAGCAGAACAGAAGTAACAGCATGCTTGTACTGAAGACAACAATAAGGGGGATTCCACTTGGCCATGCCTGTACTTACCATACGTGAACATGCGCGGTGAGGTCAGCTCAATGTTGGGCAAGGCGCCCAGGTGGTTGAGCACGGCGCACCGGTAGCCATTTTTCTGGGCGTAGTCGACAAAGGTGCGGATGTATTGCTTCTCACTGTGATTGGCGATGCCAGGGCAGATGACCATGGTAATGTCATCTACAGGGTGAAGAAAGAGATCCCAACATATCCAATGAATAGTGAAGATAAAGGGCCACAATTATACATCACTGGCGGAGAAAACAGTAGGAGGGAACCTGACATGCATCTTTTCACTCAATTCTCTGGGGAAGAGCATCTTTCCCTTCCAGATGGAGTTGTCTGGATCAGTGGTTCTCAAACTATTTATGGTGAAGGGTCAGTTTTTAAAATATCTGATCGTGCACAGCTAATTTTGAAAAATATGATAAAAATTACTAGAAAGATGAAATGAAAACAATTTAAATCTCAATTTTTTTATTATTAGATTCAGCAGGTTTAAAATTACCACTGTACAAGTTTCCAAACCTTACTCCTAATTTCTGTATGAATGATGGAATGAACAAATAGAAAAATGAAAAGTAGTGTCTACACAGGCTTCTTTGATCAAGGAATTTCACTTCCAGGTATTTGTCTACAGATACACCTGTACACATACAGAACAAGATGTGTACAGTAGAGGTGATAATGGCAAAAGAATGAACACATGCTAAATGCCCAGAAACAGGGGTCTGGTTAAATAAATGATTGCACATCCAAGTGATGAAATGTTATGTAGCCCTTAAAAATAATGAGAGACATCTTTGCATATACTGACTGATAGGGCAAGCTCTCTAACATGTATTAAGTGGAAGAAAAGCAAGGTGCAGAAAAGGGTTATGATATACTGCCATTTGCAGGGAGGGGAAAAGATATCTATATTTAGAAATGCATCCACTAGCTCCAGAATAATACATGAGAAACCGAACAGTGGATACCATGGGGGAGGTGCTTGGGTAGGGAGTAGGAGTAGAAGAAAGACTTAGACTTTCTCTGTGTATCTTAAAGGTAACTTTTGAATTTTCTATCATGACCATGAACTACCTTCCAAGGGAGTGGCAGGTGTCATGAAGAGCTAAAGCAGGAAGGTGTGATGGATTTACTGGGAAGAGAACACTAGTGAATGGAGGCAAGGGCCATCCCTTTGAGGAGGTGACATCTGAGTTGAGACCCGAATGACAAGAAGGAGGCAGCCATGGGGATGAGTGTTCTAGGCAAAGGGAACATCAACTTAAACCTTTGTCATTAGCTAATTGGCAGTGCTGATTACTGTGAAGAACTGAAAGGTGCAAGAGGTTTACTGGAATTCCTCCCAAGTAGTTACCAAGCTCCTGTAAAAACCAAAGTGCCTTGGGGCACCTGGGTGGCTGAGTCAGTTGTCGTCAGACTCTTGATTTTGGCTCAGGTCATGATCTCAGGGTCGTGAGATCACGCTCCTCATTGCGCTCCATGCTCAGTGGGGAGTCTGCTTGAGATTCTCTCTCTCTCTCTCTCTTTCCCTTTGCCTTTCCCACCCTACTTGTGCATGCATGCATGCTCTCTCTCTGAATAAATAAATAAATAAAATCTTAAAAATAAAACCCCGAATCCCCCCAAACCTTGGTGCTTTGCATACTACAGAACTGAAAAGACATGTCCTCCTCTTATAAGAGCAGCAGAGGCAGCTGCCATCCTAACTCTACTTCCTCACTGCAAAGCTCTTTATAACAGGTGCTCACTATATAGAATGGACAGAGCAATGCCAAATTCCAGCAGCAACAGTAATCAGAGTGGTTTCTGACAGACAGGTATCCCAAACCCCTGCATAAATGGGCCCAAATGTGTCTTTTCATCCATGGAATGTATGCAGAGGGTACCTGAGAGCCTCCACCATCTGCTATTACCAACAAACAAGATTGGCCTATCCCGAATTTCTGAGCTTTATCTTCTTTATCAGTAGAGTCAGGATAATAAGGCATCAACCTCTCAGGGTTGCTATAAGGCTTAACTGGGATAATAGTATCTACAAAGCACTTAGAAGAGTCTGGCTTCTATTGCTGTCATCAAAGCAGAGGCCTGGTCCTGCAGGACCTGGGCTCCACATTCTCCCTCATCCCCTCACACCAAGCTTCTGTATGTCATGGGAGGACTAACTACATTCAGCAATGCTGTCTGAGGGGCCCTATGTAGTGACTGGCAAGCACATGATGGTGTGAATCCTTGCGGGCTGTCCCTGAATGATGTACCTCAGGAGGCTTCCTACCAGCCCCTGGGTGTGATGCTGAGCCAGTGACAGGAGCATGTACACTGTGCTCCCTCACTGACCAATGGGCCACATTGTAGACCTAGAGTAGCTTACCTCCAACACAGTGCTCGGCCAAGGGTTCAAAGAGGTCAAAGGTTGAAGTGGCTCCGTCGGACATGGTGATGAACTTGCGGTGCCCGTACGGGTGTGGTGACCTCACCCTTCCCATCTTCCCATACAAGGCTGTTTGGATGTGTCCACTTTTCCCCCAGATCAATGGTGGAATGTATCTAAGAGAGGAGGAGAGGAAAGGTCAATTCTCCCACACTCCTTGAACAACACATGGAAAAATTTTTGAGCCAAAATCTTTCAACCTATTTGAGTTTTTTTCCTGACAAGTTTTGCATACTAAAGTATAAATATGGGATTTTCTTTACCTTACATTCATGCCATGATTTACCTCCTTTCCCCATTTACTAATACACCCCGTATCAGACTAGCCTTAGAAATCATCAGGACATGCTTATTCAGGCAGGATTTCAAATTTACAGTGTTAAGCAATTCAATATGGGTTGTTGCTGTAATGTAGATTAAAAAGAAAGCAAGTTATACATTTTGACCACATGCTACTTGACGGGGTTAGCCTCATTATCAAATGAGCTAATGTATATAAAACAGCTATCACGCTGCCTACACTCACTAAATGTTCACTTTTTTGCCTTCCTCTAACAAGACAGGCCCCAGCCACAGTGGTCACCATGTTAACCAAACCACCTGCTCTCCATTACACTGGGAAGGGCAGCAAGCTTTCCCAAGAGCCTGTAGGTGCCTTGTGTGTGTGTTATGAGGTGCTGTGTACCCTCTGGAGAATGTCCTGGAAGGGAAGCAGTGTAAATATTTGTTGGGTTAGATGAAGGATAAAGGCTTGTCTAGTTTAAGCAAGTCATGACACCACCCTGACAACTGTCCTTCATGAACACACGGAGTGACGCTGGTTCCTGGGAGTAAATGCAAAAACCTCAAACTAGTTAATTACTGGGAAAACAAGGCATTCTGTTACAACTAAGAAATGATTCTAGTTCACAACCACAGTGCAGGATGATCCCATTTCCTGAACTGCCACTGGTTGCTCTTGCTCAGCTTGGAGGCCCAGGCCTGGTGGTTGGCCAGATTTGTGTTCTGCGTACACTTGAGTCATAGAACATAAAATATGGTAATGACATCCATCCTACATCTCTGTAATCTGTAGATAATACAGATTTTTAAAAAAGATTTTTTAGAAGATTTATTTATTTTTTTGGGGGGTGGGGGAGAGAGAGAGAGATAAAGAGAAAGAGCAGGGGGAGGGGTTGAGGGAGACAAGTAGACTCCCTACCGAGTGGCGAGCCTGACACAGGGCTTGATCCCAGGACCCTGAGATCATGACCTGAGCCTAAACCAAGAGTCAGAGGCTTAACTGACCAAGCCACCCAGGCATGCCATGGTGAGCATTTTCTTAAGGGTTTACCTTAACCTGCTTCCCAATTCATGCCTATTATTTCTATCATACCAGTTGATCCTAAAAACCTTCCTTAAATTCTACCAGATTTACTGTTTTTTAAAAATAATAAGTCTCCACAAATTGAAGAGAAGTGATCATCTTAAGCAAGCCAGTTCCCAGACGAACTTCCTCTGTGAGTGTAGGGAGGAGAGGAAAGAGTATTTTAAGACCTTGGGACATGAAGCCATTTGCCAGCATGACACCACAGGTGCAAATCTTAGTGCAGAGGCCATGGCATTTGGAAAACAGAAGCATTTAAAAGAGATGAGGATTCATTTGGGGAATATAAATAATAGTGAAAGGGAATATAAGGGAAGGGAGAAGAAATGTATGGGAAATATCAGAAAGGGAGACAGAACGTAAAGACTGCTAACTCTGGGAAACGAACTAGGGGTGGTAGAAGGGGAGGAGGGCGGGGGGTGGGAGTGAATGGGTGATGGGCACTGGGGGTTATTCTGTATGTTAGTAAATTGAACACCAATAAAAAATAAAAAAAAATAAAAGAGATGAGGAGATTATGAGAGCAACAAAAAGCAAGCCTATAAAAATAACATCAACTGGACAACCCAGTATTACACAAGATTTAGATGTAGGATTTATAAAGGGTTTTGGTCAAAAAATTATGCATAGGGGGAGACAAGTGATCCAAGAAGCCAAATTCCTGGTTGCTCCCAGAGGGAAATTCAAAGAAAATTTAGTTTATAATATAAATTAAAAATAGAAACGTGCTGAGGTTAAACAGAAGAAATATGAATTCAGTCTCATATATGTATCTTCTGATCTTGTTTTAAATACAATATAATCTCAGAAAATGATGGAAGAATAAAATAAAATAATAAAATAAAATTTTTCTCTGGGCTGGTTACAGACTTCCCATGGAATGATGACACAGGTGGTTATCCAATCAGGCTACTAGGGGAGCTGCCCCACCTCTGTGTCCCCTGGCAAAGGACCCCTCGGCAGAGCTCTATCCTGGCAGCCAGAGGGCTTGATTGACATGAGGGCTCTTTTCAAGCACATTCCTTCCCATCACCTGCAGGAGCCAGGCTCATTTATCTTTGTGTCTCTCCCAGGGTACTCCACACACTTCCCTTAGTAAATCTGAGAAGGCACAGATACACTTAAAAAATAATATACATCCACTTGACGGGATGAGTACTGTGTGTTATACTATATGTTGGCAAATCGAACTCCAATAAAAGAATATACAAAAAAATATACATTCTCAAATGAGTTGGGCTATAGCATGACTGCTGTTTGGTTACTGTCCTCTTTCCAGGTGATCCAGCACCATTCTCAGAGAAAATCCTGATGGTGCACATGTGTCCGTGTGTGTGCATGCACGTGTATGCATGAGAATAAGTGACTGTCTCAGGATTACCTGGCATATTCTCACTTCGGTGTAGGGTCAGTTGTGCATAGTGGGCATTTTACAATCTTTAATTTTATGACAATACCACCTACTGATAAAGCACTGTTTTCAATCAACTTTACAATAACACAACACCAGTGTTTATCGCATCGCATTTTTAGACACTTTTTACCATGGTGAAGTTTTGCTGTGTGTTTTCATTTGTTTATGAGTTACCTACAGATCACATGAAAAACTAAAAAAAAAAAAAAAAAAAAGAAAAGAAAAACCAGTGGGGCGTCTGGTTGGCTCAGTCAGTTAAGCCACTGCCTTTGGCTCAGGTCATGATCTTGGGGTCCTGGGATCGAGTCCTACATTGGGTTCCCTGCTCAGTGAGGAGTCTGCTTCTCCCTCTCCCTCTGCCCCTCCCCCTGCTTGTGTTCTCTTTCTCTGTCAACTAAATAAAATCTTTAAAAAAAAAACAATTAGAATGAGTGGAGTTAGTTACATGGTTTAGGTCAAGGAGGAAATATGGACCAAAACAATAGGGTATTTTGAAATTTATATAACCATATAAGCACTTAAGAGATGCTGGAAAGTGAACATGGAGGAATCTGCTTTACTCTGGGTCTGGCCTTTCAAGCAGAGCCTGGCAGCTTCCGCTTTTATCTCCTTAGAAGCCTGGTATCATGCTGTAAAGGAGCTAGGGCTCAACTACCCAATGAAGAGAGGTATCTCCTAGGGGGCCTAGAGACATAGAACTGAGCACTGTGTGCATTTTAAATTAGGGCACCACCAAACTGTCTTTCAAGACAGATGGACCAATTTACATTCCCAACAGTTTTGCATGGAAGTACCTGTCTTCCTCACCCTCATCAACAATTAGCATTGTCAATCTTTTACATTCTGGCCATCTTGATGGGTAAAATATGGGTATTTAACTTCAATTTGTGTTTTTAAAGATGGATCCAATCTGCGGTAAGCAAGTTTCTTACTTGAATTTGCATATTCTTGATTCATAGGTTTACTAGTCATTCATTTCTCTTATGTAAACTGTACCCTTTGTCCATTTTCCTGTTACATTTTTATCTTTTTCCAATCGATTTGTAGGTACTGTTCTTATCACTCCTACACCCATCATTTTCTATTATATGTTGCAAAGGCTTTCTCCCAGTTTATTGTATATTTTAATTTTATCTTATATAACTTTCTTTTTTTTAATTTATTTTTTATTGGTGTTCAATTTGCCAACATATAGAATAACACCCAGTGCTCATCCCATCAAGTGCCCCCCTCAGTGCCCGTCACCCAGTCACCCCCACCCCCCACCCACCTTATATAACTTTCATACCTTGTGGTTAAATTTGTTAGTTTCTCTCTCTCTCTCTTTTTAAAAGATATGTTTTTAAAAGTAATCTCTCCACCCAGCATGGGGCTTGAACTCATGGCCCCAAGATCAAGAGTTACACATTCCTCTGAGCCAGCCAGATTTAGGTGCCCCAAATTTGTTAGATTTTTCTACTAAAACCTTTATGTTTTACATTTTGTTTTAAAAGGAGTTATTCTAGCACCTAATCTTAAATATATTCTCCAATATTTCCTTCTATTATGCCTCTAGTTTTAAAAAATGTATTACCCTTAAATCCTCTTATTTTGTAAAAGGTGCAAAGTGAAGATCTAATTCATTTTTTCCTGCCACTTGACTTTACACCATAAATGGTTCATCCTTTCCCTACAGATTTCAACTGTCATCTTTTATACCACGTTCCCAATTAAATATTTAGATATTTTTCTTTTCTTTTTTTTAAAGATATTTTTCTATATTTTCTTTTCTTGATTCATTGATCTATTTGTCTATTCTTGTGCCAATATGACTCTGCCTTAATTAATATAGCTTTATGGACTATTTTGAGCATTGGCCCACAGTGTGGGCCTCCTTTTCTTTTTCAAAATTTTCTTGCCAGATTTTTGGCATTTTATTTTCCAGATGAATTACAGGATTAGCTTGTTCTGGGAAAATTTTGGGATTTCTAATTGGAAACACACCAAACTTATACATTATCTTGGGGAAAAATTGACATCTTTACAGTTTTTACTTATCCTATTAAAAAAACATGCTTTATCTCTCTGTTATTCAGGTATTTACATCCTACAGTAAAACTTTATAGCTTGTTTCACATTTTAATACTCAGTTTTTACTACACTAATTTGCATGCATCTCTACATTTTTAAAAAAGCTATTCTTAAAAAAAAAAAAAAAAAAGCTATTCTTAGAGTTAGCATCTGGTCATGTTTTACTCCTAACTCCCTGAAAGCAGAGGCGATGTCTTCTGTACTAACACATATACTAGTTTATCCAATGTTGTGCCATGGCCAGTGATTAATAAATGGTTGTTATAAATAAACAAATATTACTAAGAAAGAAGCTAGACCACAACAAAATGTAGAGGCCAGCAGGTCCTTACCTTCTGAATCTATTTGTAACACCTGGCTAGCCTAACAGAATTGTCCAATGGGAAAGCCCACAAGGGAAAATCTGGACCTCCCTCTCACTCACGTCCCTACACACACACACACACACACACACACATCACTCACTCACTCACACTGCCTTCAGGCAGACAGAGCTCACACTAGCAAGGACAGATGGTTGGCAGGCTGTTTACAAAAGAGCTGGAAAAAAGCATACTAACGCTTATCTTTGCCCTCAATCTGTGGGTAACTAATCAATTCTTTCCTATGGGACCTGGGTTTTTAGATGATGTCAAACTACTTTATAGCCACTGAATCCAGACTTAGCTGTCATTCCCTCTGATTCTCACCAGCAGCCCTCCAGCAAACTGGCACAAGGTTGGCACACATATGGCATCAGAGACTGAGTCCCACCGCCACCCCTCCTTCCTAGCAGGTCCCTTCCAGTGAAACAGATGCTCAGCAGCAGTTACTCCTTGGCTAAAATTTTATGTTTGTTTCAGACAAAATGTTTTGGTTAAAGTAACACAATCCACCCCCCAACTAACTTGAGGAGGGACAATGCTGGGGTGCTCGCCAAATGGACAGGAGGTTGGAGGACCAGGCTCAAAGAGGTCAGGTTCCGGGAAAGAAACTGGGGCTGCTGCACAAATGTGCTGTTTACGCAGTCAGCAGCTCCCCAGGAGGCAATGCCCCAGGAATGGGCTGTCTTGAAGAAGGTAATTATGGGTGGGGTCAGGGCATCTCCATGCCATTGCCTGCATGCAATGGGAGAGAAGGACTTTCCCAAAAGGAAATGTGTGTGTGCTTGGAGAGGAAGAATGGATGTGGGGCACCAAGAAAGTGACAAATGTTCCCTACCAGGTCTTGGCCTAGCCTCATCTTTGCTTCAAGAGGCTTCTTCAGTGCCCCCGATATCCCACAAGCCTCTCCAAACTATCATATTCCCACCTAGTTCTTTCAAAGTCTCTTCTTTCTGTCCTTGGTCCCACCTCAGCATTTCCCATAATTCCCAAATGCATTAACTTTGAAGCTTTCGCTTCTCCGGTAACACAGTATAGATCACAAACAGGCACCTTACTTGCTCAAGTGGTGTTCTCTCTCACACACCCAGCTTTCTGAATGTAAACTTCATCACATACAAGAGTTTGTGCTGTTTCCTTTAAAAAAAGAAATCTAGAAAAGTAGAGTTTTTATGACTCCTGGTCAATGATTTTTACTGGCCTTACAGTAGCACATTTTGTGCAACCCATCACTTTGCCTCACTATTTTTTTGACGTAAGATTCCCATAACAGGAAATTAACCATTTTAAAGTGCACGATACTATGGCATTTGGTACAATGGGAATACTGCATAGTCATCACCTCTGTCTGGTTCCAGAACATTTCTTCATTCCCAAAGGAGACCTCATATGTGTTAAGCAGCCACTCATCATTCTTGCTTCCCTGTGGCCCCTGGCAACCACTTACCAGCTTCCTGTTCCTATGGAACTACATATTCTGGGTATTTTACATAAATGGAATCATTGAATATGTGACTATTTGTCTTGTGATTTTTCACTTAGCATAAAGTTTCAAGGTTCATCCATGTTGTAACATGGACCAGTACTTCATTCCTTTCTGTGTCAGAATAATATTTCATTGTATGCCTTACCTATCACATTTTCTTTATCCATTTATTAGCTGATGGACATTGGGTTATTTCCACCTGTTGGCTATTGTGTACAGTGCTGCTGTGCACATTTGATTACAAGTTTTTGTTTGAATACCTGTTTTCAGTCCTTTTAAATATATATCTAGGAGCAGAATTTCTGGGTCATGTGGTCATTCTATGCTTAAGTTTTTGTGGAACCTCCAAACTCTTTTTCATAGTGGCTGCACAATTTTACATTCCTACCAGCAATACACGAGGGGTTCCAATTTTTCCACATTCTCACCAACCCTTGTTTTTTTTTTTTTTTTTTTTAATTTTGTTTTGAATTGTTATAGCCAGGGATACCTGAGTGGCTCAGTTGGTTAAGTGTCTGTCTTTGGCTCACCTCAGCTCAGGTCATGATCTCAGGATCCTGGGATTGAGCCATGTATTGAGCTCCCTGCTCAGTGGGGAGTCTGCTTCTCCCTTACCTTCTGCCTCTCTCATCCACTTGTGCACTCTCTCTCTCAAATAAATAAATAAAATCTTAAAAAAATTGTTATTACCATCCTAGAGATATTGAATATCCCTACTATTTTGACTCTAGGCCATGTCCTTCTACTGTATCTCTACTTCTGTCTTCAACATTTATCATAATTTATTTTTTATTTTTTTTATTTTTTATTTTTTTTCATTTATCATAATTTAAAAAATGAATTAGTTGACAAATAAATACATACAATCAGTCCTGTTCACTTCACCATGGCTATTACGGATGGAAAAAATCGTATCAGAATAAAACTGGCAACAGTCAAAACTGCCTGTAGTATAATTTAACAAAATTATTGACAAAAGAATCCAGGTTTTTTTTTTAAAGAAGAAGATGAAGAATCCAGTTTTCATAATGGAATTTAGGCTTGCAAATTTAACCTAGAGAATTGCATTAGTGGCAATAACAGGCACAAAAGAACTTGCTACAACAGAAGCTATAGTCAGTAGCACATAATATGGACAAAAAACTGATTCCAAGCTTTGTTGTAAAATTTAAATGGAAAACAAACCTGATGAAGATAAGATCTGTGTAACAGTGAAAAATCATCATGGAATCAAATTGCTTCAGTAAAATTGTTCCAGAAAATATTCTCTGAAATGATTTAATGTTAGCCTAACTTTGATGAAAATATTTATATTTTATTTTATTTTTATTTTTATTTTTATTTATTTATTTATTTTTAAAAATATTTGTATTTTAAATGTCCTTGGGTTCAGCCCCTCCTGACTTTTCCCAATGGGAGTGCAAGTGGTTAGAAGTCAGCTCACACTCTCTTCCTGTATGTTCCTCCTTCCTGGGACCAACAAAGAAGATGGTATAAGCTGGGGGATAAGAAGCTGGGGATAGGAGAAGATCCATAATGCAGGGGCCACTCAGGGTCTGTGGAGGGGTGGCTGGGCAGACCACTTGCTGAGGAACTCCAGGGAGGACACCTGAGCAGTCCTGCTTTTACTCTATAAGAAGGAAATAACAGGGCTCATGGTTTCATGGAGACAAAGGGAATGCAAAGGAAGAGTTACCATGCTCCAATTATCTGCAAAAATGAGATATAGGCCAAGGCCAAGGCTGCTGGAATCTTACTACAGCACAGAAATATCACTTTGAGTGAAACATGGACCTCTCCGTTAGTGACTGTGGGCACATCAAGGAGGTTCAACTGGGCTTTTGAGCAGAGGAAGTCAGGGGTGTTTGAGATAGTCACCGTGGCTCTATCACCACGAATATATTGACCTCTTTCTTTGAACACAGAACATGATAAATTAAGCAGCCATTTTATCTATCTACAACACTTCACAATTTTTCTTTTTTTTTTTTAACTTCACAATTTTTCAAAGTTCTTTTTGTTTATGATCTCATTTGCCTTTGATTAAGGTTTGTGAAATGGTAGATGTTGTTAGCCTCATTTTACTGCAGGGACTCAGAGGCCAGAGAGGTAATGGCTTGGCCCTGGTCACTAAGCTAACCAAGGTAGAGTTAAGACTTCAGCTGGGTCCTTGCCCACCGTGTCCAGTGTTTACTTGGATGATAAAATAGCCATGATGGGAACAAGTAGATGTTGTCATTACAGAGGCTCCTATGACTCCATTAGTCATCCTTTAAAAATATTAGAGTTATCTAGAACCAATAGGTTATTCACATATCTTAAATAGTTAACAGCCTCTAGCTTTAAAAATATATCAAATTATATATAATTTGGTATAATTGGGTGGCTCAGTGGTTGAGTGTCTGCCTTTGGCTCAGGTTGTGATCCCAGGGTCCTGGGATCCAGTCCTGCATCAGGCTCCCCACAGGAAGCCTGCTTCTCCTGCTGCCTATGTCTTTGCCTGTGTCTCTCATGAATAAATAAATAAAATCTTTAAAAAAATAGAATAAAATAAAGTAAAATAAAAATAAAATATTACCATTAGTGAACTCAGTACCAGATGGGAAGCCTCACAAGTCCACAGGCTTTGCCTTTGTTCCCTATGCTGGCTGCTTCCCTACAGGTGCAGGTCTGCCATTTTATATCTGCCCTTCATGTTTCCCTCTCTGTCAGCAAACCCCAACCAAAGGGACACTTCAACGACAGAGCCAAAAACAGGAGTTACACTGTCCTGGGAATCTCATCTTCAAGTTGATGACAGTGTCCTTGGCTGGCTTTGTGTCAAGCACCAGCCAGGAGCAAGACAGGTGCTGGGATAACTCAGGAGACATGGGCTCAGAACCCTTCCTCAGTTTCCATAGGAAATGCCCATCTCCAGCGGCCCTCCACTCTGCTCAGAGTACACACTCAGATAAAGAAAAACAAATTTTCCATTTCAAGAAAAATATTTGTTCCACCAAGCAGAAAGATGACCTTTACTCAGGCCAAGAGATTTATTTTGAGAGGTCCATCCTTCATGGACCAGAAAGGCTTCAGGGCTGGCCTCTGGGACCCAACCAAAGACCCGTGACTGGGACAGCCTGGCCTTGGACTATGCATTCTTTTGGCTCTTAGATATTGAGTTTGACTCAATAGTGCCTGCCCTTGTAGGGTTCACAATCTGGGGGTGGAAGCACGTGAGAACAGACAACTACTGTCATGGAGAAGAGCAGGCACTGGGGTCAGAAAGTCAGAATGAGGTGATCTTATGAGGAGGTTTGGTCATGTGGCTGAGAAATACCAACTTAACTCAGTGCATGATGGGGAGTGTTGAGGACTGAATGTGCCCCCTCAACATTCACGTGTTGAAGTCTTGCACTGCAATGTAAAAGTGCAGGAGGGACCTTTGGGAGGTAAGCCAGTGTGGACAAGGTCATGAGAGTAGAGCCCTAAGATGAGACTGGTGTCTCTATAAGAGGAGGAGACACCAGACACCAGAGCTCTCCTCTCTGCCTGTGTTAAGACAGGGAGTCTAAGGCACTCAGAGAGTAGGGACGTTTCTGAACTTCTAATTCTAATCTCTGTGTCAAGGACAGAACGACATAACAGCTCTGAGTGATGACATCGCCCCCATTGTACAGATGAGGAAAACAGAGCCTTGATTTGCCTGAGTCACAGTGTCGGCACTAGGGGACAATTGTCTGGCTTCCTTTCAGAGCCTTTCTTACTGTGCCACAGCAACTCCCTCAACCAGAGGCTAAAATAACAAACAGTTTTGAGCCTGGTTTTTCCTGTTTGAGCATTTGTCTGAATGTTGTATTAAATAATGTTTCTCCCAATTGAGAACTGAATTTGTTAGAACTTCTCCTAGGTTTTCTTCACATACATTAGGCAAAAAACTGTTTCTTTGATTTTACAATGTTTTTCACAACTGTAACTGACTCCCTAATGTTAGTGAAGTTTTTTTGTGTGTGCAGGATATCCATCTGGAGGGTAATTAATTTGAATATTCACATTTGATTATTTCTAAGATGAGGCCAGGATGTTAACAAAATCATACTGAATGTCTCCCCAGAGGTAATGAGACTCAGGAGAGAGGATGGAGGCACTGTGGAAAGGCGAGAGGTGCCTGATTTGGGGAAGCATTTTTATCCTACATTAATGAGGGAGAATAAATTAATTAGGATGAGCATCAGTAGGCATGGGGGAAGGGCATGAACACAGGGAACAAAGCTTTGTGGCAGCTCCAGAAATCAGAAAACTGAGTTCCAGGCCTTCCTCGTGTGTGTGTGTGTGTGTGTGTGTGTGTGTACACAAAAGGCAGATAAAGAAGCAGGGAAGGTGTAGAGCCCTCCGGAGATAAGGGGGACATTTCATAGATACTTATCCTGAATCCTGACTGCCAGAGCTTCCCCTTTACAGGCCTTGAGCCCAGGACCTCCCACTGCTTCTACCACGGACCCCCACAATTCCCTCTGTGCCCTGTGTCCCCTCATCCAGCCTGGCTGACCGGAAGCCAGCAGATCTGCATGAGCCCACCTCACTGGGCCTCAGCCTTCTCCAGACACAAAGCAGACTGTGCACTACACCGCCCTAGTCCTGCTGGGGAGGCAGGGAAAGGATTTCATCATTTGCTTCGGGCCTTTCATCTCAAAGTGGCAAGTGGCATATTCAGCTTCCCAAACACCCATTAATAGGCTCATCAGAAATCTGCTTTGTACACAGCATTTTCCCCCACTGGCGGCAAATACTTCTTCACAGCTGTCACACATTACATTTTCACTGTTGTTGCTAGAAATGTTCTATTCCTGAATTGCAGGATTCTGCACAGGAAAAATCCAGTGCAGAGATGTTTTGTTTCTGCCTGAGATGACCAAAAGTGGCCTGAGGAAACAAGAGAGAAGTCATCTTCTGTTCCTGGAACTGGTTTTTAAACACAGGACAGGTGCCAGCCACGGTGGCATATCGATGACCCACCCTGTGTCCTGTGTAAGCTATAAAACATGAATGTTAGAGAGAATAGGCACAGGAGTTACAGTCAAACCACTTAAGGAGAAATCACACTCTTTTTGCTTCAAGGAAAAATAAACTCAATTTTAAAGTTCAAAGAAAAGCAGTGAGAAACCCTGAGAATTGTATTCACATGTCAAATGCATCTGATCTCATTATTTTTCTGCTCCACAAACAGCTTCTAGGACTGGCCACACCCCTCCCTACGAAGATGAAAGCATGATCTTGTCTATCTCAGTCTGGTCTTGACACTGCTTTCAGAAGGTTGGTAGGTTGGTAGCTTATTAAGAGGCTCCAGGGTTCTACTAACAAATACTATCCATGAAAGAGCTAGTTCTGCCAAGAGCCAGTAGGAGATTGTATTGTAGACTAGCTTGGCTCACCCACACTTTGCCCAAAATCTGCTCCTCCCTGGCCTCACCCTTCCTACTGCTAAATTATGGATTTGGAAAACTTGCTTGTGCTGAGTGAACAGGACATGTGCACAACATACTGAACACCTCTGTTTTGTCCCTGTTCCCCTACAGAGACCCCTCTCCTTTCACCCACACAGATGTCAACCATCTGCTCTTTGCCCAATCCAGGACAGCTTTTTTTTTTTTTTTTTTAGATTTGATTTATTTGAGAGAGAAAGAGAGAGAGAACACACACAGCAGTGGGAAGGGGCATAGGGAGCTTGATGCAGGGCTTGATCCCAGGACCCCGAGGTCACAACCTGAGCCCAAGACTGACAGACTGAGCCACCCAGGTGCCCCCAGGATTGCCTCTTGTCTGGCTTCTCAGCCCAAGGCCACTTTAAAATCTGTGCCAGACCCAGGCAGGAGGGATGATGGAGGCTGAAAAGTCACATTGTATTTCCTACTATTCCCAGTTGGGGGAACCCAGACCATGTAATGTGAAGATCCACCTGGAATGCTCTTGACTTCTAAGAGTTAAAATGCTGGCATGCAAGTGACCCCAAGCATGTATCTTGCTTTACTTTCATATGCAGATAATAATTCACAAAATGGAAAGCTGTGACATTTGAAAAAAGAGGGGTTCTTAAAATATTTAATAAAAAATACGTTTCTTTTGTCAGTAATTATTTATATAATTACTAATAACTTGCATTTGAAACCTGACTCCATTCCTGTTCCCAGGGAGTTTATGATCATGAGAAGGTAAGAAAGAAATCATATAATGCTCTTCGGGCTCTGGAGATATTGGAACAAATAAACTTGCATTGGAAAACCCAGCACCAGACATGTTAATTCTCCCTAAATTCTCTAGAAGTTTAACAGATACACAGAAAAAAAAAATCATATTTGGAATAAAACAAGCATTATAAAGTTCATATGGAAAACTGAACAGGCTATAACTGCCAAGGAAAGCATGAAAAAGCAGAGTAGTGAGGGGGGATTAGCACCCCCCGCACTGCTTATAGTAAAACATATTTAAAAACTACAAATCTGCGAACGATATATATTCAGGATTATCGACAGAATGGAACAGACTGGAAATGTGCCTAAATACAACCAAGAAACTTAGCAAGAGAAAAAGGTGGCATTTCAGTAAGTGGGGTAAAGAGGGATTGTTCAATAAAGGGTGCTGGGTAAAGGATAGCCATCAGCAAAAAAATTAAGGTGGAGCTGCACTTTGCGCCAGGATACCTTCCAGAGAGACCATGCATTTCAAAACCAAATAGTACCATACATGTGCTAGAAAAAAGTGTGGAATTAAAAAAAGAATCATACAATGAAGGCCTTTCTGAGAAAAATTGAAATCCCCAAAGCCAAAGGAAATAATAAAAAAATTTGGCTATGCAAACATTAAAAAAAAAAAAAAATTCTGCATGGCAAATACCACCAGAGGCAAAATCAGAAGAAAAAGGACAAACTGAGAACAAATATTTGCAACTCAGACCACAAAGGGCTAATGTCCCCAGCACATAAAGAGCTCTCCCAGGTGACTGGGAAAAAGACCAATGACCATCAGGAAAATGGGTGGTGGCTACCAATAGGCAGTTAATATGAATGGAAATAAAAATAGTTCTTAAATGTAAAAAAGATGTAAAGCCTCTTTCATAAGAGGAAACACAAAATTCACAGCAGGATTTTTACCTACCAGACTGGCAAATATAAAAAAGTAGAACCCCTTCTGTTGGCAAGGTGTTGGGGAAAGAGAGGCGGGGCTTTCATGCAGGGCTGGTGGTGACAAGCTTGGGGGCGCTAGCCAACCATGTCTTCCAGGTACATGACCCTTGCACTCAGCAACTGTGTTTCCAGCTTATCCTACTTGGACACATGTGCATCATAACATAAACGTAAAATTATCTGTTATAGCATTGTGAAAGTAAAAGGCTAGAAACCAGTGAAGCCTCCGTCAGCAGACTGATGAAACAAACGGCTCTCCACTGTGGAATAACAAGCATCCAAGATGTATGTGGTGGAAGCATTTTGTACACTCATGTAGAAAAATCTCTTGGTGCTATTTCATCAAGAAAAGCAAGGTGCCCAAGAGTCTATGTATAGCATGCTACTCTGTGCAATGAAATGAAAAGCAACGTGTGTGTGTTTGTGTGTGTGTGTGTATAAGTGCTGTTTTTGCATGGAATAATCACAAAACTGTGAACACAGGCTAAAGGGACACTCAAGCCCACCGTCCACGAGGACAATGCTGCAGGAGAAAACCAGATCACACACTCTGCTGCTTGGGAGAACTTCCGGGAAACAGCTACTGCTGCTGCAGCAAGGTGAGCCCTGAGTTGAAAGTAAAAAGGAAATGATGGAGCTGCTCTGGAGCTCTCAAGGAGAGGAACACAGCTTCAAAAAGCTGAAAGAAGCCACTGTGGGTGGCTGTGCTTGAGCTCTGTTGAAATGGCCACCCTCTACAGCATGAGGATGCAGAAAAATATTTCCTCAAATATCAACAACTCCACCCTTGTGAAGACAACCTTTGTTCTTGTCCATACAACAAGACAGAGCACCACAAAACCATATAGGTGAGCATGTTCTAGAGAGTTCTGCTAAAGCAAAGTATCTCTTTGCAGGTGAAGGGAAAATGTGAAAGCGGCTGGCCTTGCTGCTTATAGTTATAACTGGACTATACTTATAACACATGACTTTGAAAACTGTGAAGGATGAAATGCATGTTTGGAGGCCTCTTGATTTTATTTCATATCAGTTTGAAACAGCTAGAAGAAATAAAGAGTTGAAAATTCATCCACATTCTCACAACCCTTATGAAACTAATAAGGGTTTCATTGCTGTTTCCTTTTTATTTTCCCTATCTATTTGAATATAGGATATTTATATAGTCATAATAATAACATACAGATATATAATTTTGTCTTCTGCTTTTTTCCCCACTTAGACCCTGCTTTCTCATACACATGGTCACTACCCTAAGTTCTAGATGACCATACAAAATTCTACCCTGTACATCTACCCTGTACATCAGGGTAGAATTACACTTTGGGGAGCAAACATCTGTGTAGCACCTTCTATGGGCACATTACATAATCTGACTCACCCCTTACAGCAAATCTTACTGTTTGGAACCACCCCTTTGTTTATGGACCAGGAAACCCAGTGTCCAAAGATATAGTAAGCAGTAGGCCCTGCCTTTGAACCCCATGGTGTGTCTGACCTGACACATCCTGCATCACACCGCTGGTGCCTCCAGCATGTGATGTGTCTGTGCCCATGTCTACTACCATAAACAATGCTGGTGGAATATCTCCCCATATTTCGTTTTTCCCTTTCCAGATTTCTTTTTTCATTTTTGTCAACCTATGTGTCCAGAGTCCAACGAGATGCTCCCTGACCCCTCTCCCCTCCCAATTCCTGCTTCTGAGAGACAAATATTTTCAAGTCTTTTATGGTCCCTGTCATCCCACACCTGCCTCTATATTTCTGGATGCCATGTGTGGCCTGCTGGTCCTTGCCTGCCAATTTCTGTATCACCTACTGCATCTCCCATTATAGAGGCTGTTGGCTCTTTCCCACTGCCCAGAAAACACACATTGTTTCCTCCTTCCCTCTTCTCAACCTTCTTATGACAATACCTTTGGTTACGTTAATGCCTGGGTGGCTCAGTGGTTGAGCGCCTGCTTTAATGCCTGGGTGGCTCAGTGGTTGAGCGCCTGCCTTCCCGGATTCCTGTGTTCGAGTTCACTGCATGGAGCCTGCTTCTTCCTCTGCCTGTGTCTCTGCCTGTGTCTCTGCCTCTCTCTCTCTCTCTCTGTGTGTGTCTCTCATGACTAAATAAATAAAATCTTAAAAAAATTTTTTTCAGGGTTCAGATGATTCTGTAAATGTCAGTCACAACTAAGTCACGTGCTGTACCTGGTTTTTTTTTTTTTTTTTGTAAAGCTCTATATTTCTTCCAGGTTATCACTTTTGCATTCCCTCATGAGCTCAGCGTCCCAATCACCAGCTTATTTCCAAACTCTGTGGGACACGACGTTTCTGCACAAAGGCTTCAGGCCATCACTGATTTCACTTTCTCCTAAGGACACCGTCTGGGGAGCCCTTCCTCTATCCTGTGAGGCCCCTCGTCTTCTTCCTGCATCTTGGGCCCCATGGCCAATCTTCCTTGGCTTCCTTCCTTCTTGTGGTGGAGGATGGCTGGCTTTTACTTAGCCTCTTGAGAAAAAATGAATTTGGGGATTAAGAAAGCCTTTTTTTTTGAGACCAACTCCCCATATCTGCAAATGCCTTTCTTCTACCTTCACACTAACTAGGGTGAGTTTGGCTGGTATGGAATTCTAAGTGAGAATCCATTTTTACCTCAGGATTTTGAAGGCCTTGCTCCACTGTCCCCCAGCTTCTGGTCTCCTGCTGACATCCAGAGTCATTCTGACGCCTGATCCTCATGTGTCTCCTGACCTGAGAGTCTGGCGATCTGGCTTTGTTGTCAGGATTCCAAAACATCACCAGGAGCCTCTGGTGGGTCTTTTTCATTATCTGGGCTAGGATTTCAGAAGCTCTTTCAATCTGGGGTTTTAGGCCCCACACCCCCAGGCCAGCTAGGGGATGTTTCTCTGATAATTTCTTTTCCTCTGCTTTCTCTAGCCTCTTTCTAGAACCACTATTATTTGCATATTAGATTTCTTAGGACTGACCCTCTGATTTCTCTTTCACTTGCCATCTTTTGTCTGTTCATTCCACTTTCTAGAAGAGAGCCTCAATTTTATCTCTAAATCCCTCTATCAACCTTCTTCATTTGTGCTCCAAGAGCTCTTCCTGTTCTTGGAATGCTCCAATTTTAGTCTCTTCTTGCCACGCAGATGTGTACCTTCTCTGCTCTCCAAGTATGCTCATTACAGGTTTTCTTAACTTTACTTTGGCTCATTTCACTGTGTTTCCTCCACTTCCTTTCTTCTGCGTGCTTTAGATCTGTCTCTCACGTTTCTAGGCTCTCCTTCTATGCCCGGCGACTCCTGGTTGTCTGCTCCTACCAAAGGGTGAGGCCCTAAAAGTAGATCCACAGCTAGCTGACTACATAGACCCACATCCTGCCAACCTGTGGGTTCCATCCTCTCTGTTAGAGGACCCTCAAATAATAGTGACTCTGGGACTCTTCTCCTGAGCACCGTGGTCAGTCTTCTCAGAGGGGAAGCCTCCTATCTCCTTGGGGAACCTGGTCATGGCTGGGGCCTTCCACATGCGTCTTTATGGCCCTGGTGCCTCTCTCCCACTCTTAACCTACCCAGGCAGAGGCAGAGCCATCACCTGGCTGTGTGAGTGGGGAGGAGGCTGGGGGCCTTCCCACCAATCTGTTTGTTTTCAGATATGTTTCCCACTCCATCCTCACAGGTACCGGGAACCTCTGGTTCCTGAGGCCTCAACTCAACTCTGTTCTTGTAGGGTTCCCACACTGCAGGTCTGGGTTTCCGCCTTCTCTGCTCTTCTATGTTAGTTTCTGCTTGTTCATTTGCTTTCCACCTGCCTGCTCTTATCTCCTCTTCTGTTCTCGATGTTCTTGAGAATTTGTGCCTTTCTACTCTTTGGTATCACATTAGTGAGGATTCAGGAAGTGGTGACTATAAACGTGTGTTGAATCTACTACTTTTAATCAAGGCTTTTAGCTTTTCTTTGTGTTTAAATGATTCCTTTGGCTTAAATTCATCATAGTGGAATCAACATTTTTGTTCCTTTATTTATGATCTGTGTATTCATCTATTCACCCAATAAGCATTTATGAAACACCTGTTATGTGCTGGATACTACACTGGGCAGTGAGGACACAGGTACAGGGAAAAGAACAGGGATTATGGGATCAGAGGAAGCAGGGTCCAGTCTCAGTCCTGACACTCTGCGATGCTACTCTGCGATGCTGAGCAACTCAACTCATTTTGTTGAGTCACATTTACTCATTAGTTAAAAACTGAAACACGGAGGTCGGGTGAGGAATAATGACACCTATTTCTTTTTTTCTTTTTCTTTTTCTTTTTTTAAAATAGCTTCTGTGTTATTTTATTTTATTTATTTTATTTTTAAGATTTTATTTATTTATTCATGAGAGACGGGGGGGGGGGGCGGTGCAGAGACACAGGCAGAGGGAGAAGCAGGCTCCATACAGGGAGCCCAATGTGGGACTCGATCCCGGGTCTCCAGGATCACACCCTGGGCTGAAGGCAGCGCTAAACTGCTGAGCCACCCAGATGCCCCACAAATGTGCTTCTGTTATGGAAGTCCCATATGCAACGAGACAACACAGAAGAGACAAACAATTTTGTCTCTTCTAAAGAGAGAGACTTCCCAGCTAAGGGACAGTAGCTGAACTTCCCAGCTAAGGGACAGTAGCCACCCAAGTAATGACAGTCTTTGTTATTATTGTTGCTGTGAACAGTAACTTAGGTCACAATTTATCATGGGATGCAGACTAATTAAAAATTTTAATGCAAACGAATGTGCTTATTTTTTTAAGATTTTATTTATTTATTCATGAGAGACACAGAGAGAGGCAGAGATACAGGCAGAGGAAGAAGCAGGCTTCCCGTGGGGAGCCTGATATGGGACTTGATCCCAGGACCCTGCGATCACAACCTGAGCCAAAGGCAGACCCTCAACCACTGAGCCACCCAGATGCCCCACAAATGTGCTTCTGTTATGGAAGTCCCATATGCAACGAGACAACACAGAAGAGAAGCACTGACTGAGTATGGAGGAGGACATCCAGGGAGGCTTCCCCCCCAGAGGTGCTATCTGTGTGCTCTCAAATAAGGAGGCTGTACAAAGGTGTAGAAGGACCTCAGATAGAAGGATTGGCAAGTGTTAAGACCCAGGCAGGAGAGAAACATAGGGTGACCCAATGTGTTTAGAACACGAGGCACAAGGACAAGGAACCAGGCTGATGCTAGACCTCACCCTACAGGCAGCTTAAAGCGGGGCCCTGACATGCTTAGATTTGTGCTTCAGAGGATATTTTAGCAGCCTGTGAGGTGAACTAGAAGGGGCAGAGAATAGAGATGAGGCTATGGTGTCAGTCCAAACAAGGGATGGAGGTAGAAGCAATGGAATGAGGACGAGATGCAGATTGAGAAGGTTCAGCTTAGGAGGCAGTGACTTTTGTGGCTATTCCACCGACACCATCACCACCACCCTACCACTACCCCAGACACAGGGTATGTCTTCTGAAGTTAGGCCTAGCCATGAACCTTGCTTTAACCAATGAAATGGAAATGAAAATGACCCAGTGTCACTTCTGGGTAGCAGCCATTAAGAGCCAGCATGTGAGTTGTCTCATTCCTTTTCCTGCCCGTGGATGTACATGCTGAGGTGACACCTCCATCGGCTGGGGCCTAGTGAGAATACAATCAGCAGAGCCCTCCCACCAGTCAAAGTAAAGGTGTAGCATGAGTGAGAAGTAAGTGTTTGTGGTTTTAAGACACTGGAATGATTTAGGATAGATATTAGCCTATCTTGACTAATACTGTGTCCAACTTAATTTCATGCTAATAATATGAGAATATTGCCAGATTTTCCTCTGAGTATCAAATAATACTTCATTTTTAGAAATTTCATTGTTACCAAGGCTGAACATTATTTGGTGTTTACTGATAGTATTTCATCTTGTGAAAATTATCTAGGTGTATCCTATACTCACTTGTCCATGGCAGTCTCATCAATATTCAAATATACTTGCATGAACTCGTATATTATGCCCTTTGTCATTTTCACCACCAATCTAGCTATTATTAGTATAAAATTAGCTCCAGGGGTGCCTGAGTGGCTCAGTTGGTTAAGTGTCCAACTCTTGATTTCAGCTCAGATCATAATCTCAGGGTCTTGGGATCCAGCCCTGAGTTGGGCCCTCTGCCCTATGGGGAGTCTGCTGAGGATTCTCTCTCTGCCTCTGCCCTTCCCCACCCCTGTTCGTGTACACACACATGTGCATGTGCTTTCTCTAAAATAAATCTTTAAAAAATAAAAATAGCTCTGATAATAGCAGCTATGCTTACTGAAGTCTTACGCATGCTCAGCATCCTATAAATCATTTCATATGCTGTCTCTCCTTATCCTCATACCAAACCTATGAAGTACTATAACCCCCATTTTACAAGTGAGGAAGTAGAAACTTGGTAAGGTGGGGTCGCCCAGCCAGTGGGGGGCAGAGTCAGAGCTCCTGGGTGTGGCGGGGTCGAGGGAGGCTAACTTCCCCTCCCCAAGCACCTCTGCCGTCCCCTTCACAATCCTGGTACAAATTTCATCCAGTCTGGTCTTCTCAGCCAATTCAATCAGTTTCCTGTCTTCCTCCTTCCTTCCTCAGCTCTTCTGTTCTGGTGTGGACCAGTTTCTTTGGTGGCTCTAAGCTGACTTCTTTCCTCACCCTTTGCAACAGTCAGCCTCAAAGTCCCCTTGTCATTCTGGTGCAGCTCAAAGGCCTCTGGTTGGCCCTCACCATTCCTTTCTGTGGTTGATGCCTTCCTTCTCTGGCTTCTATGACACTCAAGGCTCCTGCTTCTCCTCTGAACCTGTCTTACTGCCTGTCTCTGGCTCCCTCACTGGCTCTTCCTCCTGCCCTAACCTGCCATGGGCCACCAATCCTCAGTCTCTCTCCTGCTCTCTGCTTTCGTATCCCGGGCTGGCAGCTGATCTGGAGCCTGGCCTTCAGCTCATACAGGAGCTCTGCTGCCACATTGATGCCTGCCCACCTGCACATCCCACAGAGTGTCCAAAACTAAACCACTTTCTCTCAGAAAGCAGCTTCCCTGTGACTTCTCTATTTCTGTTCACCAATCTATTCTCTCTGCTGTTCAGCAACCTTAACATTATCTGTGATTCAGCCCTTTTTGCCAACACCCAAGGACATTCCATTATCCACCACACCTAACTGATTCCCATTCTTTCCTAATGACACAAGTGCTTATGGGATCAAATCCAAACTCTTCCTTTCTGGAAATTTGAGCCCCCATGTGATCCTGACCTCTTTCTCTCCCAAAGACCAGGGCTTTCTGCTATAATCAGACAGCTCTTGTCACACCACCTCCTGACATAGGGGCTTGGCAATGGACTGGCCAGGAAGCAGCTGTGGAGACCAAGCCAGTGATGGGGCTAGAGCACAGAAGAAAACAAAACCAAGGGCACAGTGAGCAAAGGGCAGAGAGGGTGGCAGGTCCAAAGGCCACACAAAGAGCATCAAGAAGATCTTTAGGAATCACAAGAGAGCTGGTCTGAGTCCAGCCACATGAAGATCTGAGGATCTGGGGGCATGGGACTAGGAGCAGAGTGGCTTCGAGGTCAGGGCAAACCAGTGATAATGAGAAAATGTGCCAAATCCTTACCCAAGCAGGCTGGCTGGAAGGCTGACAGGACAAAGAAAGAAAAGTGGGTAGATGAGAAGTGCTGGCCTGGAGAGCAAAGTTGGTTTTCTATCAGAAGTGTTGGCTCTTGCTCACACTGACCTCTCTACCTTTACCCATATCGCCCCACTCATCCAAGTCAACTCATCTCACAGGGTCACTCAAAACCTCAACATCCAAGCCTCCACAGTACTATCTCCCTTTTTCTCTAAATTCTTTTAGCGTTTAACTGAATTGTTCATTCTGACACTTCATCACATGGGTTCCTACCAAAGGTATCTACAAACATTAGTGTACACTGAGTGTGTGCAACATAGCAGCCATAGAGAATTCAGAAAATCTTAAGACAGTCATCCTCCTTAAGCCTCTCAGAATAGAGCTGATCCAAAAAGAAATACACACATGGAAAGATATTGTTTCTCTTCCTGTCGTCAGGTAGGAGCCATAGGGACAGCACAGGGTCAGGGCTGGAGAGTTATGGGAAGAGCCAGCATATGAGGCAACCTTGAGGGATGGACAGGATTTTGATGGACATGGAAGGTGGAAATATGAGAAAAAGGATTATGTGTGTATGAGAGGGGATGAGTGTGATGGCCACATGTGAAGAGACTGGAAGAGCAGGGTACTAAAGATTAATTGTCTAAACTCAAAAAATATAGAGGTCTACTTATTCACTGAGAGGAATTTCCCTTATTGAAATGCTGAGGAAGGAGAAGTCCCAACTGTTATGGCTTGGCAGATTTCAAATAAAAAAAATATATATATATATACACACACATACACACAATTTCTTAGTTCATATTAGTAAGGAATTAGTTTTCAAGCTTTTGTGATCTGGCTGAAAACACCAGTTCAGGGTCTTGCCAGCTGGTGCTACAAGTCACAGAAATGTCAGGTTGGTTGTGGCAATGGCATTAGTAGCCAGCAGAAAGGTGGAAAAATACACAACCTGCTGCTTCTCATGGATCTCTCCCTTCCCAGGAGGCCACAGATAGTTCTGGATCAACCACTGTCCTCCAGGCAAGAAGGCTTCCCAAATGTTCTGGGTGATGGCCTCTTTTAATGGTTACCTCAGAAGGGAAGCTGTTTGGCTGACCTAGAGCCCTCACTCCATGATTAGAAACTGGCATGGGCACAGGTTTGGGGTGGTTCAAAAGCTGCCACAAGAGCTGACTCATTTCCGTGGATCATGGAGAGACTGCACCACAGGCAGCCATGCTGGGCAGATGAATAGTTCATAGGAGCACACGGCCCTGGTGGCAACAGGGAGGGCACTGCATCCAATCACATGAAACATCAATTCGTCAAGGATTATCTTTTTGTAGCAGTAAAAGCTTCGTTTCCTAGGACTTCATGGAGTGGCAGATCTCCTTTAGAAACCCCAGAAAATTCCTTCCTTGAGTGAATATTCTGCTACCTGGTAGATTGTGATCCTAAGGCCCAGTGCCCTGGACAGACTCCATCTGCAGGGAGGTTATTCTTGAGGCTGCTGAGGAGGAGCAGACTTCCTGCATTTGTGCCTCAGATGAGGACAAACTGCAGTCAGCTCGCTCTTCACCACAGTGCTGCATGGAAGCAGTGATCCCACTCACTCACCCTCTAGAAAACCGTCCATGTTACTGTCCTAATTATACTGTATCAGTAAAGTAGACACTGTTCTGGGACACCTACGTGGCTCGGTTGGTTGAGCATCTGACTCTTGATTTGGGCTCAGGTCTTGAACTTGGGGTCGTGAGTTCAAACTCACAATGGGCTCCACATGGAGCCCACTTAAAAATGTTATAAAAATTAGATATTGTTCTATAGTATAAAGTGAACTATCTGTCATAATGAAGGGAGATGTGCCAGGCAGGCAGTGGGCAGAGAAAAAGAACAGCTTAGAATTTCTCCATAGCCTCGGCCTGGTCATCTTAATTCAATACAAGTGGCCTCAAGGATGATAGCACTTTCCTCCTGGCCTCCTGCTGGACAGGTGACCTGCTAGGGCAGAGACCGTGCAGTTGGGCAACATTTGAGAGTTAAATTAAACCTGGATCCTGGTGAACTAACTACTTGCACCTAAATGCATACCCATTTATAAAAACCTCACTATCTGAGGGCAGAAGACAGTGAGTAACAGACAGAGGGACCAACTCACCCCTGTTTGGTACTTCCCTGGTTTTAGCACTGAAAGCCCCATGTTCTACAACCCATCAGTTCTGGGAAAACTGGGTTGTTTGGTTAGCGTGGGCACGGAAGACAGTGTCCTGGGCTTAGTAATTCTCACCTTGACAATTTGGGTTTGGGTCATTTCATTAGAAACACAAGCAATTTTAAGACGAAGTTGTCTGAAAACGTGACCTCATTCATGCTGACCATCAATAATTGGTCCTAGTAAAGATGATTTTGAATATTTCATCCTTCAAGAGTTCTTTTACAATGTAGATTTCCAGGTGAGTGTGCTCTGAAGGTTTGGTGCCTACAGAAGGAGCGCACTGGGAGCACTACAGATCGACTTATCAATTGTTAATGGCTCACCACAAGTATCTAAGGAAATACTTGCACAGTTCTTACAATGGGTAACATTAGGTCAGTGGAATTAAGACACTTGGCAATTAGGAGTTTATCCTATAAAAAGCACAAAGCTGTAGTGTTCAGCCAAGGAGGAAAGGATCAAAATCTGATCTGGAATGTGTCTGTGAACAAGAGGGAATTAAGAGGAATTTAAGCCCCAAATAATGAAATTCTTCTCAACTTGAACTCACTATAAATAAGCTGCTCTGGCTCCAGAATTTCCCAGAAGGGGCCCAGGGGCAGCAATCTGACTGGAAGGGAGTGTGCGAAGCTGCGTTTACACAGTGTCTTGTTGAAGACTGCACACATCAGTTGTCTGTACCCAAGCCCCTCACCCTAATGTCTCCTCTGGCACTGCTGCTGCAAATGGGCAGCCTTACAAGAGGAAGCAAGGAAGGAAAATGCGAGGAGTGGAGGGTCTCCAATAACTCAATATTGCACTATCAGAGTGATCTGAATTAGTGCTTTTCTCTGTAGTGTACTTCTAATTAATTAATTAATTTAAAATATTTGATATTTTAATATTAATTAAAGTCATTATTAGATATTTAAAATATTTAAATATTTAAATATCAATAATATTAAAATATTAGATATTTAAAATCTCTCTCTCTCTTTTAGAGAGAGAGAGTGAGAATATACTCGAGCAGGAGGAGAGGCAGAGGGAATGGGAGAGAGAATCTCAAGCAGACTCCCTGTTAAGCATGGAACCCAACGTGAGGCTCAATCTCATGACCCTTAGATCATGATCTGAACCAAAGTCAAGAGTCAAGACTCTTAAATGACTGAGCCACCCAAGTGCCCCTCTAATTATTTAATACATCCTTGGTACACAAAAATTGTGTATCTTGCACATCTGTGACAAATACAGTATTTTTATATATAGAATCAGGCTTTTATTGAGAGAATAAAAGAAAAATGAATATTTACTGTTAGGAAGTAGAAGATGTAAGAAGCAAGAGGGATGGAACTGATACCGTTTGAGAGAAAAATCAAAAGCAGATCTGCTCTGCTGTCTCAGAAATAATTAGCATAGTTGTGCAAAAACCAACAAAAAAGTGCCTCTAGAAAGTACCTCTTTTTCTATAATGAAAAAGTTTTTAGAAATAATCCTTTTTGGGGTACCTGGGTGTCTCAGTTGGTTCCAAGTGTCTGACTCTTGATTTCGGTTCAGGTTGTACATGATCTCAGGGGGGTGAAATCGAGCCCCGAATTGGGCTACACAATGGGAGCCTCTTAATATTCTCTCTCTCCCTCTGCCCCTCTCAAAAAAAAAAAAAATCCTTCTTTAATACCTCCAACAATGGAACCAGAGGAGTAACTCCTCAGATGTTGGTTAACCAAGGCTCATGGCAGGAAACCAAACATGGGAACTAATTATAATGAGCGCAACAGTTCAGCAAGATTCTTGTTTGGAGTTTGTACTCTGGTGAGTGCAAAGAAGAAACTGGGAAGAGCATAGATCACAAACCCATTAACAGTCTATGGAAAGGTCATGGTGTTTCTGCCATTCTCTTCCCGAGTATCTGAAGCAGCTTCAAAGAGGAAATGCACAGAGAGGGCACTATGCATGCAGCGTCAGCTATGGTTTTTGATTTTCAGCTCAGTTTGGAATGGGTGGCACCCTCATCTCCAAGTCTCCTATACCTCACACCCCACGGAGAACAGTAATACCCAGGTCTTATGAGTACAGGTGGCAGCTGGGTGCAGAAGAAAGCTGTTATGTTTTGTCCAGGAAAGAAAGAGCCTACAATCATGTGGCTGTGGTTTTGATCACACTGCTTCCCCTCTCCAGACCCTGAAGGGGCTCCTGGTTGTCTCTTATGCCCAGTGAAAGCCCTTCAACTGTCTGTTTCTAGGCTGGTCTATTAGCTAAGCACTCCACCACACTCCTAAATACCTCCATCTTTAGCTAGACTACGACCCACACAGACAGGCTTGCTAATGAGTGAAAAACCAGAAGCCTGGCTTCCCACAAGGAATATATAAATTTCAACAGCAGGCTTCTAGAGATGGGGAACCTGCTTCCTATCTTCACTTCCAAACCAGGGCTTGGTGATGGAAACTTTGACAAGGCCCAAGGGAAGGGTAGAGGCTGCAAGCTGCCTTTAGTCATATATCTGGAGTTGCCCTGCTTTAATTTAAGACTGAAACAACAATCCATGTCTTTCAGAAACAGGGTAAGTGACTCCCCACCCCAAATAAAATTCCATCAGAGCTCAAGATACAGTCAATTCCCTGGAGTGCCTGTGCCCCTGGGCAGGGCTGGTTGCGTGAGCTGGAAGCAGAAGTGTGGTTTCTCCTGCCCAAGCACACATGGCACTCACCAAAATGGGAATATCCCAGACCTATGCCTGTTGAAGGAAAACAAAAGACAGAATGGCATTATACTGAAGATCTGGGAGCACTACGGATCCTGTTCTGTCTCATCAAGAATGTGGCTCTGCATTTGGGATATACCTACTTTATTGATAAAGAAAAGAGATAGATATGAATTCCCATAAAACAAGGTGGAATGTGATAAATGGACACCAAAGCTACATGCTGAGGAAACACACAGGCAGGAAGAAGGAAGGGGGGCTCATTCTGACTGAAGAGGAGTGGGGAGAAATCAGGGAAAGTTTCTCAGAACAGATGCTAAGGTTTTCTTACAGGGTAAGAAGCAATTTGGTGGAGAGAGAAAGGAGGAGATATGGGAATAGCCCAGGGCAGGAGCTCAGGAGACAGGCACTCAATGGGCAATGGGAGAATGCTGAGGTGATGAGGTGCACAGGTAGGTTGGGGTTACCCTGCAGCATGTGTAGGGTGCTGGTGTGCTTGAGGAAGCCAGTTCAAGTGGTATTGTGACACATGGGTGGGGCTGAGGCAAGGATGTGACTCAGGGCACTCATGTAAAAGCCCAAGGGAGTGGTAGTTACACAGGTGGATACATATGCAAAAGGTCCTGAACTGTATACTTAAGGTTTGTGTATTGTACTATATGTAAATGATAGCTTAAAATACCTTTCTATTTAGAGCACATAAAGAAAGGGAATGCCCCATGCCCCTCCTTGATGTAACCCCCCTGGGTTTTTCTGGGCCTTACACAGAGCAGGCTGGAAGATCTGGGAGGGAGAGTTGTTATTTACGATTAATAAGGCATGTGGAGCTTTCAGGATAAAATAGATAAATAAGAGATGCAACTGCATAAGCTGACTTGAGTTCAGACTCTTGTATTTGTACTGAATGTAAAGCGATTGGCTCGATGTCTAGCACATAAGAAGTCAGTGAGGGGGGACGGGAGAGAATCAGCAACTCCAGGATAGGTTGAATGAAGACACAGTAAGACACAGAATAGCAGGTTATTGGAAAATTCTCCACCAGGACCTTGGAACTTCAAGCTTCTAATTCTTTAAATAAACCATTTGCAAATACTATTGCAATCAGTTTTCCTAACAAGCCTAGGAAGTGGGAAAGAATTTTATTGTTATATTATTATTATTATTCCTGTTTTGCAGATGATGAAACAGAGGCAAAAATATGAAGAAAAGAGAAACCAGCAATGTTGCTGAGATTATAACCTGTGAAAACTCCCCCAGAAGACAGTTTGGCAATTTATGTAAAATTCCTTAAACAGAGCACATCTTTTTATATAGCAGATAGATTAACAAGAATTCAGGAAGCAATCAGATCCAAATATGTATCCACCACAGCAATGGTTATAATTACAAAGATATAAAAAGGGAAAAACAACTGCCCTATAAAATAGGAAACTAGTTAAATATGTTATGATGCTTTATATGATGAAATGGCATTAAATTTAAGTTCTCGATGGAATTTTTTATGCAGTATGTATCTAATTGAAATTTTCAAGTTGCTGAACAGTTTGTATGGTATCAGTCAATTTTGTTAAATAATAAACATGAATGCACAAAAAAGACTGGGGAAAAAAGTGTTCTTATGAAAACAAAAGTCCAAGTGGGCTAGTGCCAGCCCAACATAGAACGCAGGGGTGGAAACAATCAGGAGAAGGCAGATACACAAGAAAACCTTCTCTTGGGTTCTCGTTCTTACTCTGTAGCCATGACCCTCACCCCCGGGTCTTTCATCTAAGAGGACTTCTCTGATGCTTAGTGACAACAGTGGTACTAGACTTGGTTGCTAGTGCTAAAAGGCATCATGGGAATGCTGCCTGTTTCATTTTATACAGGAGGAGCCAGGCGGGCTGTCACCTGGTCCACGTTTCTGTGGCTAGTTTAGAAGCAGAAGATGTAGGTTGCCATTCTAGTCCAAATTTCAATTCAAGGCTTTTTCTCTACACCACTGCTGCCAACAGCCATTAGGAAATTTGAATGATTGACAGAATTCTGCAGCTGTTAGATGCATGTTAGAGCATACATAGCAGCGTGGCAAATGTCCATGGCACACTCAGTATTAAAGCAGGCCACCCAACACTATATAGATCCCTGATTTTGGGAGGTGGGGGAAGTATTTGCAAAAGAAAAAAAACCCACAGGGATATTCACCCAAGTAATAATGGGATATATCTCTAAGTAGGAGAACTATAGATGATTTTCATGTGCTTTACCTTATTTTTTGTTTTTAGAAAATGAATATGTATTAAATTTTTAATTCACAAAAAAAGTGGAGATTTGTAACATCATGTAGATCTTCTCAAAACTCTGAACCAAGCTTTAGTCTGCTCATTCTACTGAAAGCAAACAGTTCTGGAGAATAAAAAAAAAAAGTGAATCACTAGATAAATATTGATCTGTTGCTAAGTGAACAAGAGACACATCATCCCATGTAAGCAAAGTTTTCCTCTAGACATTAAAAGATGCATTTCTAATGTATCTTTGGCTAGATTAGCTTAAACAGATTCAAAAGTAAACTTTAATGCTGAAAGAAAGGAAAAAAACATTCTCATAACATGCTTTCAATCTTCACCTTTCATCAGCTTTTTTTTCTCTACCAGAACAGCAGGAGGATGTGCTCTGATTCCACACAGAAGTCATAATAACCATAATAACCTGCCTTCTGTAAGGATTACCGAGTAACACCATTAGCTTGTGGTAAATCAGTTAACTGAACTTTCTAGCCCAGACAATTGTTTGTGAAGGCTGCAGACAGGCTTCCTCTAGGAAAAAAATCTTCAAAGTCTCAAGAGAAGCACTTTTACCCATAACAGACATGTTTCCTGCCCTCAGCTTCAAATATATGGAGGCTGTTACAGAAATGTGACACAGAGAAAGAACATGAAGGACAGTGGCTTCTGACAGAGGGATTAAAATAGAAAGAGGGTCACGTGGGAATTCGAAGGCCACTCTGGGGCCAGTCCTGCTAAAGGCTCTCATCTCGGGCCGGCCCCTTATGCTCTCTGCTCACTTCTTTCCTCTGTACCCTGGGAAGAGTCTGTCCACTTGCCCACAGATAAGAGAGGGATCAAGACTGGATTCAGTTACCCTCTCTGCTCCTGGGAAGTTTCTTCAAATGAGAGGAAAAATGAGTCTAACGTCAAAGTCATTAAAAAGATTAAAAGCAGGCAGCCCCGGTGGCTCAGCGGTTTAGCACCACCTTCAGCCCAAGGTGTGATCCTGGGGACCCGGGATCGAGTCCCGCATCGGGCTCCCTGCATGGAGCCTACTTCTGTCTCTGCCTGTGTCTCTGCCTCTCTCTATGTGTCTCTCATGAATAAATAAATAAAATCTTAAAAAAAAAAAAAAAGATTAAATGCTGGGGCACCTGGGTGGCTCAGTGTGTTAAGTGGCTGCCTTCGGCTCAGGTCATGATCCCGGGGTCCTGGGATTGAGTCCCACATCGGGCTCCTGGCTCAGTGGGGAGTCTGCTTCTCCCTCTCCCTCTGCTGCTCCCCCTGCTTGTGCTTGCTCTCTCTCTTTCTATCTCAAAGAAATAAATAAAATCTTAAAAAAAAGAAGATTAAATGCACAATGTCTATGAGACACACTCAACAAATTCAAAATGCATGAATGAGGATAAAAGGCAGTATTGTAAAGACATTCTCATGATAAGCTACATAAGTGCAGGATATAGTTATTCCTAAAATTAGAACCTAAATAAAAAATAAGAGGTTAGTTGGGGCACCTGAGTGGTTCAGTCGGTTGAGCATCTGACTCTTGATCTCAGTTCAGGTCTTGAGCTCAGGGTCATGAGCTTGAGCCCTGTGTTAGGCTCCAGTGTGGAGGCTACTTTAAAACAATTTTTTTTTTTTTAAATAAGAGGTTAGTTAAAATAGAGGCTAAAAAGAGGTTAGTGAATCCTTTTGTTCTTTAATCATTTGTCATGGTCAAGTCAGAGAGCTTGGATGTTTGAAATTTAGCTGTTTAATGTGCCAACATGCTCTAAGGAGGCTGGTTTTCTTCTCAAAGGGACAGATCTTGGAAGGAAACAGTTTCTGGGGAACTTGTCCCTTTGCTATAGGGACATAGCTAAGTAACTGAGGCTGATCTCCACTCTTTCCTAATTTGGGTTTTACCAGGATAGATCAGGCGACTGGTTAATGACAAGGGTAGTACAGTGGTAGACACTGCCATGAGGTCCAAGGAGATCTGTGGCCAGGACACACTTCCACACCAGAAGAGTGGGCAGGGCCATCTCAACAGAGTCACATAATGCCACATCAGCACCTAAAGCTCAGAGAGGGTATGTGCCAGGGGGGAAAATGGGAAAGAGAACAGTTGGACTTAATGTTTTGCTTTTTTTTTTAAACGAAAATATGAAAAGAGGTAAAAACCTGCCATGTTGAACCTTTTTTTTTTTTTTTTTTTTTTTTTTTACTTTGAACAATTAGTACAGGATCAAGTGATCCATGGTGTCTTTCTGAAGCCTAGACAATAGTAGCTTTTCTGTGGCTTCTTCTGGTTACTCAGGAACCAATGCTGGGTAGAACTTCACATTCATCTACATTATTCACTTACATATTGACTTAATACTTTTGTTTTCTTCTCTAAAAATGAGATGGCTGAGAGACTTGGGTCTAGCTGGGTCCCACTCAAAATGAGAATAGGTGCAAATGTTACTTGTCAGACCAGACTGGTGAATCCTCTAAATTCAGGGGTGAAGAATGATGCCGGCCGATGCAGAAAGCATACAGATTCTGTGCACACCTGCTAGGGGAGGCGCTTTTTCACTGCATACACTGCTGAATAAGATTGCCTTTTCTAGTACCCAGTTGTGGGGTTACTCTGCTCCCACAGTGACGTGAAGCCCCCTCCAAAGTCAACAGGATGACATTTATACTGTATCTGGCACTCAACACAAGTATTAGGCAACGTGACTGAGTTATAGGTCACTCTTAGGTGATAGGAACTTTTGGGTCCTGGCATCACTGTTAAAAGTGAGAAAAGTCCATGCAAACACTGCAAACACCCAAAGCTCACAATGGCAGCACTTTGCCCTTGGCTGAGAGCATATAAAAATCAACTAGACAATTGCACAAGACAAAGCAAGAACCCAAACTCTCAGATGTGTCGGCTGCTCACTTGTCCACTCTTAGAAGAAAATCATTTACCCAATTGTCCCCAACTCCAGAGACGGTGAAAGATTCTATCAGGAGAGGGGGGAAGCTCCCACTACTATCTACCGAGTATTAGAAACTTCACTGAGTTTAGTCCTCATGCTGAGGGGACACAGTGTAGTAAGACAGCTCTATAAGCAGCTCCCCTTTTAAGGCACGCTTGGCCGAATGGTATCAGTTTGAAGAAGCATAACAGTGAATCAGCAATAATGAGCGAGGATAAAGGAATTCAGATCCAGGAGAGCAGAGAATGTTTCATGCTCCAGGCTTGACCGGAGCCCTGAAGGAAGACAGAGTTATTCAGAGGACATCAAGAGGGGAAAAATTTAACCACGCACCTCTTGAAAATAGGGGATGACAGGGAATGCAGATTCCTGTTACTTTGCCACTATGTTTCCCCTCGCAGAAACAGGAGGCACCCTTGCCACCTCCAAAATATAGTCCTGGGGCTGACATAGGGAAACCCCGGTTTATTCACAATGCAAATATTCTCTTAGACGATATTCAGTAGATTTTTCAAGAATGCGGATGGAGAGTACCCAACCAGTCAATCTGTGCTTTTTTTTGTTTATTAATTATTTTAGGTAAATGGTTCCTCCATCCTAAGACTGGCAACAGCGTACTTGATAAAGGCCTAGAATACTATCCAAGTTTTCTGTATCTCCCTAAAAATGACTACTGCATTCTGCAAAGCCCTTATCATGGATGCTGACACCACAGTGTGGAGGAAGGGATATTTCCAGGCAAAAAAAAAAGCTGACCCTGTCCCCTGTCCTCCAGGATTCAAACACCAGGTTTGTATTGAGACCGTGGCTATTTTAACACTAATGACACTACTTTACATGGATGCCATAAGGACACAACATGAGAAGATTCTTCTTTGAACACTGTACTAGCCAAACAGATCAGCGGTTGGGCATACAGTGGGGTGTGCGATATACTCACTCTTTGGTCAGAAGAGGACAGGACTTGAGCAGAAAACGCGAGAGCCCCGAGTCCTGGAAGTAGAGGTCAGGTGGGGCTGTGGGGCTCTTCAGATTCAAACACCGGACGATCACATACAACACGGCAGCCACTGCAGCCAGCTTCACCCCATCAAACACGGCCGGGAGCTCAGGGGTCTCTAGCATGGCATTCATCTTGATCTGGGGAGCAGAAGCACACACATAGGGTTAGGAGCACAGTGAGGAGGGGTGAAGCCCACCACACTAAGAGGCAAATCTAGCGATGACATGTCACAATCCAGATATGTCCATAGGGCCACTCAGGGCAATTGCCATCACGGCCTTTAAGTCACCAATGAACTGGCACGAACCCAAATCACAGTCTTGAGCACTGATAAACTGTTTAAGTTTTTTTTTTTTTTTTTTTTTTTAAATCTAATGAGTACTTCTAAGATAAGCAAATTAGAAAATGCTGATCTTTTGGATCTTTTGGGAGCAGGAGAAAGAAGTCCAGCCAAAGAGGCTCCAGCTGGACTGGAGGTGGCACACGGAATTCCACAAGCAGGCAGCCTTGAATGGCTCTGCACCAGGTGTGTGTAAGGCACCATGTTTACAGTCTGGGACAGAGATATGGGAGGGACGATTACTGTTCACAGGTACGATGGTCTGGCCTGCTGGCCCCACCCCCTACTTTTAGAGCAAGAGGAGACAAAACAACTTGGGCCTGACTGCCATCTGCTCCTGGGCTGTGGGGGGTGGGGGGTTGGAGTTGTAGAGCTGGAATCAAGTCTGGACTTGGTCCAGGGGGTCAGTGATCCTTGAGCCTGGGGGTTTCAGGCAGAGTGAAACAGAACTCCACTTATTTCTTTCCCCATTGAAGGTACCTGATGATAGCCATTAGTCCAAAATCCAGACCAAAATTAAAAATTGGGAGTGCAGGAAATGTGTATGCAGGTCTGGCTTTTCCTCAAGCTCTCCTAATATTTTAAATTTTAAGGTAGCTTTACCTTGTATATAACACACACACACACACACACACACACACACACACACATCCCCTCCAAATACATAAAATGAAACATCAACAACAGCAACAAAAATCCAGTCTTTTCTTTGCTCCTTGGCAGGAAAACAGAACATTAGCTGTTACCTTAAAAATCAGGGAAACCACGAGCTGTTAACTCACAGCCAAGGTAGCCATGGCAACAGCTTCCCTGGAATGGTGTCAAGTAGCCTCTGCTAAAAACAGTCAGCACGAGGACTCTGGTGGCCAACAGTGCAGACAGAACGGGCAAGACAAAACAATCTCCCGAAAATGTGTGTGGGGCATGACCGAATGAACTCTCCAGAGATCTACAATGAGGCCAAAGAGGCCTGAGAGACCCTTTTCTAAAGTCAGGGTGATGTTGGCAAACACAGGACCTGAACACACAGCTGATGACCTCTGGCAGGTGTGGTGTTCCAACTCAGTGAGGAAAGGCCATCATAGTTCAGGACTCAACTAGCCTTCCACCATCAGAACAAGAAAATAACTTAGAAAAATGTATCCAATATGATTTTGAATCAAAATATACTTCCAGGGAATCCCTGGGTGGCTCATCAGTTTAGCGCCTGCCTTCGGCCCAGGGTGTGGTCCTGGAGTCCTGGGATCGAGTCCCACGTTGGGCTCCCTGCATGGAGCCTGCTTCTCCCTCTGCCTGTGTCTCTGCCTTTCTCTCTTGAATAAATAAATAAAAATCTTTAAAAAAAAATACTTCCAGCTGCATCAACCGTTGAACCTTTATGACCTGAGAGTTGCCTTAAAAACCTAACTTTAGGAGATGTATAATCTCATTCCTAGGACCATTGTCCCTTAAAGGCTGGCTCTTTATAAACCCCTAAAAAAGGATTCTTAACTTGGGGTCTGTGGGTTCCCTATAGGATTCTAGGGTCCAGGAACCCCCTGAAATTATATGTGAATGTTTATATGTGGTTTTCTGTGGTAAGGATCTGTGGATTTAAAGATTTATTTATTTGAGAGAGAGACAGAGAGAGAGAGAGTGCAAGCATGTGCTCTGGGGAGGGTCAGAGGGAGAGAATCTCAAGCACACTCCTTGCTGAGCCTGGAGCCTGACTCGGGGCTTGATCTCACGACCCCGAGATTGACAATCTGCAGATTTAATCAGGTTCTCCAAGGGATGTGTGGCCTAAAAATGCATACAACACCACAAAGTGTGCTATAGGTGGGAGCCCTGCCACCTAAGGCAGTCAAGCCAGCAGGAGACAAATATCCAAGAGCTTACTGTTCATTAATATGGATTTTTAAGTCTAGTGAATGAAATGCCCCAAATAAGATCCAGCAGGAGTTCCAAAGTTTCTCTGACATGGTGCTGTTAACATGCTCTTTCCTGTCCCCTTTAGTGGAAAGAGAACAGAGAAATGCAGCAGGTGGCTTTACCAGTTTCTTTGTTCATCAAGGAGTGTAACTTAATTGAATTAAAAAAATAAGTCCCTCCCTTCCCACTTCCTCTCCCTACTTAGTAACATAAGGGGAAATGAAGAAGAGAAACAAACAAAAAGTCTGAACCATACATACCTATGTCCCTGGTTCCTCTCTACTGCAAATATGAACTGTCCTTGAAGAGTTGTACAGCTGGGCCACTCAGGTCAGATCTCTTATTCAAATTAACCTAAAAGCTGAAAAGATTAGATGGTCACATTCTAAAGAATGAGAAAGAAGCAATTTAATTAAAATAAAAGCACCATCCAAGTCTCTTCATTTCAAGTCTTTGGGGAGAAAGACCATTTCTTTAATTAACACATGTGTCACACTCTTGGCTGCTTGGCCATTTGAACAAACCTGCTGGGGGACTTCTTTGTGGAGCCACAAACTGACAGTCTCTCTGGTTTCCAGGATGAGTTATCCAGGATTCTGGCTAAAGCAAACCCATATGGCTTTCATGCTATATCTTATAGCGTCATCTTCAGAAATGCCTGAGAGGTAGCATCTGGGTGACCAAGGAAATAACTTATTAGCAAGGCCTGAGGTCAAGGCAGCAGTGGGTTGACTCATCCCTTATCTCCCAAACACACAGCAGCGACAGAACGAAATGTGGAAATGTGAGCTGAGAGAGGAGGATATGAACACGGATGGGCTTGGAGGCCCAGGACCAGAAGCAGAACAGTACTGAAGGCATGGAATGGGAAGCTACACAGCCTGCAGGTCTTGATGGGGCTGGGGACTGGCTGTGGAGGAGTGTCAGGAGTTAAAAGTTCTCTCTGTGGGTGGGGACCCAGGGCTGGGCCCACTGGGCTGCAAATGCTTTGCTTCCAAGCAGAAAAGAGAAGGGTGAGGGCAGAGAGGACAGCCAGGGTTTATACAGTGCTACCTATGCACCAAGCCCCGTCCCGGGTACTTTACATATGCCAGCCTTACTGCACCCTATGGAGCAGGTACTATTATTATCCCTTTTTCACAGACGAGGAAATTGAGGCATAAGAAGTTTGAGTAACTCGCCCAAGGCCACTTAGCTAGTAGGTGGAGAAACCAGGATTCATTCAGGTTCCAGGAGCCCTCCTCTTCACCACCACACTGTAAAAAGGAAAGTAAAGAGAGAGAAAGAGAAGCAGGCAAGAAAGAAATGGATGGAACAAAATGGATGGGACAAAAGACATAGAGGACACACCAGAGGCTTGCCCAAAGTCACACAGTGGTGAGAGCAGAGCTGGAATTCGAGCCCAGTGTTCTCTGATTCCACAACATCAAAATGACTTCAAAAGGAAATGAAAGCCACTTGAAAGGGAGACTCAATTAACCCTCAGAGTAGTCATGCTCAACCTCAAATTTTTATTATTTCTTCATATTCTGAGACCAATTCGCCACAGAGGACCAGGCTTTGTTGAGGTGGGGACTAAAGAGCAAAGTCTCTAGCCACATCACAAGGCACCTGACCTTTCCAGGGTTCAGCTGCTGGCTAGCATTTTAAACAATTAAGGTTATTAGCCAGCAAGTTTTTGTTTTTGTTTTTTTAGCCGGCAAGTTTTTGTTTTTGTTTTTTTAGCCGGCAAGTTATAAATACCGGGGGAGTTCAAATAAAAATCCAAACTTCTGGTTTTTCTTGAAAAAAAAAAAAAAAATCGTAAGAGTTGGCAACACCAAGCTTGGTTCTCATCTGGCAAAACGGTTGGAGCTGAAAGGTGGCTGCCCCTCCAGACAGGACCTGTGATCTCTGTGCTGTCACGGTCCCCACCACTCCATACGGTCCACAACACTGACCACCCCCCCATCACCTGCTTAATCACCCATGGTGCTGGAGTGGTTCCTATGGGCATCAAAATATGCGACCCTTGGAGAAACCTGTGTTAAGATCCCTCTGGCCCTGCATAAGTCTGTATTGACTGAATATTCAAAGCATACACTAATCAGTATATGTATAAATAATAAATTCACAGAAAAATTATGGAAAGACAAAGCAGCACATAAGATGTGATACATTTTGTTGTTATTCACACTGTTTATCCACACCTTGACGTTTATCTACACCTTGACTTTTTCCACAAACTATCTGGGATGGTTTCAATAATACACATGTAGAACAGCCCAGAAATGTGGCAGATGGCTGACTGCTTCTCAAAAGGAAAGCTCTCCTTCCTCCCACTAAGAGACCTGTAAAATGGGCCTGCCTTGCTGGAAAAAACTATAGATCCCAGCTGCCCTTGCAGGTAGGTGAGTTCATGTGACTTAATTCTAGCCAAATCTGAAGGTGCTGGTCTGATTTCTCCGAAGCCTCCTTAAAAAGCAGGGGGTAAACTCTTCTTCTACCTTTTTCCCTTCACATATCCCTGGAATGCAGATGATGTGGCTACAACCCCAGAGCCATCTTTGGCCATGAAGTAACCTTGAGGTTGCTCGAGGAGCCCATTAAGAGGACAGCAGAGTGGAAAAACAGAAGCCTGGGGTCCCTGATGATTTCATGGGTCTACCATGTCAGACTTAGACTGACTACCTCCGGGTTTCTTTTACAGAACTGAATAATCCCTTGCATGTTTAAGCCATTGTTACATCTAGAGTCTTCAAGTCTACAATTAAAAAAAAAAAGATATATTTTTTTTATTTGAGAGACAGAGGAGAGTGTGTAAGCAGGGGGAAGAGCAGAGTGAGAAGGACAAGCAAACTCATCAAGTACGGAGCCCAGTGTGAGGCTTGACCCTGAGATCACACCCGGAGCTGAAAGCAAGAATTGGATGCTTAACTGACTGAGCCTAGGCACCCCTTGTCTGCAATTTCTAATGATACAGAAGGAAACACTATATATTCAAATCTTTCTGGATGCTACAATCACTGGGTCATTAGAGTGCAGGTAATTTTTCTTTTTTTTCTTTTCTAAAATTCATAATAATAGGAAAATAGAAAATAATAAAAATCCATAATAATAATAGGAAAACAGAAAAAAAAAAGCCCTAAAATAGCAACTAACAAAACCTAAGAAGGAGTTACAAACCTCTAGACAAGAAGAATACCTCTGTCCACATACACAACAATTACAGATGTGAGTAAGCCTAGAATGGACCTGAGCTTGCTGACTACAAGAGTAAAAAGAGAAACCCAAACTCTTGGTTCTCCAAAGTGGAAAGAAAGACAACGTGTCCTGTGCTCTTATCCCAGAAAGCATGACAGATATGGAAGGGAAGGAGGGCTTTTCTGGCAGAGAATCATTAAAAAAAAAAAAAAAACCCTCTGTGGGACTTTATATAAGTGGCTCTTGAGTGATGTGATAGGCAATGTCCTCCTACAACGTTTTTTTTTTAATAGCAAATGCAGTAGAGAATTAATTTCCTCAACCCTCAAAAAACACCAAGGGTTTTAAATTGAATTCAGTTCAGTGAAGGGAATCCTATGAGAGATTTGTAATTATTATGGTCCAAATATGCACCCTTGATCCAAGGCTTGAACCTGACATCCCAAGAAGCAGGACAGTTCTACTACATGTCCTCAGGGTCACTTCCCTTGAACTCCAGTGGCTCAAGGACCCAGCAACCTACTGTGCACCTAGCACTGTGTTAAACATTGTGTTGGCCCACAATGAAGTAGAATTCTCATTTTAACTGGGAGAAAAGAAGCTAATCTTTAAAAAATTTTTTTATTTTAATTTTGGTTCAGTTAACATACAGTGTAACATTAGTGTCAGGTGTACACCATAGGGATTCAACACTCCCATATATCACTTAGTGCTCCTCATGACAAGTGTGCTTCTTCAACCCCATTACCTGTTTTCCCCATCTACCCACCCACTTCCCTGCTGGTCAACCATCAGTGTGTGCTCTACAGTTAAGAGTCTATTTCTTGGTTTGTCTCTCTCTTTTCCTCCTCTGTTCATTTGTTTTGTTTCTTAAATTCCACATGAGTAGTCATATGGAATTTGTCTTTCTCTGAAATTTTGCTTAGCACTATACTCTCTAGCTCCATCCGTGCCATTGCAAATGGCCAGATTCCATTCTTTTTGATAGCTGAGTAATATTCCACATATATATGGAATATATATATATTCCATGTTCTTTACCCATTCATCTACTGATGGACCCTTGGGCTGCTTCCTTATCTTGGTTATTGCAAATAATGCTGTGATAAACACAGGGGTGCATGTATCCTTTTGAATTGGTATTTTTGTATTTTGGGGTAAATACTCAGTAGTGTGATTAGTGGATCATAGAATAGCTCTATTTTTAACTTTTTGTAGAACATCCATACTGTTTTCCACAGTGGCTCCACCACTTTGCATTCCCACCAGCACTGCACAAGGGTTCAAAAAGAAGCTTATCTTATGGCTGTCCATACTTTAGAAACTTGAGGATGAGAATAATTTTGTCTAGGGAAAATTAATCAGAGAAGGACTTATGGAGTAGCTAGATCTACAAATGGGACTTGAGTATAGGATTTGGAAGACATATGTGTAAGTGTGAATGTGAGTGTTTACAGTATATACTTGAGGTCGAGGCTCTGCAATGAGACAGATTATACACAAATACATATTTAATACATATATTAAATACATATATGTGTATGTATAAAACCAGGCATTGAGGCACCTGGGTGACTCAGTGATTGAGCTTCTGCCTTTGGCTCAGGTTGTGATCCTGGAGTCCTGGAATTGAGTCTTACATCGGGCTCTCTGCAGGGAGCCTGCTTCTCCCTCTGCCTGTGTCTCTGCCTCTCTCTCTCTGTCTCTCATGAATAAATAAATCTTTCAAAAAAACAACCCGGCATTAATCAACTGGCAATTTCAGAACAAAACTCTTGACATTGATTTTAACTTATCTTGCTACATTTTATTTTATGGCGTTCTCTCCTTCCAAGTTCGACCTGCCACAAAATATTAATATTCTGAACTTGTTCCAGACATAACAAAATAAGCTGCCATTGTACTATTTCGTGTGCCCGCCCCCTCCCTTTCCTGGGCTGGCAAAATCGGGTTACCATGAACATCAAGGAGCTCCGGTGGGGAAAAGGCCATACAGACCAGCCTGGGGGCTAAAGCATCATCCCACTCCACCCCACCCCACCACACCCCACGTCCATCTCCAATCCAAGGAAGGACTGGGCTTACTGCATACCTGATCCAGTCTTTCCTCAGCCAGAGAGCCACACACCTCCCCTGCTCCTACTGGTCATTTTATAAGACCAGTGAAATAAAATTCTGTATGCAGTCTCTACATTAACAAGGAAACCCAACATACAAGGGGCCCCCAAATGCCCACCCGTAATGGAACTTTAGGTCGTGTCTCATTCTCTATGACGTGCTTGCCCAGTCTTTCCACCAGTGCGAAGGCCAGGACTTCTCTCAGCTCTCCCTTGGCTCAGGGTGTTATTTTGAGATGGAGACACAGATGCCTGGAGAGATGGGGGCCCCAGGGCTGGGAGAAGCTCCAGCCTTGGGGATCTGAGACCTGGGTCCTAGTGCCTGCTCTGCTCCTGCCTAGCCAGGGACCATGAATAAGTCAAGTCCCATAACCTTTCTGAGCCCTAAAGACCTCAGCCCTAAAGTGAGCAGATTAGGTTAGAAGTAGATGATGCCAAAGGTCTCCGACAGCTCAGAATTTCTGAGATTCTAGGGATAGAATTGCAGTCCTTGGCTAAAGAGCACAGGAAAAACTCTGTGTCCTGTAACAAGAGACAGCCCTGTCTGCCAGCTTACTTTGTGGACTATTAACAACAAAACTCCCAAGAACGACTACCTTCATGGCCTTTGTTCTTCCTTCAAATAAGGCAAACAGTTATGCCTTCTCAGCTGTGCCATTTATGCCAAAAATTCTGTCATATTCCTTCTACCTGCATGGGTGAGCCATGATTTCAGCCTCAGAATATTAATGTTCCCTGAAAGTACAAAACTTACAGTGAGGAAAGAAAGAAAAAAACCAGGTAGAGAGCTCAAACACAGACAACTCATTACAGGGTGAAGTGGGATGCACAGTGTTCCCCCCGAATTCATGTTTGCCTGGGACCTGTGAACATGGCTTCCTTCGGAAATTGGGTCCTTGGCAGGTGTAATTAAGGTAAGACGGGGCCACGCTGATTAGAGTTGGCCCTGACCCCATGACTGGTGTCCTTGTCAGGACTGGGAAGTTTGGACACAGAGACACAGATGTGCAGAGACCTTTTAAAGGTGGAAGCAGAGACTAGTGCGAACCATCGCTGAGATGAGGAATGCCAAGGATTGCTGGCAATCAAGAGAAATTAGGAATACAGAACAGACTGTCCCTCAGAGCCCTCAGGGAGGAACCCACCTTGGAGACACCTTGATTTCAGAATTACTCAGAACTGTGAGAGAATATGCCCAAATTACCTCTCGTGACTCTGTAGTTGTCTGATTCTGTCCTTACAGGTCAAAGATACCCTTTGCCACGTCCTCCTTACCCAGACAAGCTCCAATCAATTCAGACCCAAATCAGCTAACTGACATGAACATTCACAGGCTACTTATTAACACAATATAAATGGTATTCTGTGCACAAATATTTATTGGCTTGGCTTCTCTTCCTCTTTGATTCAGCTGTCAGACCACCCTTTCCTCTCCGTGTACCAGTGACTTATGGAAGCCTTGAGATGGAGACATTTGGGGAGGGGGTGTCTCCCTCCCTGGCAACTCAAGAGGACCTGACATATTAGAACGAGCTCCAATAATTCTGTGGGTCCCCTGATAAATACCTCTTAAGGAAAACCAAACCAAACCAAACTTCTAAAGAATTCCTCTGTTCCTCTTCCACTCTGGTCGGATGTGGATTTCGTTTAGTTCGAGGCTCTGCAATGAGATAGCCCAGGGTCAAATCCTGGCCCCACCAGTTACAGATCTTGTCCTTCGCCCTCATCTAAAGGTGTTGATACAGAGATGGTATTTTACAACAATCCTGGCATATGGTAAGTGCTTCCAAATATCAGCTGTACCATCACTACTGCTAACCTCTCATCCAGTTTTCCTTAGTAAACTCCCACATCTGGCAGAAGTGATCCCAAGAGATACTCTTTCCTACCTGACACAGAGACCTCACCGACAATGAAGGAACTGGCTGGCCGACTGGTTGGACTTCCTCCAACAAGTCTGCAATTAACCCCAAGAGTCACTTTATTCTTTATTCTTCTAACATGGAACCATGGTCAACTTAATGAATCACTGGATAGTATGTGTTCTTCATCACGTTCTGTAACAGCTCCAACAGGTGTTCTTGTTTCTGTGCTAAAAGGGGTTCTGGCAGTGCACAACCTGGAGCCCTCTCCTCTCTCTCCTGCTGGGGGTCCCTCTCTTCCCAAGAAGGCCTGTCCCCTCACACACTCCCTTCCTGCAGGTAAACCTACTCTTGCTTGGCGTGGCTTTGCTGACTAACCTCTTCAACGCCCTGAAATAAAACCCTAGGCCAGCACTGGGAGCCTCTGGCAGACTCTGCTCCTCAAAACTGCCCTGTGAATAGTGTTGTGTCAAGAGAAGGATAGCAGAAGGCCAAGTATAATGACGACAAAAACCTCATGTCACCCCAGTCCATTAGCCTTGTTGATGGCAGCTTAGACAAAACATAATCGACTCTAGATGGAGGCCACATGACAGCTTTGAGGAGAAAGCAGGGAGGAAGAGGGCCAGTTTCTCCTCCACTGTATCTGCGATTTAACTAAACAAGTCAGAGTAGAGGAAAAAATAAAATAAAATAAAAATAAAATAAAAAACAACTCCACAGCAGGAGAGAAGCAAGTCCAGAGGTAGGAGAAAGCCCAGCCATCCACACTTACTGCCATGGGGCTGGAATGGTGTCAGAGGCATTGCTGGAAGGAGCCAAGGTACATCCTGGGCTACCCAGAACCATGCCCTTCTGGCAACCTGGGCTGACTCCGGCCCTGCTCTCACTCACAGTGAGGTTTTGATGCCCTGGGTGAGCCCCTCTGCCAGCACAGAACCACTCTTGGCATATGCAGGCTGGGCCAGGCCTGCCTATTCTCTCCAGGGAGAGTTAGTTCTGTTGGAGCTGTCCTCAGAGTAACCACCTCAAATCCAAAGTGATGGAGAGCACTGGCAATGGCAGGGCCAATCCTATTTCCAACAGATGCCACGAGAAGTGTATTTATTTTTGAATACTGAGCACTGATGACTAGATCTAGACTAGATCTCATTCATCAAACCAGACTGGCTGGCTGCAAGGAAGGAGGAAGCCCCTCGGCAATCTCGTGCAACATCTTTCCCAAATCAGGTGCCACAAAATGAAAGGACCGTCCGAAGTCACACACAATTTGGGAAAGAGAAGGGGTGGATCAACAGAGAACTAAACACATTGATATGAACATTATTCTCAGTAGGCCACAATTCAGGCCCTGAAATTGCCTTTGTGCAAACTCACTCATGTGGTAACTGTTAATTTTAACCATCTTCTTCCACAAAGTCATAAGGTCGCACACTCAACCTGCAGAAATTTTGGAAGATGTCCTACAAGTTCCTAGTAAGAGGAAAGTTACCCTATGAGAGAAATGTGAACCTCACATTTAAATGTCAGGAATGGCTACTAACCCACGAGTTTTCCCAAAAGAAAATCACTGACCTAAAAATATCTGGAGATTGAGTCACCGTTAAGCACGCACATTTAACTGAGTACTTTTACAGGCTCTTCTTCAAATACAGAAAGGAAGCTGGCTTCTCCCATGAGCAAGCATCCCTGCTGTACTCTCACTGGAGGACAAATGGGTAAAGCACTCAGTAAAATCACAAGCAAAGTTGTTCTCGCTATCACAGAGAGACCATTCAATCTTTACCTGAGAACAAACAAAAAATCATAAGCCAGGTGTTTCCTCTGTGGAAATCCTAGACTTTTCTAAAAAGACAGGCACTTTAATGAAGATATTTTATAGCTGTACACATGTGTTAAAGCCCCTAGACTGGGGGCACCTGGGTGGCTCAGTGTTTGAGCGTCTGCCTTCGGCTCAGGTCCTGGATCCTGGGATGGTGGGATTGAGTCCTGCATAGGGCTCCTCCTAGGGAGCCTGCTTCTCCCTCTGCCTATGTTTCTGCCTCTCTCTGTGTGTCTTTCATGAATAAATATTTAACATCTTAAAAACAAAACAAAACAAAACCCTATACTGTAGGGCGCCTCGGTGGCTCAGTCAGTTAAGCGTCTGACTCTTGATCTCAACTCAGGTCTTGATCTCAGGGTTGTGAGTTCAAGCCCTGCGCTGGGCTCCCTGCTAGGCATGGAGCCTACTTAAAAAGCAAAACAAAAAAACCCTTATACTGTAATTAAACTCTGTAATATCAAAAGCATCTCAGTTTACTAGAACCTAAGGAACCTAAGCACTTAGTTTGCTGGAATTTTTAAGGGAAGGGTACAATTGAAGAGAAGAGCCTCTCTAGATTTACTGCACTAAAGAAATTTCCTGGACCTGTCCTAGGAACAGTACAGATCTCATTCAGTCTTCTGAGTCTGCAAACAAACTGCCAGAAGGAGGAAACTAGAGGAAGTGGCTAGAGGCAAGACGTAGTTTGTGCCTGGCACAACCCTTGACTAAAGAACCATGGACCCCATGGAACTCACTAAAGCAAAGAGGCAAGTGTCACTCAGAGCTAAAACAGGAGACTTACAGCTACCCAGAAAGAGAGAAATAAATGTAACTGGGAATCTCCATTTTTGAGCATTCTGGTTTCCCAAGGCCCCCAGCGCCAGAGCAGAGCACAGTGACCTGGCTAAGACGGCCAGTGTGCACACCCCCCACAAAAGCATTGACACCTGCAGCCCACTATAGCTGTGGCATTTGCCCTTCACCCAGGCAGCTAGTGTCAAGAAGTAGATGTGTGAGAAGACCTAACCAACAGGTCAAGCCCCTTGCCTCCTTCCCAAAGGAGAGAGACTCTGCCCACAGGGCTAGCTCACCAGTTCTCTAGGTCCTCCTGGCTCTGTGGCTCTCTGATGATAAATTCTGTCACTTGTGGAAGCAAGAGCTCCTCTCGGGGCTCAGCCACCAGACCCTTTAACACAGGCTTAGAAAGCAGGAAAGGTTCTGGGCCCCTTGCCCTTCCAAGACCGAGAAGGTTCTAGAGACAAGGGTATACAATGTGCATGGCTTTTTATTTTTATTTTATTTTATTATTTTATTTTTATTTTTATTTTTTTGTGTGTGTGCATGGCTTTTTAAGGAACGTTTTACTTATTTCTGTTTTATAACCTCAGACGCTGTGAGTAGAAACAGGATCTCATGCCAGCTTAGAACAGCAGGCTTAAAGGTCACATGGATTCCATTGTGACAAGTGCCCAAGTCTTAGAAGATAAAATCCACTAGCTAAATGCTAATAGGAAGGACTGATTCACACTCGGGTCCTTGGGCTAAGAATGAAAGGAAGGGTAGTGTGAGATAGTTACCACCTGGTACTAAACAAGCCAGGTCCAGCACTGGGCCTCCATGGAGGCCCTGCCTAGCATCTGCCATCAGTTCTGCTGATTCTGGGCACTCAACAGAGCCCCGTCCCCAGCTTCTGGGTCACAACCCAAGTGGAAGGACCCAGAGGTGCAGGATTCTGGCTGTGAGAAGAGGGAAGGGATCCCATTTGTGTCTCCACACCGGTGGCTTCTCTTCTCAAAATGTGCTGTGCTGTGCAACTCTGGGTAGATCACTTGCCCTCTATGAGGATTTTGAAGCTTACCCTAGCTTCATGGAGCCCATGTTGTTCATAAATGAACAAGAGCTTTTAGAATCTGAGGACCTGGGATCCCTGGGTGGCGCAGCGGTTTGGCGCCTGTCTTTGGCCCAGGGCACGATCCTGGAGACCCGGGATCAAATCCCACGTCAGGCTCCCGGTACATGGAGCCTGCTTCTCCCTCTGCCTATGTCTCTGCCTCTCTTTCTCTCTCTCTCTCTCTGTGACTATCATAAATAAATTAAAAAAAAAATTTAGAATCTGAGGACCTGCGTTTGAGTTCAGATTCTGCCAAATGACCTTGAGTGACCTTGGGTAAATTATCTAAGTTTTATGAAAGTTTCTTTTTCTTCTATAAAATGGGGGAGGGGAGATTGCATACATTACAGGTTACTAAAGGGAAAGCAGTTAATGAAATTATGTAGATTTTTAAAAAGCTTTATAATTACAAAATACCCACAGATATACTCAGGATAAAATTTATAAAATGCCTTGAGCTTTTTAGAGAAAAGCTGCCTTATTAAATATTTCAAGATGAGAAAAATGTTAGTTTTAAAGCAATAGCTAGGGACTTTTAACACATGAAGAACATGGAATTGGGTCCTCCAGGCAGTCCTGAGCTTGGCTTTATCAGATCCTTTACTGATAACACTGAAATAGATAGCAAAACAAAAATTCAAAAGCTCTAAGACAGAAAGGGCTGATATATTTGGGGTCTCTGCTACCTAGACTGCTTTTCGAAGTAAACAGATAGAAGTAGGTTCACATCCTCAAATGTTCCTGTCTCCTCATCCATCCAACACAAACATCTCTCCCAGCCTTGGGAAACAAGCTTTCAGCCTTCTCTAAGGCCCAAGGGCAAGTCCCAACTGCTACCCCTCGTCACCCAGTGGCCTCCTCCTCCTCTGGTTTCTATCTAAAGCTTACCTGTGTCAGCCATTCATCTGCTCAGAGCCCACCTCCATATACCTCCACCCAACACCACAGGGGAGAGTTTTCAATACTATGCACCATAAGGCAGGTGCATCTCAACTGCTAGCTCACTTTACAGGGGTTCCTCCTCTCCTGGGCTTCCCCTACGCACACATGTCTCCCAAGAGATGAGGAGCCAGCCATCAAGAAAGACTCTATCATCAAAAATGAGGAAACTGCTTCTCCATAATGGGGAAAAAAACCGTGATCTCATTTCTCAAAAATTGATACACCTGTATACATTGGAAGCACCCTCATGGATAAAACAGTGGTTTGTAAGTGGAGAGGACAGAGCTGTCCCCACCCCAGCCCCGCCAAAAAAGTGTGTCAATATCACAGGGGTGGGGAGGATGTTATGTAAATCTACACCCTTCTTCTGATATTCCACCCAGCTCCCAAGGGTACCAAAGGCATTAGCTTCATTCTAAACTCTGTGAAGAGTATGAAAGAAGTATAATACATGGCATCCATGAAATAACTGGGAAATAGTGCAGCTCTATGAGTATTTTAGGTACAGAATCCTAAAGTACCAACTACAAATACTAGAGGAATTCAGACAAAGGAAGCAAGGAGGATGACTAGATAGCTAGGGACTCATGGGAAGAGATGGGACACAAGAGGAGGTGAGAAGCAGGGGTGGGGTGCAGACATCAGGCTGGGCTCACTGGCTGACCCAGGACCCAAGAATGCTGGACAGTCAGGAGACAGGCAGACAGGGCAAGAGGGAGGATGTAGGGGCAGAGGTGGTGATTCACTGTGAAATGAAATTTCAGGGCTTTACTTACAAGGAAAAGGTGGCGTCCCACACATATTTGGCTGTGGCTATGTGTGCTGTGCAGACACACTGAAGGTCTGAGTGCACATGGCAGGAGGTGTGAGAAGCATTTCTTTGGCTCTGTGTAACCTGATCCATGGGGCACTAGACAAGCGTTGTCATGCATCATTTGAATATCATTGCAAGCCCACGATGGCATTCAAATCATTTTTCTTTTTTAAAATATAGTTAACACACAACGTCACCATGCAAATAGTTTTGAACAATCTACTGATCTATATGGGAATTTTCATTTGGGAACCCATCCCCTTAAGGCCCTAAAAATCATACCGTCTCCCACCTTTGCATTTTGCAAATACCCCTTTCATAACTAGAAAATGTGCAAGCCTCATTTCTACATAAAAGTAATGACTTATGTTCCTTTTGTTTCTATTGGGGATTCTGGTCTATGCCCTTCTAATTCAATCCTCATGTAAATTCTATACAAGTTTAAATTTAATGGTGTTGAGCACGCAGTGGGGCACTCAGTACATATTTATTGGCCAAGTCTGTGGGAAGGCCTAACGCATCACCATTCTGATCCCTTAAGCAGAATTTTCTCAGGAGGAGATTATTTCATTAGGCTGAGAGGTACAGATCTTTGTAACTGCCACACTCTGTGGAGCAAAAGACAAAGCTCAATGTGACCTGGGCTGTCAGCAGCTTTTGGATATTTTAAAGACCATCTCAGAATTCAGGCAAATAATTATCCATCTAAATGAAACTTTTCCCCTTTCCATCACTCAGAGAAGCTACTGTCCAATACCATATTTCTTTTACCTTTTCCCTTGTTTGTCTGAAGCGTATCTTGGCAGGTTCAAAGAGCTATAAATCAATCTACTTCAAAACCTGCTCACATAAAAAGAAAGAGAAATCAGAGCCCAAATGGGCTGTTTTAGGGAGTAGAAGGAAGGAAAGGCACCCAAAAAAAAGTTAGACAGAAAGCCACTCATTTAAAAAAAGAAAGAAAGCTACACATTGATTGTTGGCATTCAGCTAAATACCCAAATACCGCTAGAAGACTCACAACTTCTACTAACTTCCTCCAAACATCCAAAACAACAAGATTACCTATGGTATTTTCCCACCAACATGAGTTTAGGACGTAATCCAGAAAATTAAAAGTCAAATACAATTAATCCTAGGTTAGTTAACCCGGATTGAAACATTGGTGGAATTGTAACATGGAGATCCTTTCTGGCATCTAAGGAAAATGCAAAAATCCCTCCTCAAATATCTATGGTATGTGAAACAAATTTGTATAAATAGGTCAGAACAATTGTTACAAAGATTTCTACTTCATCTAGATGCTTTCTGTGGGTATACACCGATGATGTCGGGGTAGTGAGGCAACTCACGTCAAGGCGGAGAAATTCACAGGCTTTAGGGGACAGACAGACCTGGCCTAAATGGCAACTGTACCATTTATTGTGTGACTTTGGGCAAGCCTCTTAACCTCTCTGCACCTCAGCTTCCTTACCCATTAAATAGGGGGGGTGGTGATAAGAGTGTCCTGCTATTACAATAAAAATGAAAAAATGCAACCCCAGTGCTAACTTGGCAGTGGTGTCCTCACTAGAGAAGGCAGGGGAGGGGCTTGCTTTATCCAACAAGGCTAGAGAATCACAGTCCAGAGCCGCATGTCCAGGGTTTCAGGTCTGGTTGGTCCTGCTTCTACACTTGCCTGTGAGTGATCATGACCAATCCAATCTAAACATCTTCTACAGGGGACGAGTGGGTCACACGCATCCACATTCCTGTCCCCACTCCAGACCATTTGCTTCTCCATCAGCCACCCAGAGAAAAAGATGAAGTTTACAAACCCACAGGATAGAGTTTGAAGACTCTCACGCCTTGAACCCAGTAGTGCTAGTGTTCTCTGGCTGGTGCTACCAAATCACTGTATCTTGAAAATGAAGGGGCAGAACCAGATGATAGTAAAAACGCCTATTTGTGTAACTCCACAATTTATCGGATGCTTGGGAGTTAAATACATGACCTCAGTTATTCCTCAAACATGTCACAAAATGCCCTGAAGTTGACAGTAGAGACCAATTACATAATGTACTGTTTACAAAGTGCATCCTCAGACGTTATCTCATTTGGTATTTGCGATAGTTCTGTGAGTTATTATTAATGCAAGCAAGGAAACTGAGACCCGGGACCCTCCTTGTGCCACGCTGCGTGTAAGGCTCTAGGAGTATCTATCTCAGAGGCCCCTCGCAGAGCTGGATGGATCCTGACTACTCCACCCCCAGCGATGGTCTCTGAGGCCTCTCCCATCCAAAGAGAGCCTTAAAAAAAAGAAAAAAAAAATCTGCATTCCTCTTAGAAGCTCTCTGGTGGCAAAGATAAGATTTCTCTGGCAATTTCCCTGCAACATTCAGCTTTCTAAGCAGAGTCAATAAGTAGTCTGATGAGTGATATTACTGATAGACCCAGGAAAGGGACTGTGTTTTCCAAATTGGGGAAAATATCCTTGGCTACATGCTACTTGGCATTTCCCATCATCTTACTATTTAGAAGGGCACATTCTTCAAGGTCATTGACAAGAGAGGGTAAGCACTTTATTTATACTATCAGAATAGAGAAAAGCATCACAGCCAAGGTATTTGGAAGCTGAGAAGTTGAAGTCCACGGTGGGAACATAGTTCAGGACACACAGGGAGCTAGCTGTGTGGAACTGGAAGCTCGGCAGGCAATGATGGACAGTAACCTCTGGGCCAAGCATGGCCTGATGGTGGGGCAAAGGGTGTGCAGGCACCACGGAAGGGTCAGAGGGCAGAGGCCCAGCAGAAAGAGGGCTTGATAAATGTTTGCTGAACAAATGAAAGGCTCTGGTGCATCACACACTCCTAGGAATACTGTGTCTCCCTCAATTTTAGAGAGAATAACGTCATCATTGGATGCCTGAGAAAGTTAATAGGAAACCACGTAATGCATATGGAAATTTACTAAAATGCATCATTCCACATTAAGTGAACAAAGCTAGGAAGGGAACATGCACAATATGGTGCCAGTTATATAAGAAAGAAAGAGGGGCGCCAGGGTAGCTCAGTTGAGTGCCCGACTCTTGATTTTGGCTCAGGTCTTGATCTCAGGGTCATGATATCGAGCCCTGAGTTGGGCTCCATGCTGGGTGTGGAGCCTGCTTGGGATTCTTTCTCTCCTTCTCCCTCTGCCCCTCTCTCCCTGCTTGTGCTCTCTAAAAAATAAATAAATAAATGAATGAATGAATGAATAAATAAATAAATAAATAAATAATACTACCTTCTAAAAAAGAAAAGTATTTCTGACATTTTAAACAATTGGAAATTTGAACACATAGTTCAAATTTGATTAGAGAGTTGATAGTAAAGAATCACTGTTACTTTTTAAAAGTGTAATGATAGTATTATAATCATGTTTAATAAAGGGATCCTTATTTTTTAGGTGATATCATAGAAATATTTACAGATAGAAGGACATGATGTTTGGAATCTACTTCCAAATTAACATGGGCTGGGGAGTGGCTAGAATAGAGGGGTCAGGAGTGGTCACTGCTGAAGCTGGTGATGGGTACGTGGGGGTTCACTATAGGATTCTATTTCTGTATATCTTTAAAATTCCCATAACAAACGCCTATAAATGAATGAATGATTATATTTAGCTACATTCCAAATAGTTTCCTATAGTCACTGAGGTTCAAGTGTACGTTCAACTACAGTAACAGTCAAGACTCTTTTGTTCTTGGGATGATTATGGTAAATAATAGTCACTTATGGCAAATATGTCGTAGGCTGCTCCCACTAGTGTGCAGGTCATGCAAATCTCATTAGAAAATGAACTCCAAATTTAATTCCAAAATTAACAAGCAAAAATAACCAAAGATATTACTTTTGAAGGGCTCCCTTCCATTAATGTAGACACTTAGTGCCGGTTGCACATACAAACAGGCTCTTTATTAAGGCAGGACCCCAATGATGCAAACTAACTCTTCATTTCAACTCAACTAATATTCCCAAAGTGCTCAGCACACAGGAAGGAGCTGCACATGACACAACTATGACTGGAAACCTCTGTCTGCTCCACAGAGCTTAGGGCTCCTCCTATATTGGGATTCTTCAAACTCAGGTGCTAGATGCTCCCCCACCCCTGGAGGAAAATATAGTCCTGACAGATTGCCTCAGGGCTTTTATTCAATTCTTAGAGTTAAGTTACTTTTATTCAATTATTATTTATTATACTGTTTCTTAAAATGTAAACACATAAAACTCGGCATAAACTTCTTTTAGCACTTTTAAACGATGGCAACCAAGATAAATGTACAAATAAATACAAATAATACTATTCAAACACTGAAAGTCAGATTAACTACATTAATATAATGAGGCTGATGTCATTTTTTTAAAAACTTAAGTTTCTTTGTTTTTAGGTAATCTCTGCACCCAACGTGGGGCTCAAACTCATGACTCCGAGATCAAGAGGTGCAAGCTCTTCTGACTGAGCCAGCTAGGCGCCCCTGATGCCATCTTTCAGACCTGAAATCCAGAGACAATGTCACCATGTTCCTGCCTCCTCCTGAGCAGGTCCTGTGGGTAAGCACTGGGCACAGTGTGACAGCTGCATTCTTGAGCCCCCTCCTCTCTGCTGGGAGCGCTGCTGCAGCCCTGCATGGACACAGTGCTCTGTGCTATCCCTTGGCTGCCCCAGTGCTACTCACCTTCTCCATGCTAAGTCCTTTTATACTTTTCTCTATAGCAGCTTACCTGGATCCAACTCGTGAGAAATTCACACACAAATGGGGAGCATTGGGGCCATGTGGCTGGACCCAGGTATAATGAGGTTATCCCAGTGATCCAGGGCAAGCTTTTTAAATATTTCCAATTATTGTTTTTTTATAGATTTTATTTATTTATTTGTCAGAGAGAGAGAGAGAAAGAGAGAGAGAGAGAGAGGGTGAGCACAAGCAGTGGGGAGAGGCAGAGGAAGAGGGAAAAGCAGACTCCTGGCTGAGCAGGAAGCCTGATATGAAACTTGAACCCAGGTTCCTGGGATCATGACCTGAGGCAAAGGCAGACACTTAACCGACTGAGCCACCCAAGTACCCTCCAATTATTGTTAATGCAAAACCAATATGTCTGAGTGTTCTTAATTTAAGGAGAACTCAAGGAATCTCTAGAAAATATCCTTGACTTGGGATAGAATGTCATGGTGCTACTGGAGCAGAGAAAAAGTACCACAGGGACACAGATGAGAAGTCACAATCTATCTCAGAAACAATATAAGCCACCACCTGACATAGTAAATTGAGAATTTAATAAGTTTAAGCACATGCTTAAAAAGATTGATGTAAAAATACACTGGAGGGTCTCGATTCCAGTGAGTGGCTAGGGTCCTAATCCAACCTCCTCTTCTCCTTGTCCTTTAGAACCACAATATGGTATTTTGGCATGAACAAATCAAGACATGGAGCATTGTCTCATATCACTCTAAGGTGTTACAACTGGGATCTATACTGTATAGTCTATACCTCCCGAAAACACTGAGGACAATCTATACCAAACAATGCCACAACTAGGCCAGCTGGGCTGCATGAATGGCATGGCGTACCAGCAAGAGAACAGCCAGCACTGCTTAAGGAAACTGAAAAAGTAGAAACCTCCTTGAACAGAATCCCCTTCTTCAGACACCCCCCTCCCATGCCCACCCCATGCTATGATGCCATTTCCACAGCTCAATCTTTTGATCAATCTAAATCAGTTTTTTTTTTTTCAAGGTTGTTCTTTATTCTGGGACACTGACTTTCCTACATTTTTGGTGTTAAAATATCTTTTCTCAATAGATGGCAACAACAGAGGCACCTGGCTGGCTCAGTCGGTAGTGCATGTGACTCTTGATCTCGAGGTTGTGAGTTCGAGCCCTAGCACAGAGATTACTTAAAAAGAAATGAACAAGAGGGGCACCCTGGTGGCTCAGTTAAGCATCTGCCTTGGGCTCAGGTCACAATCCCTGGGTCCTGGGATCAAGTCCCATAGTGGGCTCCCTGCTCAGTGGAGAGTATGCTTCTTCCTCTCCCTCTGTCCTGTGCTTGTTCTGTCTCTCTAGTGCTCTCTCTCTCTCTCAAATAAATAAAATATTAAAAAAAACAAAAAACAATAACAAAAAAACAAACAAGGGGTGCTTGGCTGGCTGAGTCAATTAAGCATCCAACTGTTAATTCATTCAGCTTGGTTCGTGATCTCAAGGTTGTGAGACTGAACCCTGCGTTGGGCTCTGCACTCAGTGTGGGGTCTGCTTGTCCCTCTCCCTCTGCTCCTCCTCATTCTCTCTCTTTCTTTCTCAAATAATAAATAAAATCTTAAAAAAATAAACAAACAGGGCGCCTGGGTGATTCAGTCAATTAAACATCTGCTTCGGCTCAGGTAATAATTCCAGGGTCCTGGGATCAAGTCCCACATCAGGCTCTCTACTCATTGGGAAGTCTGCTTCTCCCTCTCCCTCTGCCTGCCACTCCTTCTGCTTGTTCTCTCTCTGTCAGGGAAATAAGTAAAATCTTTAAAAAATATAAACAAATAAATAAAAAGATGGCAACACAGGAGATGACAAGGGTTTTTTATTTCCTTCCCTAAAAAGATGAAAATTTGGCAATCCCATGTTGGACTTCCTCCTTTGTTTTTTTTATGCTCTGACACGACTAAGGGAACGGTATACAAACACATGTTTGGACTGATTGTGCACAAATGGGGCAATTTTCAAAGCTTCTTCTTCTTTTGCCCCCAGGATACTGGATAAAACATAGCTGATAAGACTACCTCCCTCTCCTATCACATACATACCACATGGTACAACTCAGTGATAATGTGGACGCCCAGCACTGAGCAAAGACCAGAAAGTAATGACTCCAGATTAGACTGGCTAACACCTTGGCAGTTCTATTCAATTTCAAAGTGACACTAAATTAGACTTGGAGCTAAATGAAAGCATGATGCAGAGTAAGGCACATTGGAAGAAAAGAGAGAAACCGAACATCAGGCAAGATCTGGGAGCCACAGAAGACCACAAGACCATGTTTAATTCAATGCATAGAAAACATAAGCACAGCCATAGAAAATTCTTTTTTTTAAAAAAAAGATTTTAGTTATTTATTTATTCATAAGAGACACAGATAGAGAGGTAGAGACACAGGCAGAAGAAGAAGCAGGCTCCATGCAGGAAGCCCAATGTGGGACTTGGTCCCAGGACTCTAGGATCATGCCCTGAGCCAAAGGCAGAGAGCCACCCAGGCATCCTGCCATAGAAAATTCTAATGTGAGGAACCCCGAAACTCTCAGAACTACTGTCAGAAAGCCTGGCCATACCATGTCAGGTTCAGACCTTGGAGATGGCAAAGTGACGTAGAGAATTCGGAAAATGCTCATAAATATGACCGAAATTATATTCCCAAGTATTGGTTTAGGAGAGGGACAGGTGGGAGAGCTGGTTTTTCCTGGGCTGAGAGAGAAGAGGCGGGGCCCTTAACAAAGCTATCCAAACAGGAAGCTGGGCAGTGAGGTGCAGGGCTCCTTCCTGATGCTCTGGGGTGAGGACAAACAGGACCAGTGCCGTGGTACAGGAGCCAGGATTAGATGTGACAGAGGAACTGACACATGTATCAAGAAGGCCAGGAGACTTCTCTGGAGACCAGAGAAAATATGGCCAGCTTTCCCTGGCAATTCCAGCACATTCTGCCCAGAGGGCAAGGTGGAAGGCCCCAGGTCCACTGCTCCTCATTTCCCAATGATCCTATTCTCCCTTCATAGGATGACCTTTTAAGAGAAGTGCTCTACGTCACCTGGTCTCTTCTTAGGCTTAGAGTGACGGTATGTAGAAAAGAAACATAGTTGGCCCTAAACATCCAAAAAATGCTTTAGGATCTCCATGTAAGGCTGCTGCCTAAGTAAGACTGGTTCTTAGCATTCTTAGAAATGGAAAAGAGACATTTAAAATAGACCACCCTCATAGAAAAATGACACAGAAGCTCTCTTTCTATACTGCCAAGAAATATTAAGTGGGGGAAAAAAGCAAGGTTCCAAATGGTGTGTACAGTATGGTACCGTTTGGGTGAAAGGGAAGGGGATATTCTTGGTGAATTTGCTAATGTCATTCACCTGGCATATAATATCCTGGCTGTGCACAGAACACTTCTGGAGGATGAAGAAACCAGTAACGCTGGTCGCCTCGTAAGGAACAAAACTAGGTAGCAGGAGTCAGGGGCAGACGGAGATGTATTTAATGTCTCACCTTTTGTGCCTTTCGAACATTTTCTTTCATCACATAAATGCATTACCCAGTTTTAAAATTTGAATTAAAAGCGTTAAAAGTGTTGTCAATGTAAAGTAAAAACAAAACAGGCCTTATGCAGCAAAGGGAACACTTTGGTTGTTCCTCTGGACAGCTGTTTGCCTGGCACACAACCAGATGCTCAGTTTGTTGAACTTAATGAACCTCTACTTAAAGGCAACAAAAGAGGATCAGAAACAGGGCAAACCCACATGTTCCAGTTCTTTCGTAAGCTCTTTACCTGGCTGCTACTTCACTATGACAAGAGATCGGTAAAGGGGGCCTTGCAATGGGGTCTGGTGCCCAGCCTTCACAGGTAATGATAGATCTGATCATCTGTCCACATCAGCCATTTTATAAAAAGAAGACATTTATTTATTTATTTATTTTATTGGTGTTCAATTTACCAACATACAGAATAACCCCCAGTGCCCGTCACCCAATCACTCCCACCCCCCACCCTCCTCCCCTTCTACCACCCCTACTTCGTTTCCCAGAGTTAGCAGTCTTTACGTTATGTCTCCCTTTCTGATATTTCCCACACATTTAAAAGAAGACATTTAATCCAAAAAACATGATGCCCTGGAACCAAGACAACACAAATAAATATGCAGATATGAAAAATGATCCTTCAGGGAGATGACGTCAGCAGGTACACAGTATTAACACAAAAATAGAAGGACAGGGGGTTACCAATGTCCATGCATGGCCAAAGAAATTGGAATATAAAAAGCTGCTATATGGGCAACCCAGGTGGCTCAGAGGTTTAGCACCGCCTTCAGTCCAGGTCGTGATCCTGGAGACCTGGGATCGAGTCCCATGTCAGGCTTCCTGCATGAAGCCTGCTTCTCCCTCTCTCTGCCTGTGTCTCTGCCCTCTCTCTCTCTCTCTGTCTCTCATGAATAAATAAATAAATAATTTTTTTTTTTTTTTTAAAGCTGCTATATAAAATTCTCAAGCCAGGGGCACTTGGGTGGCTCAGTGGTTGAGTGTCTGCCTTTGGCTCAGATCATGATCCTAGGGTCCTGGGATCCAGTCCCATATCAGGGTCCCCGGAGGGAGCCTGCTTCTCCCTCTGCCTGTGTCTCTGCCTCTCTCTGTCTCTCATAAATGAATACATAAAATCTTTAAAAATTAAAAAAATAAAATTCTCCAGCCAGATCACATTAAGAGGCATTTGAATTTCCAGGGCTCCATTCCTGGGGACAATTTACCCCAAAATGGACCAGGAAGGCTTTGATACCTCATGCTCCAGTCATCTCCACTCTCAGATTGGTCAAGGAGCACTCAAAACCCACACTGCAATAAGCACCAGAATACTATTAACAGAAGATCACAGCAGAAATTCTGCCACATGAAATTCTCTTACTTTGGAAGTCTCCCTGCTAGGGTTTTTCAAAGAACCAGGATTTAGGAAAAAAAAAAAAAAAAAAAAAGGAAAAAAAGACAGACTCCACCCCATCTTTCATAGGATCAAAGAAATTATCTTGCATTCTGGGCAGAGGGGAACCACTATAGTCTTGGCAGGCTCTGACGGGGATTAGCAGGAAAAAGGTGACCAGCGGGACAATTAAAGAATAACAGCAAACGAGACTCCTTTCGCTGAGATGTTATAGAAAAGAAAGCAAGGTAGGGGCCCGTATGAACACACAAAGAAACTAAAACAATTATTCTAAGATGGCTGAACTCTATCGAACATCCGAGACAAAAACCCAAAACTCAAAATTCAACTCTTAAGAAGGTGCCAGTCAATAATGGTTCGTTCTAGAAAACTCATAAAAACAGAGAAGGGAAAACCAAAGGTGACTGGCTTCCTGCCAGAAATAAAGGTAACAGGTATCTTCCAATTAAAAGAGAATTGGCCGGCAAGCTGAGAGAAGATATTTATCAAAACCATGAAGACAATAAAAGAAATGAAGCTGAAAGGAAAAAAAGAAAGGGAACTCTTCCAATTGCAACGAGAGGAAAAGCTGTTCCATTGTACTTGCCATATCGTTTATTTCAAGCTCAAGAAGAGGAGAAAAACCGGTGAAGAAGCTACATTACCAGCAGAAATCAGTCACACACTTGTGTTCCTGCCAGGCAAGGCAGGCGCTGCTGGTGCTGCCCCTGCTCGAATGACTAAGTAACTTGCTTAAATGCATTTGACACACGATCCTTGAACTTCCGAAAAGCACTTAATACAGTAGCTCATGAAATCTTAATCTAAAAATGTTCATCCATTTATAATCAAGCTGCATCACACTGACAAATGGGCAGGAGGGCCAAAGATATTTGGGAAGATGCTGTGAGGACTGGTATTACCAGGGACTTTGTTTATCACTTCGAGGGGTTTCTTTCCCCCTTTATAAAGAGAATAAAAGAGATCTGTCATCTAAAAGCAGGTGTAATTACAAGGACTAACAAAGAAAATGAATTACACAATTCAATAAAAGAAAAAAATGTTTTAAATGCAATGTGACTTAGAAAACTCCACAGACGTTTATGCGTTAGTGAAATATGGAATATGTTTAATGAACTGGGGGCAGGAGGCAGGGGAAAAAATTAGTTCCTGATAGAAAAAGACTTCATGGTAGATATGGGGGAGGGGGGAGCATAAAAAGGCGACAGAACATTGTATTTGGCAAATCGGTAGTGGTTACTGTGTGCCAGGCACTGTTCTAAATGCTTCAGCTATAGGAAGTCCTGTAATCTTCAAAACAACCTTCCAATCTAAGTACCATCGTTATGCCTGTTTGATAGGTGAGAAAACAGAGGCATGGAGAGGTTAGCTAACTTGCCCAAGGTTACAGCTTATCAGAAGTAGGGCTAGGACTCTAATCCAGGCACTCACTCCAAAATCTGTCTGCTTCAGCTCTCTGGACTCCCTTAGAATTTAAATACTGAGAGTACAAGTAAAATACAAGTCATGCACTGGCTAAATCCAGGGTCAAGAGATCATCCCTTAGTCATAGCTCTGTGATGACCAGTGAGCCCTGTGACCACTGTGGGCCTTAGTTTCCTCACCTGTCCTTGGAAAAGACAAATTAGACAGAGCTCTAACTAAGGGATCATCAGCTCTAAAACGCCCCCCAGTCCATGCTGACCACCCACAGTCTATGACCTGGTCTGCTTTCTGATGGGTTACTCAAAGATTAGTTTATCCCGAAACAGGCAGCAAGTTATGTTAAGGTTCTTTCTCTGCCTCCTGACCTTCAGAAGATTACTATGTCCTCTCCATTCAAGGCAAATGACAGACAGTAATGAAAGAGGTACTGTATGGTTTCTCTTTTGGACTCGACTTAACGCGGTTTGTAACGAAATGGCCCTCAAAAAGCTCTGGGCGCAGACCACATTAACTGTGCCAAACCTACAGTCTCTCCCAGGCCCCTCTCATGAGCCTGCTCTTGGAACCTGCCCTTGGATCTGGTTACTGGAATGCAGGTGAAACGGACACACTGGAGGGGGAAAAACGACCAAAAGAGAGGAATTGCAGGGATTAAGAAATGCGGCCCAGGGTGGTTCTAATTACAGAGTTTCATGATGGCTAAATAAACCTTATCTTCTTGGTATACTCCATTCTCTTTGCTGACACCCACTCTTGAGAGTTGAAACTACAGAATTCATTATGGTGAATTCAACACCCAGTTCGGACCTAACAGACCCCCCTGAAATAGCCTTGTCAAGCTAGGCATTAAAGGTTACGCAGAGTGCATCTGTGAGTGGAGAAGGGCCTTACAGGTGGGTCATGCAGCCCTCCTTTGAGAGTCTTTTCTAAGCATCCCTGACAGGTGGCTGTCATCTGGCCTGTGCCTGGACACTTCCAAGGTCGAGGCACTGGCTGCCTCCCGGACAGCCGCTTGCACTGCTGGACAGCTCTCTGTGGGTAAGGTTCACGAAGCGCCTAGAACAGTGCTTGGCTTGGGGCCAAGGTCAATAAGCGCGCCTCCAACTAGGTCAAAAGCTGCCTCCTTACAACTTGAATCCATCGGTCCTTGGTGCCCCCCTGGAGCCCTGAAACGCAGAGGCCCCCCGGACACCCAGAGCTGTGATCAAGCCCCTCAGCCCTCTCGTTCCAGGAGCGGATCCCGGACCTCCATCACCAGGCCTGGGTCGCAGACCCCCTCCCCACACCCTAGAGGTCCCGGGAATGAGCACCGATGGAGGGATGGCCGGCATGGAGGCCTCGGTCGGGGATGTCCCCATCCTCGGTACCCGGGGCAGGAGCGGACAAAGGGCTTTCAGAAAGGCGTATCCCACCTGCCGCGGTCCAGGCTGCCTCCCTCCCCGCAGCCGGGCGAGCCTGCCCTCGGGACCCCCGCGGCGCCAGGTGACAGGCCCCGGAGGACCGGAGGCGCAGGCAGCGGCGCGATGGGCCGAGCCACGACGGGGACCTCGGGGCTCAGAGGTCTGGCCCGACGGATACCGGGCGCCATCCCGGCTTAGCAGAGCTCGCTCGGCCGTGGCTTTACCTGCGCGTGGTTGACTACCGCGGCCCAGCTTGCCCCCAGCCCGGTTCCTGCAGCTCCGCGGCTGCCGGCGGCACTCATGGAAATGCAGCCGGAACCCCTGGCCAGTGCAGCTCCCGCCGCTACCGGCCCCGCCCAAGCAACTGCCGCCACGCCCCTGACGACAGCTCCTGCCACGCCCCCGGTACGGAACTCGTCCGCTCATTGGGCAGCCCAGCTGCTGCTCTACGAGCCCCGAGAGCTCTCTGCGCCCGGCGGGCAGCCCATTGGTTGGCGGAGCTGCTCCTCAGGGCGGAGGCGGAACCTTCGGCGAACAGCTCCTCCACCGTTGGTTACCTTTGACGTCTTTAGCCCGTGGGCTGAGACGCTATTGGATAAGGCCGGAGGGGGCGGGGAAAGGGGAGGTGGGCTAAAGGATCGTGCTTGATGTTGATGGGGGCGGGTGCGGAGAGGGAGGCAATTGTGACTGCGAGCTTGTTTTGGGGGCTGGGTAAGGTCAGGTGTCCTGTGAGGTGGAGAGGAGGGAGGCCGACAAGGTAGCTCAGCTGCAGTCTGCTGGCTCCAGGCCGACCCACTTACTCACCTGTAGCCCAGGATACAGCCGACGACACGGGTCGTGACCGGGGGAGACGCGAGGGGAGTGAGTCACTGAGCAGCAAAAAGAGGAAAGGATGTGGAGGCAGTAGCCCCTGACTCTTTCCAGCCCGCTTAGGGCGAAGGGAAAGTGCTGGGCAGCGTGGACCTGCTCCTGTCCCACTTCCCTGGAAGCACTCAAGATGACCCAAGCCCAGGGGAGGCAGCCTGTAGGAAAGTAGCCCTTAGAGTCAGACCTGCTGTTGACTCACACTGGTTACATGGGCCTGAGCAAGTCACTTAACCTTTCTGCATGCACCTTGATTTCTTTGACTCCTGAGAGTAACAACAGTAGTTGACGAGATTAAATAAACCTGGTAAACACTACCAGTGCCTGGCACTCACCAGGCTTTTAATCAAGACTGGTTCCCCACCCACTCTCCTCCATGGGTCCATGGAACTAGGCCCAGTTCTAAAATTCTATGAGCCTGAAACTACTTTTGCAGTGGCATGTGCTTTACCAAGAATAGAATACTTGACTGACTTGAAATGCAACCCCTTTAAGGGTAGACAGGGCCACCCTACCAGGGCACCATTTGGCTGGAAGAGAGAGAGAGCAGGGGTTGAGATGGGAGGAGCATTCAGTGAGAGAAGGGAAGTGGTATTTCTAGCAATGTTAATTTTTTTCCAGTACATTTCAGGATTATGACAAGGAAAAATGGAGCTTTCCTCATCCTGTTCAGCCTTCCAAGTGTCCAATGGCTCAAGTTTCATGGAGCATGACCAAACAACCCTTTGAAGGCTGATCAGCACTGAACTAGAAACCACTGCATAACATTTTCCAGGGACTCCTGAAACCCAGTCCCCATTCTGAAGACATGGAAGTCCTAGTGTGCAAACAGAAATAGCCTCTTTGGCCTGAATTTAGCCCCAGACCCTTTGGGTCTACTTTTGAGAGAAACTTCACCCAAGATATTCCAGGTAGAGGAGAATCCTTTGCCAATGGTGTATTTTTCAGTCAGTTGCCATGTTACCTTAAAAAAAAAAATTGCACCTCAGCTATTTGTTCCTCTATATTATTTTCCAGCTTGAAAAAGAAAAACCCAGGCTTCAGTAGGACCCCCGAGATTCTGACTCTCGTGTTAACACAGTTTGGGCCACCAGTAAAGAGCTAGCTTGCTTTCTTCCTTTCTTTCTGTCATTTTTAAAGATTTTATTTATTTATTCATGAGAGACACAGAGAGGCAGAGACCTAGGCAGAGGGAGAAGCAGGCTCCTTGCAGGGAGCCTGATGCAGCACTTGATCCCAAGACCCTGGGATCACAACCTGAGCCAAAGGCAGACGCTCAACCACTGAGCCACCCCGATGCTCAAAATAGAGCTTTAGATCTGTTGCCAGTTGTGTGTGTGTGTGTGTGTGTGTGTATGTGTGTATGCACGCATCTGGGTGCATGCACATGTGTGAAGGCACACTTTTTTCTGCTCCAGTTTTCCAATTCTTATGTCTTTAAATAGTGCTGCTTGGTGGCCATACAATGTCTGCACAGGTTCTGAGGAAACTGGCCTGGCTCCATACAGGTCTACTCCTGCTTGTGTTTGCTAAAGGAAACTGAGATGTCATGTCAGGTCCGGCGCGGCATTAAAGTGGCTCCTGAGATCTGGGAAGATTACTCCACTTGATTCAGAGCCACAGAAAGCAGCTGTTAGGAGTAGACTGCTCTACTGGATGGATTTTTTCTCTTCCAAGTCAGGGGCATAGCTTTAGCCAAGAGTTCCAGAAAGGGACATTCATCCCATTCAGGAATTCTAAAACAAAATTGCATCACAAAGGCTCAAAAAGATGCACAGAGGGGAGCCTGGATGGCTCAGTTATGTTTCAGACTCATGATTTCCATTCACGTAGTGATCTCAGGGTCATGAGGTCGGGCTCTGTGCTGGGTGTGGAGCCTGCTTAACATTTTCTCTCTTGCTCACCCTATGTGCACCCACCCCCCAAAAGATGCACAGAATGAGCACACTTAGAGTCTTTCTCTAAAGTGATCATTTTTAAGTCCCTCAGAAGTGGTAATCACAGAATTCGGGATTTGTTTTCATATACACTTTATTTTTAAAATAATTAAAAATAAATAAATAAATAAATAAAATAAATAAAAAATAATTTTAGATTCAGAGTGCCTGGCTGGCTCAGTCAGAAAAGCATGTAACTTTGATCTTGGTGTTGTGAGTTTGAGCCCCACACTGAGTGTAGAGATTATTTAAGTAAATAAAATAAAATAAATAGTTTTAGACTCATAGCAAAATTGGGCAGAAAGTACAGATAGTTCCCATTTATCTGTCCCCTCAGCAAAGGTAGTATGATTTTTTTTAAGATTTTATTTAACAGTGAGAGAGCACATGGGTGGAAAGAGGGACAGAGGGAGAAAAAGAGAATCTCAAGCAGACTGCACTGAGCACAGAGCCCAAGGTGGGGCCCAATCTCACAACCTTGAGATCATGACCTGAGCTGAAATCAACAGTTGGACACTCAACCAAGCCACCCAGGCACCCAGGATTATTATTTTTTTTAGCATTTACTTATTTATTTGAGAGGCAGAGCATGAGTGTGTGTGTAGCAGCAAGGGGAGAAGGAGAGAGAGAATCGCAAGCATACTCCCCTTGAGTGTGGGGCTGTTGTGGGGGCTTGATCCCACAACCCCAAGATCATGACCTGAACTGAAACAAAAAATCAGATGCTCAACTGACTGAGCTGCTCAGGTGCCCCACAGGCAGGATTACTCTTATTAGCAATATCTACAGCTGGTGAAATTTTTCCTTTAGAATATCCTTATCAAAAGAGGAAGGTTCCCAGGACTGAGTTAAGGTTTTTGAGACTAGACCTCATCACCATAGTCTATGAGAGGGAAATGGGAATGGATTTGGCTAACAAAACAGTGCTAAAAACTGCAGCCTGGGTGTTCATGAAATATCTCAGAAGGTCTAAGAGCCTTAGCTCTCAGGAGCCAAAGTTTGCTGCTTTCTTTTTACACCCAGTGCTGCCTATGTAAAGTCTAGGAAAGGAGGTCAGAGTTCCTGGCTACCTTCTCATTGTTAATGGAGATGAAGTTTGTTTAGAAGTTCTAAGCCCCAGTATGCAATAGTTGCATCAAGACAAACTATGATGAAATTCAAGGGTTTGGCTTGTTTTGTTATTGGAAAAATCTTCCCACTGGCTGTTTAAAATAGTGATGAATATAGTAAGTTTATGTTTTAGGCTGCTTTCTTAAACCTTCATGTGAAGTTGTCTATAAAAAATGCATAGGGTGGGGGCACATGGGTGGCTCAGGCAGTTAAGCATCTGTCTTCAGCTCAGGTCATGATCCCAGGGTCCTGGGACTCCTTGCAAGTGGGGAACCTGCTTCTCCCTTTCCCCCTTCTCATGCTCTCTCTCACTATCTCTCTCAAATAAATTTAACAAATCTTTTAAAAATGCTTAGGGTGGTTTTATGCCCAGGAGAGTCTGGGTTTATGCCTATTGCTGTGGAGAATTTTTAATAGTGCGCCTCTTTCATCTCAAATAGTCTCAGTTTGGATGATAAACAATACAGTAATATTTACACTTACATACACAGGACCCAGCACTAAAAATGCTCATAAAGCGCACTCACAGCCACACAGGTGAAAAGTGGTTTCAGCCTTATAATCAGATACAGAGTATCAGACAGGTGGTTGGCTAAAGATGATTTCTTAGTCACCATGCATTCCTCTTCTTGACGTCATCCTTAATTACAGTAATAAAAATTGAGTTCTTCATGCTATCAACTCGAAAGGAATCAATAAAACCTGTGCATTAAATAAGTGCATCACACACCCTTTCCTGTGTAATTTCATGTTATTGAGCTATTTTAAAGCTGTTTACTTCCTACCAAGATCCCTATTTTGTTTTTCTATATATTCGAATTAGCAATAGAGTAAATATTTTTACTGCACAGGACATATAGTACTAATGAGATAAACAGAACAATAAATCAAAGTCCCATCTTAATATAGGACAAATACTTGAAAAGATACCAAAGAGACTGAGCAGTAAGCAATAAAGCATAATCAACAAAGTGAATAATTATGCAGAGGAGAAAACAATTTCTTCTGATTCCCCTTGATTTAGATTCTTACAGATTTGAACTAGGCCTCGAGAAGGTCTATGGGACTGAAGTTGGGGTGGGGCTGGGGTGGAATTCCCAGTAGATGAGGACAACAGGAACAGAGGCCTCGAAGTGGAAAAATACAAGTTGTTTTGTCTGGAGCAGAGTCCAAGTGGAGAATCAGCAGGAGTGAAGATGTAAAGGGTAGACAGGGCTGGGGATGAATGGTAGTTAATGCCTTCATCTGAGTTCATGCCTTCATCTCAGCTGCCTGAGTGTTTGGACATCCTACCACAGTCCATAGCATGCTCCAGGAATCTGCAGATTGCCTTCATAATTTTGAACCTATCTCTTTATCACCTGGTTGTTAATAGTTTCATTAAATTCACCCACTTTTTAAATTAAATACCTTCTTCAGCCTCATACAGAATTAGTAGTTCTCAACCAGGGGCAAGTTCACCCCCCAACCAGGGACATTGGCAATATCTGGAGACATTTTTTGGTTGTCACAACTGCAGGGAGTGCTGCTAGCATTTAGTAGGTAGATGCCAGGGATGCTGCTGAAAGGACAGCCCCCACAACAAAGAATTATCTGGCCCCAAAGGTCAGTAGTGCTGAGGTTGAAAAAACTGTGCACACCTAAGCAATAGTATCAGTGATATTACCAGCTTGATGTGCTGCTTATATTTGGTTCTACTTTACATGAAAATAATTTTACAACTATTAAATTTTAAAATGTTCTTCCCAGAGGGCACCTGGGTGGCGCAGTCAGTTAAGTGTCTGCCTTCAGCTCAGGTCATGATCTCAGGGTCCTGGGATGGAGCTCCGCATCTGGGTCCCTGCTCAGTGGAGAGTCTGCTTCTGCCTCTCCTTCTGCCCTTCCCCCTGTCTGTGCTCTCTCTCAAATAAATAAAATCTTTTAAAAAATAAAATAAAATGTTCTTCTTCGTGCTACTTGATTCAAACAGATATTTGTACACCCATGTTTACTGCAGCATTATTCACAATGGCTAAAGGTAAAAACCCAACTGTCTATTGATGGATGAATAAACAAAGTGTAGCATATAGACACTATGGAATATTATCCCACCTTAAAAAGGAATTAAATTCTGAAACATACTATATCAGAGGGGAACCTTGAAGACATTATGCTAAGTGAAATAAGCCAGTCATAAAAGGACAAATGTTGCAAGATTCCACTTATATGAAGAACCTAGAGGAGTCACAGTCATAGGGACAGGAAAATAGAATAGTGCTACTAGGCACTGGGAGAGGGGGTGATGGGTAGTTATTTAGAGGGTACTGAGTTTCTGTTTTGCAAGATGAAAAAGTTCAGGAGCTGGAGGGTGGTGATGATTGTATAACAATATGAATGTATTTAATATCACTGAATTGTCCATGTAAAAGTGATTGAGAAGGGGGACGCCTGGGTGACTCAGAGGGTTAAGTGTCTGCCTTTCACTTGGGTCCTGATCTCTGGATCTTGGGATTAAGCCCCATGTCAAGCTCCCAGCTCAGGGAGGGAGTCTGCTTCTGCCTCTTTCCCCTATTCGTGCTCTCTCTCTCTCACTCTCTCAAGTGAATAAATAAAATCCTTAAAAAAAATAAATAGTAAAGAAAATAAAAGTGGTTGAGAAGGTAAACTCACCACACATTCCTCCACAATAAAAAAGCTTTTTCTCAAGATCACCTATAATACATTTCAACCCACTTTCAAAAACATGAGACCTAGCTCACAATAGATGGTAACATTTGTTGAATGAAATGGAAAGGAGTTAGATTTATCTTCTTCTAAGTCAAAGTAAGCAATTGAAGAACATGAGCTTTAGAAGCAGAAAAATCTAAATTTAAATCCAGGCTGTGGCATTTGTTGGTTGTATTCTCTATAGAAAGTGAACTAACATTTTGAGTCTTGATTTCTTCATCTATACTATAAAGAAAACAACCTTCATCTCATAATGTTGAAAAATGACATAACGTATGTGAAATGCTTAATTACAGTACCTAGTAGTATATTGTATGTGCTCTATGAGCGATAGCTATTGCTATTATCATGATTATTTTTAAACAGCTTTATTGGGATATAATTCGCATATAATGCAATTTACCTATTTTAAAGTACGCAATTTGGGCACCTGGGGGCTCAGTTGTTTAAGCGTCTGCCTTTGGTTCAGGTTATGATCTCAGGGTCCTGGGATCAAGCCCCACATCAGGCTCTCTGCTCCCAGGGAAGTCTGCTTCCCCCTCTCCCACCATCCCCTCATTCTCTCTCTCTCTCTCACCCATTCTCTCTCAAAAAAAATAAATAAAATATTTTTTTAAAGTGTATAATTCAATGGGTTTTTGTATATTTACAGAGTGTGCAACTATCACCATGGTCAATTTAGAACATTTTTATCATCCAGAAAGAAAAACCTGCCCACTAGAAGTCACTCCCTATATCCATATTTTATTCCTTTCTTTTAAATCGAGTTATATATTCTAGATGCAAGTCCTTTATTGGATACATGATGTGCAGATACTTGCTGATGTTCTGTGAAGTGTCTTTTCATATTCTTAATGGTGGCCTTGGAAACACAGAAGTTTTTAATTTTGATGAAGTCAAGTTTATCTATTTATGTTTGTGCTTTTGTTATCATATTGAAGAAAGCTTTCCCTAATCCAAGATCTGTGAGGATTTACTGCTGTATTTTCTTCTAAGAGTTTTCTAGTTTTAGCTCTTATGTCTAGGTCTATGACTTATTTTGAGCTAACTTTTGTGTCATGTAACTGCATTCTTGTGCATGTGAATGTCCAGTTGTCTAGAACCATTTATTGAAAAACACTTCTTTTCCTGTTGAATATCACGCTTGTCAAAAATCAGTTGGCCAGAGATGTATGGGTTTCCTTCTGTGTTCTCTAGTTCTCTGATCTATATGTCTCTCATTAAGCCAGTATTATGGCTTAATACTGTCATGATCACAGTAGTTTTTGTGGTAAGTTTTAAAAAATTAGTTAAGTGTGGGTGCTCCAACTTTATTTTCCTTTTTCAAGGTTGTGTTGCCTCTTCCAGGTCCCCTAATGAATTTTTAACTTCAGTTATTGAAGTGTCCTGACTCCAGAACTTCCATTGGTTCTTTTATAAATTTTCTTTACTGAGATTCTCTCCTTAGTGAGACACTGTCATCAGACCTTCTTTTTACCACTTTAAACATGGTTTCCTATATTTCTTTGACCATATTTGTAACAATTGCTTTGAAGTCTTTGTCTGCTAAGTCTGACATCTGAGCCCCCTCAAAGGCAGTTTCTGATATCTGATTTTTTTTTTCTTGTATATAGGTCATACACTCCTGTGTCTTTGTGTGTATCATAATTTTCTTTGAAAACGGCATATTTGAGGTAACTTTCAATATAGGTTCCTTTCCACTCTGGGGTTTGTTGTTGTTGTTTGTTTGCTAACTTGTTCAGTGACTTGGCTGGACTATTCTAATAGTCAATTCCCTCATAGCATGCACTCAGATGTTACTCCTGAGAGGGTACAGCCTTGGATATGTGTCCTGTCTCTCTGGGATGACAGTGGTCTTAACGAGACTTGTCTCCTGGGGCACCTGGGTGGTTCAGTCAGTTAAGTGTCTGACTTTGGCTCAGGTCATGATCTCAGGGTCCTGGGATCGAGCCCCTTGTCAGCAGGGAGTCTGCTTCTGTCTCTCCCTCTGGCCTCCCTCTGCTTGTGCTCTCTCTTTCAAATAAATAAATAAAATCTGAAAAAAACTTAAACCAACAAGACTTTGTCCCTTTACCTGATTTCTCTGTTAACTTGTCTGCCTCCTGTAGTATCTCACATCTAATTGTTAGCCTCCACCAGCTGCTGGCTGGTTATTCCACTGGGTTTAACATTGTCTTGGGTGTACACTGCTCCACAGTCTTGTCGAACTAAATCTAAGCCCCTTTCCAGGGGTAATCTTCAAGGTTTATTCCATCCAAGAGGGCTCTCTACAGCTGTCTCCTTCCCTGATTCTCTCTAATTTACATCTAGCCAGTTGGCAGTTTAACTTCTTGCTCAAATGGAGCTCCCAGACTCCTCTTAGCTGTTTACCAACAAAATTTCCATTGTTTTCAAGAATACCTTATGCTTGAAGTTCTCCACATTGTATTCCAAATAAAGTCAGTTTCCATGGAGGTGAGCTTTGGAGATCTCTGTTCTTATGGCTTGCTGCTTCTCCTAGGCAAAACCACTGCTCCAGAACATGAAGAGTGTGGGCAGGCACAATGATCTTCTTATCTTGGTGTGATAACAATGCTTTATGAACAGAGTGCTGGACAAGGGCAGTAGCCTCTAGTCTTGTCAGCTTGCCTTCTCCCCATAGAATCTCTACCCTGTGAGCAAGCTGGGGCAAAGGTGATTGAGGCCATAGTTTTTCAGCCTGTTACACCTAGGATAGAGATTATGCCTTATGAGTGGGAGGTGGGTAGAGGCAATGAGCACCAAACCTCTCAGCTAATCTTTCTTGGAATAGAGCATTTGCAACATGAAGCTGGAGGGGATGAGAATCAGGAATCAGGACCTCTCTGCAGAATAAATGTGGGGTGCGGGGGGGTGGGGAAGGAAAAGTCAGAGAGGACACCAAGGTGATTCTAATATGGAAGAGGATGGGTGAGTCTGATGTAGATCTCTTGAGACGTGGTAACAGATCTATTTGAGGGAAAGGGCAAATAGTGCATTGTGACCAGAAAACTAGGACTGGAGAGTAGGTGAAAGGTCAAGCTTTGTAGGCAAGGAACTTTGCAGTCATACATTTTGTGTAACACTTTGCAATGTTGCCCACACACAAGATAGCAGAAGTCATGAGAATAGATAAGTTCCAGAGAGAGAGAAAAGCAGACCAGGTCACCTTAAATGTGAGAGAACAGAACTTCAAGCAGGCAGGAAAGAGGGAGATTGAAAAGTCATCACAAAAAGGTAGAAATAATGAGAGCTAACACTTATTAACCCTTACTAGGAGCCAGGCATTGTTTTTATAGCTTGACATGTTTTCTTCCATTTAATCCTCACAGTAATGCCACAGGGTTGGTATTAATTATCCCCATTTTTCAGATCAGAAAACTAAGACTAGAGAGTTGAACTAATGGGTTTAAGGTCACATGGGTGGTATGCAATAGAGTCCAAATTAAAACCTAAGCAGTGAAGAACGTAACATTTATTCCCAAGTGTGCACCTCAGAAAAAATGTGCATACACCAGTGTTCATGGTGGTACTATTTGTAATTGCCTAAGACTATAAATCAGCCCTCATGTCCATCAACATTGTAGCATCTTCATATTCAATGGAATATTATACAGCAGTGAAAATGTAAACCCATTGCTAGAAGCAACAACATGGACATAATGTGGAGCAAAAGAAGCCAGTCACAATTTCTATTGTATGATTCTATTTATTGTGTGAGTCTACTTATATTGAGGCAAAATGAATCTATAGTGTGAATGAGTCAGGTCACCTCTGTGGGGTAGCAGAGACCAGGAGAGGGCATGAGGAGGAGGTCCAGTAATGTTTTGTTTCCTGAGCTGGGTGGGGGTTACACGGGTGTGTTCACTTATGAAAATTCACCAGGCTGCACACTTACAATTCATGTACTTTTCTGTGGCTAGCTAACACTTCACTACAAAGTCTCCTAAAACAAAAGAAAGCTGTGTGATTTGAGGAAATACCCTTTTAACCACAGAGCTGTCAAGATGGCAGCTGTCCTGTTTCCTCTTCAATGAATGAAATGCAAAGAAAAATGCAGAGAGGATTCCATAAAATTGTACATTTAAAAGAAGTTTAAGAAGCTAATTTTTTTTTTACCAAATGCAACATATGGGACTTGTGAGCATCGTTATTAAAACAACTGGAAAAAAATCAAAATAATGAAACAAAAACAAAACAAAACAAAAAACAAAATAATGAAACAATCAGAGACTTTGAACACATTGCATCTCGGATAACTTTAAGGTATTGTTGATTTTAGGTATATTAATTGTATTCTGATGGTTTTTTAAAGGCTTTATATTCCAGAGGTACATAGTAACATGTTTATGAGTCAAATGATGTAGCACTGGGATTTGCTTCAAAAAGGCATCTGCCTTTGGCTCAGGTCATGGTCCTGGAGTCCTGGGATCAAGCCCCACGTCAGGCTCCCTGTTCAGTAGGGAGTCTGCTTCTCCCTCTCCCTCTGCTCCTCCTCCCTGTTCGTGCTCCCTCTCAAATAACTAAATAAAATATTTTTTAAAAATACATTTTTAAATAAGAAGGTTTTTTTTAAGATTCTATTTATTTATTGAGAGAGAGAGAGAGAGAGCACAAGCAGAGGGAGAGAGAGAGAGAGAAGCAGACTTCCCACTGAGCAGGGAGCCTGATGAAAGAATTGATCCCAGGACCCTTGGACCAGGACTGGAGCCAAAGGCAGACACTCAACCGACTGAACCACTCAGGCACCCCAAATAAAAAGGTTTTTTAAAAAGAAGAAAACTAACATTAAGGGTGCCAGCAAAGTAATTGATTTCCATGGCTCCATATTTTTAAGTTTGTTTCTCCACTGAGATGGAGAGATCGCAGGTACCCGATTATGGATACCAAGGGAGGAGGGAATGTTCTTGCAATGCCCATGGCTATGGTTCTATTTCTCCCCGCACTGCTCCACTGGAATGGTTCTGGCGCAGGTCACCATGACTCCCCCCACTCACTGCCACACCTACCAGTTGGTTTTCATTTCCCCCTACTTGACTTCTTGGTAGCCTGGGACTCTAGTGGCGGGCACCCCTGCTCTCTTCTTCCTCCCTGTTAGTCTACACTACAGACCTTTCTTCCCGAAGCTGACTCAGCCATGTGTTCTGACCTCCACCTTTCTACCCCATACACTCTTCTCAAGTACTTTCATCTCCTCCATGTAGCTCAAGTTGCTGCCAGGCTGTCTTCCTAAAATGCAATTTTGATCACTTGACTCCCTTGTTAAAACCCAGGAGCCGCTTCCCATTCCCCAGGGACCATGTTCTACCCTTTCTCAGAGGCACAGAAGGACTTTCAGTATCTCTTTGAACTCCACCTCCTTTCCAACTACCTCCCAGTCTTCCTCCTTCCATTCCCCTTCACACCTTCTATGTCCACCTGTTACATCACCAACACTTCTGGAATGTGCCATGCTATTTCTTGCTCCCATACCTTTGACTCCATCTGGAATACCCACCGATACACTACCTCACCTGGAAAACTCTACTCATCCTTTGGGACTCTGCTACAGGGCCATTTCACGTGTAAAGCCTTTCCTCATCTTTCTGTGGAGTTCATTCATTCAGTCAATCATTTATTAATTCATTCAAAAGATATTTATGCTCAGGGCCCTATGCTAAGGTTGGGTGCTGAGGTCAAGAACCTACAGGGACACCTGGGTGGCTCAATAGGTTAAGTGCTTTTGGCTCAGGTCATAATCCCAGGGTCCTGTGGTCAAGCCCTGGGTCAGGCTCCCTGCTCAGCAGAGTCTGCTACTTACTCTTCTTCTGCCCCTCCCCCTTCTCAAAATAAATAAAACTAAAAAAAAAAAAGAAAGAAAAAAAAAAAGAACCCACATAGTTCACACTTTACATCAAGGCTCTTATCTCACCAATAGTATTGACTTACTTGTATAATAGCCAGTCTTACACTTACACCCCACCCCTTGAGGTCAAAGATGGTGACTTACTCATCTTTATACCCCAGTGATAGTAAGCACTAAATACGTTTGTTCAGTTGAATTGAAGGAGAGCAGTCACTGAGAAAAGGCCTTTGGGTTTGACTATCCAAACACTCTTGATAGTCTTTGGGTGTCTATGGAGTAAAGTTCAGGATCAAGGGTGGACAGAAGGGCAGCCCCTGTGGTGCAGTGGTTTAGTGCTGCCTGCAGCCTGGGGTGTGATCCTGGAGACCCAGGATCGGGTCCCACGTCGGGCTCCCTTCATGGAGCCTGCTTCTCCCTCTGCCTGTGTCTCTCTCTCTCTCTCTCTCTCTGTCTCTATGAATAAAAAAAAAAAAAGTGTGGACAGAAGAAGCCCTTTCCTTCTTGGAAACAAGAGGGCAGCAAGATTGAGTGATGAGGGTGTTCAGAGTATTTTAAAAGGCATTGGGAAGAGCAAATAGGAAATAGACTTCAGATGCTGGTAAGGGGTGCCTGGCTGGCTCAGCAGATGGAGCCTATGACTCTTGATCTTGGGGTTGAGAGTTCCAGTCCTACATTGGGTGTAGAGATAACTTAAAAACAGAATCTTTTCTTAAAAGGAAAAAAAAGGATGCTAGTGAGAGGAGGCAACCATTCAGAAACAAAATGACAAAGGAGACAAGGTTTGCTTTTTTTTTTGGTTGTGGGTGGAATGGGAAGGTGGGCCTTGGACAGGCCCAGAGACAGCATTGATGAAAAGGGGGAGTAGTCATTGTGGTCCCCTGGTGTGCCTGTGTCAAACTACATTCTTTGCATCTTTTCTTTTTAAGTTTCTTTTTATTTATTTTTAAGTAACCCCCATGCCCAAGGTTGGGCTTGAGCTTACAACTCCGAGATTGAGAGTTGCATGCTCTCCCAACTGAGCCAGCCAGATGCCCCTGTCTTCATTTTTACTTAATCCTCACAGTATTTGTATTTGGGTGAAGAGATTGGCTCAACGTATGTCTGTGACTCTCCACCCTGTCTACACATCAGAATCACTGGAAGAACTTGTAAAAACATGGTTCTGGGTCTCTTGGCTTTTCTGGTTTAATCTGATCTGGGATAGAACACTGGTATCTGAATTTTTGAAGTCCTTCAGGTGATTCTGTTGTACAGTCAGAGGGAGAGCAAACAAGGAATCTGTCAGTGCACTTGCTGGGATGGAATTTAACTCCTGTGGCCTGATTCCAAAGCCTACACATTCCCCCTAGAGCTGTGGTTCTCAATGTGTGGTCTCTGGAATGCTTCTAGCAAGCGGAGACCCACTTACTTGTTAACCTACTAAATCAGAACTCTGGGGTGGAGCCCAGCAATCTAGTTTGACAAGCCCTCCACAGAGCTCTGATGTTCATTCAAGTTTGAGAAGACTGGAAGACTTGCTCCACAAATGTGCAGCATCAGCATCAGCTGGGAGCCTGTTAGAAATGCAGAACCTTTGGCGCCTGCCTTTGGCCCAGGGCGCGATCCTGGAGACCCGGGATCGAATCCCACGTCAGGCTCCCGGTACATGGAGCCTGCTTCTCCCTCTGCCTGTGTCTCTGCCTCTCTCTCTCTCTCTCTGTGTGTGTGTGACTATTATAAAAAAAAAAAAAAAAAAAGAAAAAAAAGAAATGCAGAACCTTAGGCCCTATCCCACACTGACTAAATAAGAATCTGTGTTTGGCAAGACCCTTGAGTGCTTCATACGTGCATTTAAGTTGGACAAGCACTACCTTAAACCAGTAGCTCCCAAATGTGGCAAACAGAATTAACTCAGGAGCTTTTTGTTTGCAAGTACAAATTCCCAGCGCCCCTGGCTCAGTTGGAAGAGTATGCAACTCTCTGTCTTGGGGTCATGAGTTCAAGCTCATGGGTGGGGTGTAGAGCTTACTTAAAAAAAAAAAAAGGATACAGACTCCTGCTTTGCCTCTGAGAAAACACCAAATGGTGGATGGTGCTGGCCCTGTGGTTGGGCCTTGGCAGGAGGCCCTGGCGGCTTCCACAGAGGCTTTGGCAGCAGCACGCAAGGCAGGGTCTCTCCCCGGAGCTGGAAGAGTCAAGGCTGAGCACCAAGAGTGGATCCCTATCACCATATTGGGTCAAGGACACAAAAATCAGGTCCCTGGAGGAGATCTATCTCTTCTCCTTGTCCATAAAGGAATCTGAGATCTTTCCTGGGGGAAAGACTGACTTTTCCTGGGGGCATCCCTCGGATGAGACCTTAAAGAATATGCCTGTGCAGAAGCAAACCCCGCGCTGGCCAATGACCAGGTTCAAGGCATTTGTTGCCTTCAGAGATTACATTGGTCTGGGTGTTCAGTGCTCCAAGCACATAGCCATGGCCACCCATGGGGCCATCATCTTGGGCAAGCTTTCCATTATCCATGTGTAGTGAGGCTACTGAGAAAACAGGATGATCAAACTCCATAGTGTCTCATGCAAGGTGACTAGCTGCTGTGCTCTGTGCTGGTGCGCCTCATCCCCAACACCAGGGGCATGGCACTGTCTCAGCCCTTGTGTCCAAGAAGCTACTGATGATGGCAGGTGTTGATGATGGCTACCCCTCAGCCAGGGGCTTCATTGCCACCATGGGCAACTTTGCCAAGACCCCTTTTGATGCCATTCCCAAGACCTACAGAAAGAGACTGTGTTCACCAAGGCTCCCTATCAGGAATTCACTGACATCTTGTAGAGACCCACACTGAGGAGTCTCCTTGTGGAGGGTCCAGGCTCCATCTGTGACCACCACATAGTTTTATACAAGAAAAATGAAAATGAATTAAAGCCTCATAAAAAAAAATAGGGGCCCCTGGCCGGCTCAGTTGGTAGAGCATGCAACTCTTGATCTCCGGATCATGAGTTCAAGCCCTGTGTTGAGTGTAGAGATGACTTAAAAAAAATCAGCGGTGCTTGGGTGGCTCAGTCGGTGACCTCTGCCTTTAGCTGGGGTCATAGACTCCAGGTCTGGGACTCCCGCTTGGGGCTCCCTGCTCTGCCCAGAGTCTGTTTCTCTCTCTCCTTCTGCCCCTCTCCCCTGCTTGTGTGTGCTCTCTCTTGCAAATAAATAAATAAATACATAAAATCTTTAAAATAAAATAAAATCTTTAGAAAAAAATAAAATGAAAAAACCCCACAAATATTAAGTACAAATTCTCTAGGTATCCCACCCAGGTTTCAAATTCATTAGGTTTGAGGTCATGCCTAGGTCCCTTCTTTAAACCTCCCCCCCTCCCATAAATCTGATGATTCAGTTCATTTTAGGGACTATTCCATTCCATGATGCTGCCTCTCTGCAGAAGAAGGAATTTTCTGAGTATTTATTCTTATTTTTAAAAAAGATTTAATTTATTTGAAAGAGAGAGAAAGAGAGCGAGCTGGAGTAGGGGGCAGCAGAGGGAGAGGGAGAAGCAGGCTCCCCGCTGAGCAGGGACCCGGAGGTGGGGCCTGACCCCAGATCGTGACCTAAGCCTGAGGCAAAGGCTTAACGGCCTGAGCGCCCCCACCCCCCAGGGGGCCCTCATTATAATTATTTTAAATAGTAACACGTCTAAATTTTCGGGACAAGAACTGAGGCTCCTCAGTCACCCCAAACCTCTCTTCTTCTTTGCCAAGAACCCACATGATGGCAGGAGTGGATTAGGAGCTGCAGAGGACCTTCCGCAGAGTCACCCACCGCGGGCGGCAGGTTGAGTGGACCTGGACCTCCGGCCTGGACCCGTCCCACCAGCGGCTGCGGCTCACGGCGCCTCCCGGTGGTGGTGGTGGAGGCAGCACTCCCAGGGGTTCCCCTGACCCCCTAGGTGCTGAAGGAGCACCCGTGAGCCGCTGGGCAGCCTGGAGGTGTCTGTAACCGCAAGACCAGGTGGATATCCAGCCTGGGATGATGGGCCACTACCTGGGTGGGTTCTCTATCACCTACAATCCCGTGGAGCACGGTGATGGCAGGGCCCTTACTCCTCCCTCTCCCACCCCCCTCAAGTAGCCTGCTGAGCTGACAAAGGCACAGACTTCTCTAAAAACAAAGCAAAACAAACCTCTTGCCTTGGCCCCACAGAATCTGGAGTGGAAAGAGTTGTGAATCGCAAGACCTTTGGCCCTTTATTCAGGGCCCAAACTCCCTGAGCCCTGTGACCTCCCAAGGGCCCAGCCACATTTTCCAGAGATCAAGGCATCCGGAGGGATGACTACCACTGCTGGGCCAGTCAGAGTCACCCTGCCCTCAGATAGCTGCAGACACTAGAGGGAAACACTTCACCATGGGTCTTGCTCAGACTGTCTGCTGGCCTGCCGGCTCTCTTGGCCTGAAACCAAGAGGTCCTGCTCAGTGGCTCAGCACACGTTTGTATCCATCATTCCTGTTGGGGAGTTGGCTCAGGAAAGGCCTCTGGCACCTCCTGTTTACTTGTCTGAACAGAGAGTAGTGTTCCTGCCATGTCCCAGAAAGGATATAGGGCAGGAGGATGGCTTGCTGCCAAGGATGCCTAGGGTAGGGGTGCCTGGGTAGCTCAGTTGGTTAAGCATTTGATCATGGTCCCAGGGTCCTGGGATTGAGTCCCATATCCGGCTCTCTGCTCAGTGGGGGGTCTGCTTCTCTCTCTGCTGCCCTTTGCCCACCCCTGGCTCATGCTCTCTCTCTCATATAAAATAAATAAAATCTTAAAAAAATAAAAAAGAATGCCCAGGGTAGTGGGTTGAATTTTGTTCTCCAAAAGATATGTTTAGGTCCTTACCCCTGATATCTGTGAGTATAACTTTATTTGGAAGTAGGGTCTTTGTAGGTACATTCAAGTTGGCATCACACTGGGTTAGGGTGAGCCCTAGATCCAATGACAGGTGTGTTGGGTGTAGATATTCCTAAAAAAAATAAACCTTAAAAAAAAAGAGAGAGAAAAGGGAAAGGAAATTTTGAATAGAGAGACAAAGAGAGACATAGAGAAATAGCCCTGGGAGGATAGAGGCGGAGGTTGGAGTGACACACTGCAAGGAAGACCAAGGCTGGCCAGCAACTACCAGAAGTTAGGAGGTGGGGAAGAGATTCTCCTTCATAGCCCTCACAGGGATGGATCATGCCCAAACCTGAAATTTACCCTTCAGAACTATGGGAGCATAAAGTTCTGCTGGTTTTTTTTTTATTAAATATTTTATTTATTTATTCACAAGAGACAGAGAGAGAGAGGCAGAGACACAGGCAGAGGGAGAAGCAGGCTCCATGCAGGAAGCCCGATGTGGGACTTGATCCTCAGACTTCAGGATCATGCCCTGGGCTGAAGGCAGGCTCTAAACCACTGAGCCACCCAGGGATCCCCAAGTTCTGTTGTTTTAAGCCACTAGGTTTGTGGTACTTTGTTACAGCAGCTGTCTCCCAGAGGGAAAAATGCTGAATGTTGCAGGACTTTAACCCTTTCCAAAGACAGAATACAGAGCATAGTGTTTGCACACAGATGCTTTTGTGATGCACAGAGCAGATCTGAATTCCAAATTGATCATCCACCAAGCAGTGTCTTTGGATGGAGAGTTGAACTTGAGTTTCCTTATATACAAAACTAGTGAAATTTATTTTTCAGATAACCTATGTAAAGTGCCAGAAACATGGCCAGCTTGAAGTAAATGGTAACTGACACTAACATACTAGCCCAGACTCCATTCTCTACAATCACCAAGGAAGCTTTCCTTTTCCACAGGGTCTTGCAAAAGGATAGAAGCAGAAGATGTCTGAGGATAACCAAAACTATAATCTGGTTAGGAGGGTGAGGTAAAGGGGGAACCAGAACTTCTCTAAATAATCATGAAAAAGCCTATATTCATTTGGGATAGCAGAAATCATAAGCAGTTATATTGTTTTTAATTAAAGGTCTCCTCAATATAAAAATATAGTGTCTGGGATCACTGTTTGTAGAGAGCACTGGTTTGTGTATTCATTTTACCCTTGAGTTATCTACAGGTTGTTAGGAAAAGAAGCAGGAGGACCTCAGCAGGAAGGAGGAGGCCTCTCCTAGTCTAGAGGAGAGGTCCCCAAAGTGATGAGTTGGGGATACGAGAGTCCATTCTGGACAATTCTGCTGGAACCCTCTAGCATAGTGTTACTCTAGATCTATTATTCAGATTTCAGGAAAATATACTGTGGGAAATCATTGTTCCTGTGGATTTGCCATAATGGTTGGATAAGAATGGGGGTGGAAGGTGGAGGGATCCTAAAGTGATACCAACCTTGTGTGTTGGGGGGAGGGTTCTCACAGATGGAAAGAATTATATATTCATTTTTTAGTAAACTCTATACCCAACGTGTGGCTCAAACCCAGGACTCTGAGATCAATATTTGCATACTCTATCGAAAGAGTGAGCCAGGTGCCCCAAGAATGAGATATTTTGAGTCTGGAAAGGAAGGCCAGAATCAAGATGCTCATAGCACTCTTGTTCTTTTATCCTGTAAGTGCATATTAGAATCTCATCTCTTGGGGTAGAGGATACATACACCTATGATAAAATTATGGAGAAAAGCATGGGAATAACTAACACAAACTTCAAGATAGTGGAACCTCTGGGGACAGGGCCTCCAGGGTGCTCCTATAGTCCTGATAATGTTCTATTTCTTAAGCAGGTAGTGGGAGTACAAAGGTATCCCTTTTACTATTATCCTTCAAACTTTATATATACATTAAATATTATATATACTCCCATGTATGATATATTTCTCAATAAAAATCTGTAAAGATTGTTCATCACCAAGAGGTTTATTGAGTAAAAATTTGGAACCAATCAAGTATTTATTATCTATAATCTGGTTAAATAACTTAGAGAGCATCTATTTAACAGGATATTAACTAGCCATTAAAAATAATACTCTAGGGGTGCCTGGTTGGCTCAGTCAGTTAAGCATCTGCCTTCGGCTCAGGTCATGATCCCAGGATTCTGGGATTGAGCCCCACGTGGGCTCCTTGCTTAGTGGGGAGTGGGGAGTCCGCTTCTCCCTCTCCCTCTGCTCCTCCTCCCTTCTTGAGCTCTCTCTCTCAAATAAATAAATAAAATCTTAATACTGTAGGGGCATCTGGCTGGCTTAGTTGGTAGAGCATGCAACTCTGGATCTTGGGGTTGTGGATTCAAGCCCGCATTGGGGTAGAGATTACTTAAAAATAAAATCTTTATTTTTTTTAAATAAAATCTTTTAAAAATACTGTAATCTTACTTTATTGACATGAAACAATGACCACAATATGTTAAATGAAAAAGGCAGCTTAAAATTACTTATGTACCAAGTGCCCCATTGATGGATGGATAAACAAAGTGTGTACACAATGGAGTATTACTTAGACTTGAAAAGGAGGGAAAGTCTGACACAGGCTACCACATGGATGAAACTTGAAGACATTACATTAAGTGAAATAAGCCAGGCACAAAAAATCAAAATACTCAGATTCCACTCCTATGAGATTCTTAGAGGAGTCCAACTCAGAGAGATAGAAAGTCATAAGGTGGCCACCAGAGACTGGGGCAGGAGGGGAGTGGGGCGTTGGTGTTTCATGGGGACGGAGTTTCAGTTTGGGAAGATGAAAAAGTTCTAGAGGCGGATGGTGATGCTGGTTGCCCAACAGTGTGAATGTACTTAATGTCACTAAACTGTACACTTAAAATGGTTAAAATGGTGGATTTTATGTTTTCTATATTTTGCCACAATAAAAAAAAACCCAGCTATGTGTACAATATGATTATCTCCTCTCTTGTGAGACAGAGAGAGAGGAAATGTATAGGAAAAAATTCTGGCAAGATTTATATCAACATGTCCACAGTAGTTATCTTTTTGGTGGTCAGGTTACAAATGATGTTTATCTTCTTCCTTATACTTCACATTTTTCTGTATATTATGGTTTTTGGCCATGACTAAGTTTTACTTGCCTAATCAGAAAAAAATAAACTTGATTTAAAAAGAAAGGGGGGAATGCCTGGGTGGTGCAATCACTTAAGCATCTGACTCTTGATTTTGGCTCAGGTCATGATCTCTGCAGTTGGGAGATCCAACCCCACATCACGCTCTGCTCTCAGCACAGAGTCTGCTTGAGATTCTCCCTTTCTCTGTCTCCCTCTGCCCCCTCCACTTGCTCTAAATAAATAAATAAATACATGCATACATAAATATCTTTAAAAAGAAAGGGATCCCATGTTCTATCAAGAGGCATTGTGATTGACACAGTCGAATGAACAGGATAAAAATAATTAAAAGGAAATTATCCTTCAATCAAAGTGACTCATCCAGTAAGGAGAAATCGATCAGGTGAGTGGGCCAGCCTCAGATCTCTTCTTTGACGTAGTCATGCCCATCTTACAATCCAAAATCTTCGGAAATGACCCCATTATCTTCTTGCCAGCCTTAGAGCCAACCACCACCCCGAGTCTGTTCCTAAATGGTTTTAAAAAAATCAATTGCTTGACCTCCTCCTGACATACCCCTGGTGCACATCGTGCCCAATCTGAATGGACAACACTGGATCACCTGAACACCCTTCTTTACAACTGTTGTTTTCTTGGACTTGGGTATGGCCTCAGGACTCCACTGTCCTTTCAGCCCTAGGGGCCAACAGCTCTCTCTCTTCTGATTTGTGTGCTTTATCCTCCAGAACTCATGTCTTAAAAGTGTAGTCTGGCCACCTGGGTGGCTCAGTGGTTGAGCGTCTGCCTTCAGCTCAGGTCACGATCCCTGGATCTGAGGATTGAGCCCCACATCGGGCTCAGCGGGAGCCCCTCTCCCTCTGCTGCTCCCCCTGCTTGTGCTCTCTTTCTCAAATAAATAAATAAATAAATAAATAAATAAATAAATAAATAAAATCTTTTCTTTTTTTTTTTAAGCGCAGGCTCTGGCAGACCTGAGCCTCACCCTCGAGAGAGTCCTGCCTGTTCTCCTTCCTCAAGCAAGTGCAGCAGTCACCCCTTGCTGGTGTGGCTTTGCCCTATGATCCGGGGTAGGGGGCTTAGAATTAAAAGTCTTGTAGACACAGCCCTCTGCTCAGCTGGTGAGTAAAACCTTCCAGAGCAACCACTTGGCGATATGAGAGAAGGCCCTGAAAATGTTCATAGCCTTTGAGACTCTGACTTTATAATCAATTTCCAGGAATATTTCCTTTGGAAATGAAACTGATGGATGAGGATTTATACAGAAATATGAATCAGATCATTTAAATCAGAAAAACAAGAGGAGCAACTTAGATGTCCAAGAGCAGAGAATTGATCAGGCAAATTATGGCATACATAAATTATGTACAGTTGTGCAGGCATGAATATGCTTGCAAAGTATTATTAATGTCATGGAAAAATACTCTTGATCAAAACAATGTATTTGGTATGATTTCAAATGCAAAAAAAGGACATAGAGCAAAAATAGGAAAGAAATACATCAAGATATTGATGATTTGCCTCTGTAGTGAAATAATAGAATCTCCCCCCTGCCATTTGTCTTTATACTTACAGTTTTTGAGTGTTCTATGTGAGTACAAATCACTTTTTTTAAAAAAAGATTTTATTTATTTATTCACGAGATACACAGGGAAGGAGAGGCAGGGACACAGGCAGAGGAAGAAGCAGGCTCCCGGTAGGGAGCCTGATGCGGGACTTGATCCCAGGACCCCAGGAACATGCCCTGAGCCAAAGGCAGACACTCAACCACTGAGGCACCCAGGTGCCCCTTACTTTTATAATCTGAAGGAAAAAAGCCCCACAGACTTCTAGCATGTAGAAGAAAAAATAATCAAAATACACTTGAACTTGGTGTCTTAGTGTGCTATTGTGATTTATAATATGAAACATATATTTGGTCTTTGTCCATGGTTCTGGCATAGAGCTCCTAAAATCATTGGAATTTCCTAAGTAATGAAAGAGGTTAAAGTATCTTTTGTGTGTGTTAATGAGTGACTTTGGGAAGCACTTGAGGGTGGGGGTTGTTTTCCAGGGGAGCCAACCCTGTCATTAGAGAGCTAGAACTTATAGTCTCACTTTCCAATCTCTCAGGAGGGGAGAAGATTGGAGGTTGAGTTCAATCGCCAATGGCCAATGATTTAACCTGTCACGGGAGCTAATGAGGCCGTCCTAAAAACCCCAAATGAGGGGATTCAGAGAACTTCCAGGTTGAGGAATCAAAACGCTTCCATGGGCAACCATGCTGCACTCCAAACTCCACAGGGACAGAAGCTCCTTTGTTTGGGACCTTGTTCTAAGTATTTCTTCACTTGGCTGCTGACTCATATCTTTTAATATCCTTTGTAATAAATTAGTAACCTAGTGAGTAACCAGGTTTATATCTGAGTGTTTTAAGCTGCTCTAGCAAGTTAATGGAACCTAAGGAGATCATGGGAATCTCTATATAATAGAGAGCCAGTTGGTCAGAAGTACAGGATCTGGACTTGTGATTGGCATCTGAAGTGGAGGTTGGTCTTATAGGACTGAGCCCTTTACCTGCACTCTCTCTCCCCTGCAGATCTCTAATTCAGAGGAAATGGCTGAACAAATCCTTTGCTTGGGAGAATTGGTGTTGAAAAGCCAGAGGTAGTTCTCAGGGACAGGAAGGTGGGGCAGGATTGCTTTGTGATGAGAGGCAGCTGCCCTAGTCACATCCCTCTTGGAATGGGAAGGGCTTCATGAATGTCTAAAAAAACTGGTAACCAAGAGCCAAGGCATTGGGAGCCTGAGAGAGGTCCCCAAGCTGTGTTCCTTTGGGGTGGGGGCCCCACTTGGCCTGCAGGGGACAGTGGACTGAGATTTTCCGTCAGCCATGGACAGTGGCTCCTGTGGGTGGGAGGAGGCATGGCAGCTCTACAGTAAGAGACCCAAGTTCCCCTGGGTCTTCTCACTGAGAGTAGTTTGGTGGACTTCTTTTGTGGCAGATTCCTGTCCAATGACAACCTGCCGTCCTACCCCATTTCTACCCCAGTGCTTCATCTTCTCTGGGACAGCATCCGGGACTCTTCTGCCATCTTGCATATCATAGGCTAACCACTCACACTTCTCAAGCCCATCCCTACATGAGAGTCAAATTCCCCAACTCTTATGGTTTGAGAAATTTTTTTCCCTTTAACTTTATCCAAACCAGTACATGCCCTGCGTGGTGACAAGAGATCCAAGGCTTCCTTCACAAGTTGAATTATGACCATCTGACCAACCATATGAATTTTGATCAGAAGTGTGGTTTAGGGAATTAGAACAGGAAGTAATCTGTAGGGTCCCCCCAAGAGACAAATAATAGCCATATAGTTTGGGGCCCTTCCAGGTCTGGCAGGTAGTCAGCCTACGAGCTTGCTCTAGGATGCACATTTTGTTGACATTGCTCGTGGGTGCCTGGTCTGGGTAAGGAGAGGTACCTTCTACCTGAATGTCCTAGCACATGGATATTGGCGGTGCAGTTCCAGGGGGCTGAAATAAGATGGAAAGGGTATGACCAGGCATAGCAGAAAAGAGAGCCCTGCAGAACAAGGAGAGCATGATGGCAGAGAAGAGAAAATTTCCATTTGGCTTTTCAAGCTCCTTGCCATGTCCCCAGAGGACAGTAACTTGGCAGCTATCCGAATGCCCGATCCCTAGTCTTTCTTCATGAATTTTTTATTTCAGGCAAAGAGCCTTATCTCTCACTGGAGCTGCTTCAGGAGCCTGCTTTCCCATCAGCTGGAGACTGGGCAGATGAAGAGTTGCATTAAGGCACGAATTATCTGTCCCTTGAGAAACGAAGGGCACTCTGTGCTTTTGAAAGGACAGCTCCTACCCCTTCCTTCCCCACCCCGGTTACTGTAGGCTTCTATGGTTCATGTAAATGTTAAGTTGCTGTTTTTACTGAGATACTATTGAGGGCTCAGAGAAAAAGGTTTTGGGGGGCAACTGCTGTGGTCTCACCTGCAGCAGGCTCTTTCCTGGTGCCACTCATTGAACATCCACGCTAAAACTGAGGAACCAAGGTGGGGGGGGGGGGCTTGACCTCTCACGATTTAGATTTCTAGGAGTCTAGATGCCTAGGGGCATGCCCAAATGGTGGCGGGGTTAAAGACGTCATCTCTTCCTGCCCCAGAGCAAGAGAAGCCCTGCTCTGTACCTCTTCAGTCTGATCCCTTCACCCCCTGTTATGGGTTGAATAATATCCCCCAAAAGGTATGTTGAAATCCTAACCCCCAGTACTTCAGATTGTGACCTTAGGGGTACCTGGTGGCTCTCTTGGTTAAGCATCTGTCTTTAGCTCAGGTCACGATCTCAAGGTCCTGGGATCGAGTCCCAAATGGTGCTCCCTGCTCAGCGGGGGGTCTACTTCTCCCTCTGCCACTCCCCTGTTTGTTCTCTCTCTCTGTATCAAATAAATAAGTAAATAAATAAAAATATTTTTTAAAAAAGAATATGACCTTAATTGGAGATAAGATTGCTGTAGATGTAATTAGTTCACATGAATCATGGACATATGAGGAGAGAGCGCCACGTGAACAGAGAGAGATAGAGATGCTGCAGCCGCAAGCTGAAAGCCACAGAACGGCAAGCCACAGATTGCCAATGAGCTACCAGAAACTAGGAAGAGGCAAGCAAGGGTTCTCCCCGTGGGCTTCACAGGGAGCATCGCTTTGCTCCCCCTGGATTTTGGACTTCCAGCCTCCAGATCTGTGAGAAAAAATATTTCTGTTGTCTTAAGCCACTCAGTTTGTGGTACCTTATCATGGTAGCACCAGGAAACTAATACACACTCCCAGCCTAGACTCTTGGTACCAGAACCCCAAGTTCCTACCTGATGGTACCATGCCCTCTGCCAAAGCCTGCAGGGCTCTGGGTCTGTCTGTTCTGGGTGTTCCTCACTACCAGTGCTCATGCCCTAGGTCCTCAGAATAGCAAAGGGGTGGCATTTTTTCAGGTCATGGTTATTAGTTGGTTGCTATATATATATATATATATATATATATATATATATATATATTACTATATATAACCAATAATATATATTACTATATATAATATATATAATATAAATATATAATTGGTTATTATATGGGGTGGCTAAAGATTATATGTATGGGCTGGAGTGTCCATAGCCATGCATGCAAGGTTACTCACAATATAGCAAGATCAGGGGTGATTTGAAAAGACAAGGGGTGGATCAAGGGCCAGAGATGGGAAGCGAGGAGCCAATTCTCCCAAGCCACTGTATTCTGACATCAATCCCTAAAGAATCTGAAAAATCCTAAGTCTGAACAATCTGAACCCAGCCTTCTCGGTTGTCATGAAAGGGCATAAATGTCAAGGTGGGTGGATGGAACATAATTTATTTAAGAGCTTATTAGCTTGATTGAATAACTTAAAAGTATTTGGACACAGTGTACATCAGCTTTCACTTGTCCTCTTGCCCAGAGCTCTTGCAGATGTAGTTGGCTTAAAATCTGGAGGTGGGGACCAGGCAATCCTAGTCCCTCTGGTTGAAATGGACTGTGAGCTGCAGGACACAAGCGAGACCTGGCAAGCTAGAGTTTTAGCCCGTGATGCCCTCTGAGTCTATTTTCTTTTACCCAGCTTTTAGGATGGTCTTGTTGGAAGGTTCCAGCTGGGGTTTCATCTCCCTGAGAGGCAGAGAGAGGCCACTGTTGCAGAGGAAGCAGTGCCATCTTGAGGCCAGGTTGGGAATGACAGCAGGAATCTTGGAGTGACCCCAGGGAGGCTTGCCTCTCCAGGAGCCTGATGCATCAGACAGGTGTCCTCTGGGATTCCATACAGCTTTATTAGAGATTCTACTTCTTGTTTTCTTACCCCCAATCCCATTTTCCTCCTAGAACATCCCTGGGCACTCTCAGCTGTTTTCTTATGGTGAAAATCAATCCTGGAAGTTTCCAAGGAATGTGGCCCCTGTGTGACCTCTCTGCTCCTATCCCCAGATAGGGGCCTACCATGCTAATCACCAATCACCGTCACAGTTCAGAGATAAAAGAAGGGAATTAAGTATGAGGAGCTTAGAAGAGCTAATCTGGGGGCAGCCACTGAAGCAGAATTCACATGTTTGCAGAGGGGGTTAAATAACTCCCCCTTCACTGAGCGTTATTTTAAATTGTACCAATTATAGATTAAACTGGATTGAGTGTGCAAAAATGTTAATGCCTATTTGCCACTATCCCTGGCATTGCTCTCACATCAACCTTGACAGGTAGAGATGGTTACCATCCCCATTTTACAGACAAGGAAACTGAGGCATGGGGAGATTAATGATCTCAAGGCTAGGGAATAGTAAGGGGCTTTGCCGGCTCTGTCTGATTATGTTTTTTGTGTTGTCATTGTTGCACTGTTCTGCAAGCATCTCTGAAAGGATTAAACGTTGAAATTCCTCCTGCCATCTCTGCACTGGGGCATGGCATTCTTTTTTTCTGTTACTTCTTAAAATGTCTCCTACTACATTACTCAAGTTGCAAAATCAATACATAGTTATTGTAACTAGTCAAATATCTCCAACACCATCTCCTGGGGTGAACAGTATTAACAGTTTTGTGAGTTATTTTCCCTACGGAGATACACATAGATGCAAATTTGGAAAAATGCATGTAGAGATTCCCCACCTCCATCTGCAAAATTTAAATCAGAAGCAAAAATCACATTATGCAACTAGTTTGTGACCTACATTTTCACTTAACAATATATCATGATCATTTGTACAAATAATATTCACCCATCTCATCCCTAATAGCAGTCCAAAATTGCCTCGTACAAATGTGCCTTAGGTTATTAAGCCACTCCCCTATTGGTGGATATCTAGGTTGTCCTGGTGATTTGTGCTTTTATCAATAATATTGTGGAGTGCCTGGGGGCTCAGTCAGATAAGCATCCGACTCTTGGTTTCCGCTCAGGTCCTGATCTCAGGGTTGTTGGATGAAGCCCTGCTTTGGGCTCTGTGTTCAGCGCAGAGTCTGCTGACAATTTTCTCCCCCTCCCTCTGCTCCCCTCCACCCTGCACACATTTTCTCTCTCTTTCAAAAAAATAAATAAAATCTTTAAAAATAATATTGCAATAAATATTTATGTAACTATGCTCTCAGAAACCAGTGTTTCACTCTTGTGGGATATATTTCCAGTGGTAAAATTATTAGCTCAAAGGACATGAACGTGAAAACTGGAACAAGCTAAATTTCCGACAACAGGAGATTGGTCAATGCACGTCCCACACAACAGAACATAGCGTACAGATAATGACAAAATTTTGTTGATTTTGAAGAATAGTTATTAGAAGCTATTTAGATAAGTGCCATGTTCTAAAACAGCATACGAGTACTACCTGATTTTGTAAAAATATGTGCATTGAATAAATGACCGAGGAAGGAGGAACACTGAAATACTAACAGTGGTTATTTCTGAGTGGTGGAGTTATAGATGACCTTTATTTTCTTGTTGTGCTTGGTCTGTTTTTCCTGTACTCTTTACAGGGGTCGCCTGCTGTGTGTCATAATGTGTTAGGCTCCCTTGGGTTGCAGGGGGTCAGAGCCCAGCTCAGATGTTTCACTTAGCAGGGGTGAGATTATTCTACGGGGAGTGGGTGAGGATGCCAGGCATCTGGGTGACTGGCCCATTATCCAGGATAATGGGGTTCTGCCAACCTCTAGGTATGTGGGGGGGGGGCGGTGAGCATCTTCTCATTCTTCAGGGGTGCGGGGGACCATGCACAGTTCTTCCACGGCTTCTGTTCATGGAGCTCTTTGTTTCATCTCCTCTCTGCCACCCGTGTTCCCCTCCTCTGAGGGTCTTGTACTTCCCTTCTTTTTAAAGATTGGTTTATAAGATTGATTTATTTGAGAGAGAGAGAGAGAAGGAGAGAAAGAGAGAGAACAGGAGCAGCAGAGAGAGAGGGAGAGAGAGAATTTCAAGTAGATTCTGAGTTCAGGTGTGGAGCCTGACTTAGGGCTCGATCCCACTACCATGAGATCACGACCTGAGCCGAAACCAAGATTGGACACTTAACCAACTGCACCACCCAGATGCCCCTCCTTTTTTAAAGATTTTATTTTTAGGTAATCTCTACACCCCACATGGGGCTTGAACTCCCAACCCTGAGATCAAGAGTCGCATGCTCTACCAACTGAGCCAGCTGGACCACCCTCCTGCACTTCCTTTAAACCCTTCAAGAAAGCTAATCTGCTTGGGTGCCTGGTACTGGAAGCATGTGCTGGGCATAGCTCCAGGAGCAGGCCATGTCATAGGGCACTGGTCCTACAGATGACAGCCTTGGTTGGGGATCCTTGGCCCAGCTGTTACAAAGGTGGTGGGGTTACATTGTATGTTATCTGTTGCCACTCTAATGGCAGTAGTGGTTTCTAGAACTGCAGTGACAAAGTATGGCCACCTAACAGAAGTGTAGTTTGTTACAGTTCTGGGGACCAGAAGACTGAGTATAAGATAATCAGCAGGATTGTTTTTTTTCTGAAGGCTATGCGGGAGAGTCTGGCTCATGTCTCTTTGAGTGGTTTGCTGGCAATCCTGAGAATTCCTTGGCTCCTAGAAGCATAACCATAATGGACACCGTCCTCTCTTACGGCATTTTCCCTGTGTGAGTGTTTGTGTTCACATTCCTTCTTTTTATAAGGACATCAGTCGTGCTGGATTAGGAATTAGAAGCCTTTACATCAAACAGAACTGTTTTGGCGACTGTAAAATTCTAAGACTAGCCCAGCTGCTGATTTGTTAGCAATTTAGAACTTATTTCTTCTCTACTTCCTGCAAACTATATCTTTAATATGCAATTATAAATGTATGTCAGTGGGGAGCTTTGTTATTAAATACAATTAAAACTAACCTAATGCCAGGACGTCTGTGTGGTTCAGGTCACAATCCCAGGGTCCTGGGATCGAGTCCCACATCAGGCTCCCTGCAGGGAACCTGCCTCTCCCTCTGCCTATGTCTCTGTCTGTCTCTCTCTGTGTGTCTCTTATGTATGAATGAATGAATGAATGAATAAATAAATAAATCTTAAATAGAAATTAACCTAATGCCTTTTTAAGTTTAATCCTTTCCTAAACCATACCAAAGCACAGACCAGAAGACCACGTTGGTCTAAGGCCACTCCCGCCCCCCAGAAAGGAGTTATGCCACAAGTCTCCCATCTCTCTGAGCCCTGATCTGGGGAATAGCTATGACTAATCTAGCCAAATAACATTGTGGGGTAAACCAGCTTCCATCCTCTGGCCTGAGAACCTAGCCTCCATTTACGGTATTGTTCCCATGGGAAAATGAATTCCAAATTCCAAACAACTGATTTGTACATGAACTTTCACTCTGGAGGTTAGGAACTGCCAAAATGTATTCTCTTGTGGCTCAGTCTCCTGACAGCTTCCCATGAGTCGTGTCCCCTGTCTCCCTCCACATGTCCCACCACTCCTGTATACACGCTGGACCCTCATATGGCTCCTCTACTGTGAAGCCTCCCTTGAACCCCTGGATCCTTGGGCCTGGGCTACATTGCTACTGTGTTCGGCCTGTGTTGTAGAAAAATGTCCACAAGGGTCCTGACCTCTTATAGGATCTTCAGATCCTTGAGGGTGAAATGGTATTTTCTTTATCTTGTATCCTTCCAGGAAGAACACAGGGGATATAGCATTTATGAAGCACCTACTGTATGCCAGGCTCTGACACAATGCTTTCCTGCATTCTTTCTTTTTCTTACCCACCAGCACCTAGCTTTGGACCTAACATATAACGCATGCTCAGTAGATAACCCTGAAATGGACTGAAAATCCCCTGCTATGATGATTTCCATGCGGCCTCCTTTCCTTCGGTCTTCTGGCCACTGAAGCACACTCTCCCAAGCTCCCTGATGCATGAGGCTGAGGGAACCAGGCAAATGGCAGGATTAGCTCCCTGGGGAACTGTCATCTGGTGTCTCAGGGTAAGTTGGCCCCTCCTCTCCACCTCCTGCCCCAGCAGATGGGACTCAGTGAGTTTGCTGGGAACAGGAACAGATTGGATCCCCAGGACTCAGAATGTAAGAACAGGTGCACTGGGTAGAAAGCTCAGTCTGCAAACACAGGTGCACATGAGGTTTTAACTTTGTTTTTCGTGAATCGACTATTCTGCTGAAGTGGGTGGGGTGGGGGGCACCTAATTGCAGTTCCCTTTAGAAATGAGCTCCCTACTCTCCTGCTCCCACACCATTGTTGCGCTCCAGCCCCCCAAATCTTAGACTGTGCCAAGCCATCCCACTGGACAAATTCCACATGGTTACTACTGAGATGTTCATAGTCCCTGGCCCCTGGTCCCTATGCCCTCAAACTCTGCAAATTCTGTCTAAACTACCTCCCGCACCTAGACTTGCTCTCTTGCCATCCTTCCCAGGGGTTGCACATGAAGCTTTAGGGGTGTGTCAGGGAGCCAGGTCAGCTCTGTGCTGCTCCTGGGACCCAGGACCTCTCTGTCCTTGCAGGGCTAGCGTCCAAGGGGAGGGGATGCCCAGCTGCCTTCACTTGTCTTGAAGACATTTTATCTGCTCCAGGAAGGCCTCTCAACCTCAAGGACTTTGGCTAGACCTACAGAGACAGTCCAGGCTCTGGACTGATATTCAATGACTTTTGTTTTCTGCCCTGCAATAGCCCTGCCCAGAGACAATATACATTTGGAGGATTGGATAATGTGCACTTGCTGTACATTTGGAGGGATTGCAAAAATAATAATACAAGGACCAGGGGAAAAATTAATCAATAAATATATTGAAGTATTTATCCCAACCTTATAGATTGCCCCTAACATCAACTCTTTCACCAATAGCAGTCATGCCTTGATTTAGGTGCCAGGAACAGCTTGGGTAGGGTGCACTGCCACCTTCTCAGGGACTTCATGTCTTACTGTTGTCTGTCCCCAGCCATGTCACTCACTCTTTCTGGGACACCCTGATGCTGCTGGGAAGAGCCCTTGCTCACATTCCAATTGTCAGCACAGGCACAAAAGCAGATTATGGCAAGCGCTGGAATGAGAGTGGGAAAACCAATGAGTTTAGGCAAGTTAAGAAAGAAGGGATACATTTCCAGGAGGAGAGCAAGCAGGAAGTCTTCGTGGAGGAGGTGGCATTCAGTGTAAGGATTTATTTATTTTGAAAGATTTATTTATTTATTCATGAGAGACACACAGAGAGAGGCAGAGACACAGGCAGAAGAAGAAGCAGGCTCCTCAAGGGAAGCCTGATGTGGGACTTGATCCCAGGATTCCAGGACCACACCCTGAGTCGAAGGCAGATGCTCAACCACTGAGCCACCCAGATGTCCCCAGTGTAAGAATTTAGATGTATACATCAAAGGAGATAATCAATAAAACTACAGGATTGCCTACAGAATGGAAGAAGATACATATCTTAAAAAGGTTTGTAACCAAAATATAAAAAGAACTTATAAAACAACACTCCAAAAGCAAATAATCCAATAAAAATGGGCAGAAGACACAAGTAGACATTTTTCTAAAGAAGGCATGTAGATGGCCAATAGTTATAATAAGAGGCAGGGGCAGCAAGAGTGGCTGGCTGGGGAGCAGGGGTGATGGGGTGTATTGTACCCTGAGAATTTGCTCCAAAAGCAGAAGCTTTCTAATTTTTAAGCTAAAATGTTGACCTTATGAAAAGATGTGTGAGGGAGCAGAGGAAAAGCAAGACCATGGAATTATAGGGAGGGTGTTCAAAGTCTGAGACGGTATCACTGAGTGGTTCTGAGCAGGCTTGAGAGCCAGACTGCCAGGGATCAAATCCTGGCTGTGCTCCTGACCAGCTGCATGCCCTTCACCAATTTCAAAAGCCCTCTATCCTATGGATTCCCAAGCTGCAATGTGGAGATAATAATAATCCTCATGGGGGTGCCAGTTGGTTAGGTCCAACTCTAGATTTCAGCTCTGGTCATGATCTCAGGGTTGTGAGATCAGGTGCCTAGTTGAGTTTGCATTCAGCATGGAGTCTGCTTGAGATTCTCTCCCTCTCCCTCTACCTCCTCTCATGCACTCTCTCTCTCTCAAAAAATAAATAAAATGATAATAATAATCTTCATAAAGTGGGTATGCAAATGAGTTAACACACGTAAAAGACATAGACTGGTACCTGGTACATAGTAATGGCTCAGTGGATGTCAACAATGTTGGTGACAATGATGGTGGTGGTGATGGAGGTGATGATGGGCTCCCCTACCAATCAAACATTCTAGGGTACCTCTGTCCCCAATCCACTCCCAGCCCCACCTCCCAATGTTAGATCTCAGCTATGCTTCCGATTTCAGGCAGGAGAAGATGCTCGTGCCTCCCAGGTCTCAAGTCCCTAATTCTGTGACCATCTCCCTGTTGCCAACCCCTATCTCCTATTTCTGCTTGTCTGTCCCTCAGGAGTAGGGTCTGGGAGAGGCGAGCCCTGTTGATAGAGGCAGTATGTCATGCATGGTCATCAGAGCAGGTTGAAGGCAGAGCTGCTTCCCCAGCAGGGCAGTGGCCCTTGCCCTTGACTTCACCTTTACTTGCTTCAACTTTCTACTTAGTGACATCTACCCTGACAGAGGCACAAACTTGACCCAGATCTCACAGCTAATGAATGGCCAAGGCTGGATTCAAACTCAGGGAGTCTGATCTTTCACCACTGCACTAAAAGCCACTGCTGTGGGTCCTGGGTCCAGGTATCAAGGAAGTTCCTTGAATCTTGAAACTTTGAGTGGTCTTGCCAGGTCAATGCTGATGAGCCTAAATGGAATTACCATAAGTATGTAATAAATAAATTATAAAAAAGCAAAAATTCAGGCCCCAACTCAGAAAAATCAATTCCTTCTATTCCAGTGCAAACAACTCCAAAACTTTGTTGACTTAAATCCACAAAACTCAGGCACCTGGCTGGCTTGGTCAGTGGAGCATGTGACTCTTGGTCTTGGAGTTTTAAGTTTGAGTTCCATGTTGAGTATAGAGATGACTTTAAAAATAAAATCTTTAAAAACAAAACAGAATGAAACAAAACTCACAATACTCATGTTTGCTTGTGATTCTACAATATAGGTAGAGCTTGGCAGGAACAGCTCATCTCTGCTCCACATGGCATTCTTTGGGGCCACTCCACTGAGGATGTAGTTCTAGGAGGGTGCACTCACTTGGCTGGAAACTGATGCTGGCTGTTGGCTGAGGGCGCAGCTGGGGCTATCAGCCCAGGGACCCTCCTCCTGTGGCCTCTCCACAAAGCTAAGTCCAATTTCTGTAGCATGACAGCTGGGTTCCAAGAGGGAGGACCCCAAGAGGACAAGCCCAGTGTGCAAGCATTTCTTATGTGTCTGCTGGCATCTTCTTGCTAATGCTGCACTGGCCAAAGCTTGTCACTTGGCCAAGCCCAGAGTCCATGTAAGGGGGACTACACAAAGGCATGAGCACTAGACGGTGCAGCTTATTGAGAGCCAGCAAAGCGGCAGTCCACCTCCACTTATTTTTCCTAAGGCTCACCCCTCCTACTCTTGACCTCCTCTCTGCCAGTACCACCCCCAAATCCTTGCTCCCAACCACTTTCCTCTTTCTCTCCTCAGCCATTGTTCTCTCTTCACTGAACTGCCCCTTTTCAGCCAACAAACCACTTGAGTCACAGCTGTCCCCAAACAGCTTCCCTCAGCCTTGCTTCCCCTTAACCCTCTCCATTCCTTCCCTTTCAAAATTCTTCAAAGAGCTGTTGATGCTGGAAGCAGAAGAAATAATCTAAAGTCAGTTTACTGAATATTCTGATTTGCTCACTTAAAAAATATCTTTAATATCTTCAATGAATATGAAGATATACTTTCTATTAATGTATTAATGAATGTATTCAATAATATACTTTTCATGAATATAAGTAAAAGAAAAATGTATTCATAAGAGGCCTAAACTATGCTATGACCCTTGGCTTACAGTAAATTGATATTCCATAAAAAAATATACTCATGGGATGTCTGGGTGGCTCCGTGGTTGGGCGTCTGCCTCTGGCTCAGGGCATGATCCTGGGATCCTGGGATCGAGTCTGGCATCAGGCTCCCTGAAGGAAGGCTGTTTCTCTCTCTTGTTTGTGTCTCTGCCTCTCTCTCTGTATCTCTCATGAATAAATGAACAAAATCTTTATACACACACACACACACACTCATGTTTTGTTGGGAAAACTTTCTTCAAAATTAGTTTTTAATGAATTTGCCAAAATTGGTACAAATCCCTCAATTGAAAAATTCTAATCCATCCACCCACCCATCCATCTATCTATCCATCCATTCATCCATTCATTTATCCTACAGATATTTACTGAATGTCATTATGTGCCCAACATTTGGGACAAATGTAATCAAACACAGACTTGGCCCAGGCCTTCACGGAGTTGACAGTCTAATAGGGGAGGCAATTGTGACTCAAATGATTGTTTAAAAGAAACAATCAAACTGCAAGTATGACTAGTGCTACCAAGTAGAGGCACTTAGTGCCCTGACAGTCTATATTATGGGGTTTGATCTGCCAGGTGAGAGTTGGGGGTTGTTCTCCTTCAGAAGGGCTGCTGTTGGAGGCTAGAGCTGATGGATAAGTAGGAGTTAAGTAGGTGAAGAGGAGCAAGTGGAGCTTCCAAGCAGAGAAGAAACGCCTTGAGATGGGAAGAAGCATGACAAACACAGGGGCCAAAGTCTTCTTCAGTCTTCATTAGCATCTCTACCTTCGATATCCCTTAGGTGTGTTCCCCAGACACTGTTCACTGGCTAAGCCAACAGATGCTTTCAATTACTTGCATGCTGTTTTCACTACAGGGGTAAAGGTGACCATGTGACATACTTCTGGCCAAAGGGACACAAATGTCTATTGAAGGCCCCAGGGAAAGCTTCTGCTTTGCTTTTTTCTTTTCTTTCTTTCTTTTTAAAATATTTTTTCAAAGATTTCATTTTTAAGTAATCTGTCCCTCCAAAGTGGGGCTCAAATGCACAACCCCCGAGATCAAGAGTTGTGTGCTCTACCACCTGAGCTAGCCAAGTGTCCCTGCTTTCCTTTTTCTTATCTTGAACATGGTTGTGATACCTGGAGCTACAGCAGTTATCTTGTGACCATGAAGAAACAGCAGGAGGGAAAGCCAAGAGGATTACAGAGATCCTTGCTAGTCATGACATCACTGGGCCACTTTAACCCCCAACATCCAACACCTCCAAACTTCTTATTATATAGGAAAAATGAACTCCTATTTGTTTGAGCCAGTGAAAGTCAGGTTCTTTTTGTTACCTGCAGCTGAATACACTTGATATACTCAGGTTTCTATCCTTGACCTTTTTATTTTTCCACAGACTCTTACAAGGCATTCCCATGACTTTACATACAGCCTATTATGTCTAGACATGCAGATTTAGACCAAATCCCTATCTTTCTCTTGAGCTCTACTCATGTGTATCCACATCGCCTCAGGCTTGTGTCACAGGCCATGTCTGGTATTTTTACTGTCAGTATCTTTGCTTCAAGCCTTTTTGCTTCATAACTAATTGGCTGTAAGACAGTTTTGCCATAAAAGATAAAATCACAAAAAATAAAGAGGGGCATTCATTAAAAGGACATAATGAAACATGAAAAATGAATGACAAAATTAAAAACACTATTGAGAACTACAAAATATTTGAGTACATTCAAAATGTATAGTGTAGATTCATGGCAGTACTGTGCAAATAACTGTTTTTATTTTGTGGACTGTACCTAAGCACTTGTCTTCAAAATCTTTCCTTCATAGTATTAGAGTATTACACTTTTTCTCCCTTTTGCTTGATTTGTCTTCCTCATTTGGCATCCTGCTTTTCCTTTATTTGCTAAAATTTTTCCTTTATTAAAAGAGGTATCAGTTTTCAAATACTAGATGCATATTTGTAACTGAGCTTTATATTATGTTGTGAGAGCCTTCCACAGTGTTGCTTGTCCTTGGTGTATTGTCAAATATCCACTGATAGACATTCCAAAGTTATATGGGAAATGTTGGTTCCATACTGTGCATCATTGCATAGACCATTTTGAGGACTAATATTCATATAATATAAAAACGGGAGCCAGCTCCTGTAGGGATACCTGGCTGGCTCAGTTGGCAGAGGATCACACTTGATCTTAGGGTTGTGAGTCAAGCATCATGTTGGGTGTAGAGATTTCTTTTTAAGAATGGGAGTACTGAGTCAATGGAGAAGTGAGAGCAAACTATTAACCAGTTGATGAAACCAACAAACTATCAACAGTTATTTATCTTTTAGGTCAGAATTGCCTTATGGCCAATTATGTCGTGAAAATTCTGCAGCAAAATGCTTACATTGACACAACCTAGAGCCAGGGTGCTTGGATAATTCAGTCAGTTAATCATCTGCGTTAGGCTTAGATTGTGATCCCAGGGTCCTGGGATCAAGCCCTGCATCAAGGTCTCTGCTCTGCGGTGAGCCTGCATCTCCCTTTCCCTCTGCCTGCCACTCTGCCTATTGTGCTTTCTCTCTCTGCCAAATAAATAAATAAATAAATAATAAATAAATAAATAAATAAATCTTTTAAAAAAGAAATTACCTAGAACCCTTATAGGCAACTCAAGCCCAATATATCCCAATATAAGTTTATATTTTCTCCTAAACCTCCTTATTTTTCTGTGTTCCCAAATTAATTGACTATCTCACTATTTACTCCTCATTTTCCCACAGTGCCTAATGCCTTCCAACTCTTTTTTAGGTTCTTATTTTTGAAAGGCTGAAGTTCAGCTGCTGTAACAAAGACCCCCAAGTAACAGGGATAAAACAAGGTAAGAATTTATTTCCCTGTCACATAACCATAACCCGCTGGGAATAAGCAATACAGGCTGGTCTGGGAGCTTTATGGTGGTGGAATCTAGCCTCCTCCTAACATTCTGTTGTTCGGCCACCACTGAGTCATCTTCCTTAACATGGGCCCTTCCTTAGCTTGACTTGCCCTCACAGGTAGATCACAGCTAGCTGGCAGGGGAGAATTTACAGGTGGTCCTTTAATGAGATCTCCAGGAAATTGTGTGTATTACTTCTGCTTTCATTCCATTTACTAGAACTTAGTCATATGACCACACTGTGCTGCAAGGGAGGCTGGGAAATGTAGTCTTTATCCTGGATAGCTATGTGCCCAGCTAACATTTGGAGACTGTTGTTCTTATACAAGGGAAGGATGGACATTAGAGACAACTGCCAGTCTCTGCCATTCCCTATCATCTGAGCTGGGCTTTTTCAGTAGCTTCCTCACTAGTCTCCCTGGTCTTTCTCTCCCCTGTCTGCCCTTCATGGCACAGTCAATAGGATCTCTCTAATGCTCAGATCTGAGCTCTTCTGTACCCGATTTTAAGACTCTTTGGGGTGCTTGGCTGGCTCAGTTGGTAGAGCGTATGACTCTTGATCTCAGGGTCATGAGTTCAAGCCCCATGTTAGGTGTGGACCTATTAAATAAATAAATAAATAAACCTTCAAAAAAAATTTAAAAATAGGGGACCTGGGAGGCTCAGTGGATTAAGCATCTGCATTTGGCTCAGGTCATGATCTTGGGGTCCTGGGATATAGTCTCACATTAGGCTCCCTGCTGAGTGGGAGGTCTACTTTTCCCTCTCTGCACCTCCCCTCCACCCTGCTCATGTGTGTTCTCTCTCTCTCTCAAATAAAAAAATATTTTTAAAAAAAATTTAAATAAAAACTCTTCACCAGAACTCAGTGCTTATAGGTTAAAATCTAAACACTTAAAATAACATTCAAGACCATTTACAGACTCACAGGCCCCAACTTGCTTTTCCAACCTTGATCACTGTTTTTTCTTTTTTCTCCCTCACCAACTCCACACTCAACCTCACCTTTATCAGCTCCTAGCACTCCTTTTGGCATTCATCCCTTTGATGTTTTGATAATACACTCCCTTCGTGTGCAGTGCTTCTCCTGCGTTCTCTGCTTCCACATACCACTTATACTTCAAGACCCCAGTGGAATGGCACTTTACTCTGTGAGTTCTACTCTGGCTCTCATCCCTAGGAAGGATTAATTGCTCCTTTCCTTATGCTATAACAGTATTTGGTATAAGTCTGGAGAAGAGAACATATCAAACCAGAATCTATTATGTGTTTGTGTCTTTTCTATTAGATTGCAAGCTTAAGAGGGTCAGGAATTCTATCTTCAGAGCCTTGCTTGTGGTAGGTGTGAAATAAATGTTAAAAAAAAAAAAAAAGGCCATATCTGACGTGGAAAAATTCCCCTCAGCACCCATCAGGGGACGGACATCCCTATTTATTTTTAGATTCTCTCAGGTCCTTTTAAAGACTTAAAATCTCTCTCACAATATAGACATTAATAATAAACTTGAGGGGAAAAATAATACATTTATGTATTTGCTTTTATATGTGCAAGATATCTCTGGGAATATCCACAAGAAACTGTTATATTTCATCAAAACTAAAGTGTCATCAATCCCAAGATGTTTTGTTATTTTGTATCTGACAAAGACATAAAAAAGCCTGCCAAATGGAGAGACAAAAGATCCAGAATAGCCAATACAATTTGAAGAAGAAGAACAAAGTTGGAGGATTGATATTACCCTCTTCAAGACTTATTATAAAGCTACAGTGATTAAGACACCATGGTAGTGTGGAGGAATAGACAAGTTCATCAGTGGAACAGAACACAGAGCCCAGAAATAGATCCCTATACATATAGTCAACTGATGTTTGATAAAGGAGCAAAGGCAATATAATGAAGGAAAAATAATGTTTTCAACAAATGGGTTTGGAACAACTGGACCTCACATGCAAAAAATTGAATCTAGACACAGACCTTAAACTCTTCAGAAAAATTAACTCAAAATGGATCATAGACCTAAATGTAAAATGCAAACCTATAAAAAATGCTGCAGGAGGAAATCTAGAGAACCTTGGGTATGGTGATGATTTTTAAAATATAACACCAAAAATGCAATCCATTAAAGAAATCATTGATGGACTAGACTTCATGAAAGGTAACACTTCTGCTCTGTGAAAGACACTGCCAGGGGGATGAGAAGACAAGGCACAGACTGGAAGAAAACATTCACAAAAGACAGTTCTGATAAAGGACCATTATCCAAAATATACAAAGAACTCTTAAAACCCATCAATGCAAAAACAAACGATCTGACTTAAAATTGGGCAAAAGATTTGAAAAGACATCTCCCTAGAGAAGACATACAGATGGCAAATAAGCATATGAAAAGGTGCTTCACATCATACCTCATGAATGAAATGCATATTAAAACAGCAACGGCAGAGTGCCTGACTGGCTCAATCAGTGGAGCATGTGACTCTTGATCTTGGGATTGTGAGTTCGAGCCCCATGTTGGGTATAGAGATGACTTAAAAATAAAATCTTAAAAAACAAAACAAAACAGAATGTAACAATGAGATATTATTAGGATGACCCAAATCCGGAATACTGACAACACCACATGCTGATGAGGATTTGAAGCAACACAGACTCTCATTCATTGCTGGTGGGAATGCAAAATGATGCAGTCACTCTGGAAGACAGTTCAGCAGTTTCTTACAAAATTAAACATACCCTTACCATACAATCCAGCAATTGTGCATCTTGGTAGTTACCCAAGGGAAATGAAAATTTATGTCCACCCAAAACCCTGCACAAAGATGTTTATAGCAGCTTTATTCATAATTGCCAAAACTTGGAAGTAACTAAGATGCTCTTCAATAGATTGGCTTTTTGGAAGTCTCCATCATACACCCATAGTTCATTTCAAGGTTATAGAAGAAAACAAATCCTCTGTTTTCAATCTCCTAAGCCTTTTTTGCAAGGGCTGTGAAATGACTTATGTCCCTTGTAAATAATGGTTTTTTAATTCTTTTTTGGGTGTGGACAGATGGGTGGAGTGAGGGAGGAGGTTAACATTTATCCTTGTTAAATAGGATGCTGTTGGTGGCAGCCCATTGGTCTAAAACTCTCGGCCCACTGTTCTCAAACATCAGAGCCACTTGGAGGGCTTATTAAAACAAATTTCTGGGCCCCATATCCAGAGTTGATTCATTAAGTCAGGATAGAGACCAAGAATTTGCATTTCTGACAAGTTCCCAAGTGATGTTGATGATGCTGGTCTAAGGACCACACTACTACTACTACTACTACTACTACTACTACTACTATATTGCTGCTGCTGCTTCTTGAAGAGAAAAAATAATACATTTTTTGTATTTATTAATTTTGCTTCACGTGATATGCTTTGTCCCGTTTTCTGTATGTATGTATGTGTTCTTTTTAAAATGGAATATGTATCCCTCCAATATCTGGTATTTTGGCCCATGAACTTTTGTTTCCTTGTCTTTGGGAATGTTCATGCCTTTTTGTTGTTGGGGATGCTCATGCCTTTTGGGGATATTGCATTTCCCTGTGAGTCACAGAGAGAGGCTTCTCACATCCAAGCTTCTCTCTGCTTCTATAGCTTCTCTAGCATTTACTTGGTGGACAGGAGCCCATGCTAGATTGCTGGTTCATGGGAAATTCGAAGAGACTCTTCTTCTTTTTTTAAGATTTTATTTATTTATTCATACACACACACACACACACACACACACACACACACAGAGGCAGAGGGAGAAGCAGGCTCCATGCAGGGAGCCCCACACAGGACTCGATCCAGGGTCTCCAGGATCACACCCTGGACTGAAGGCGGCGTTAAACCGCTGAGCCACCCGGGCTGCCCCGAAGAGACTCTTCCATCTCAACTTCTTTCCTCTATAGATATATTATATCTATAAAATAATGTGGGTAGATTAGGTCAGGGTCATACACTCAAACGCCCTCTGGTTTGATTGTAAACAGATTACTATAATGAATGAAGCTGGCTAAGGGTGAGGCAAGAGGGAATGAGGGAGTCTGGGGTCAAGTGGAGTATGCACATTCCTGCTTTATCTGTTGAGGGTGGTGATGCTCATGGCCGGGCAGTGATGTAGACCAGTGTTATCATGAAGCCAGAACGGTAGATTTAATAGGAAAGTTCCCCATTTACTTAAAATGTCTGAGAATTCAGGGCACCTGAGTGACTGGGTTGGTTGAGCACCTGACTCTCAATTTTGGCTCAGGTTGTGATTTCAAGATCATGAGATCGAGCCCTGTGCCATGCTCTGTGCTCAGCAGGGAGTCTATCTGAAGTTTCTCTCTCTCTCTCACTCGTGCTCTATCTCTCTCTCTCAAATAAATAAATAAATCTTAAAAAATAAAATGTCTTAGGTTTGAATTCAGCTGGGGGTCGCAAGTCTGCCATCCCTGGCTTTTTAGGGCCAAAAAGGTTTTTTTCAGATTTAACAAGCCAGGAGTCTTGGAGTCTAGAGTATTCCCTTGAGTGACCTGCCAGGGTGAGAACTTCCTCAAAAATGGAAACGAGGCCTGTCTGGCATAACCTGTTCTTAGCAAGCCCACACTGGAGCCTTGTCCAGCTCGCCAGTCTGCACTTCTTAGAAAATGCTTGTTCCTCTTTTGGAAAGTCAGAACATTTGCCCATCTTCAGTCAGGTGGAGCCTCACCCGTTCTTAAAAATTCCTCAAAGATTACAAACACTGAGGAGGCCTTGGAACTTAACCAGAGAGGCCCTTGTTGACTTTAGAAGTTATTGGTTTTTAAAAAATTCTACTTTTTAAAAATAAGCCTCACCTCATTCTACACTTAGGTTTTTCCCAAACTCTCTTGTTACAGTATTCCATCACCATTTAAACAATGTTTGTCTTGACTCTAAATTCAGACCAGGTTTTGACCGCTTTTTCTCATATATCCCTTCCTCAATTCATATCAAATCAATATGGAGTCCTATCATAGTTGTGTGATGTTAGGAAAGTCACCCAAACTCTCTGTACCTCCATATTCCCTTCTACAAAGTGAGAGAATTCAACTGGGTGGTCTTCAAGTTTATTTCTACAGCGAGGTTTTTGGGTTAGGGATCTTTGACAATTGGTTAAAAACTATGGACACTTGGGGTGCCCAACTGGTTTAGCTGGTGGAGCATGCAACTCTTGATCTCAGGGTCGTGAGTTTAAGCCCCACATTGGGCATAGAGATAACTTTAAAAAAAAATCTGTGGATCCTTATTTCAGAAAAAAAAAAAAAAGATTACATGGCTTATACTAGTTTACCTTGTTGCACTTGCATTTGCCAAGACCAGCATTATGTTTTCTTTTAGAAGACAGTTCTCCCCACTCCAACAATTTGGTTCTAGATGAGCTGCCAATAAAAGTGCTCCCCCCAACTCTGTGCAGAAGAGTGGGCATATCAAGTCCTTTTCTGTTTTTGTTTGTTTCTCTTCTTTTGAATGGAACCAAAAAGGAAGATTCTTTTTCCTCTTTGGTAGAAAGTCAAAGGTATGAATCCGGATCTGCCTGGGGCCATTTTCCTGCTTTGCAAAGAAAGCCTTTCTGTGTAGACCTGAGGGAAGAAAGAGGCTCAGAGATTGAGGGATTGGGAGGGAAGAGGAGAGAGATTTCTCCTGGTATTTCAGTCCTGTATCTAGCTGTCCCTGACACCCATTTCTACCTTTTTAAACATTTGGTTCAGTGAACTAATAAATTCCTTTGTTTTGTTTTGTTTATGTGAGTTTGAGTTGACTAACTGACATTTATAGCAAAATGAATCCTGGTTAGTACAGGTTAAACATTAGCATCTTTTATACCATCAACCCTTATACTTCAATACTGTCCCATTCCTTGTCCTTGTTGTCTTCCCAAAGTCTATCTTCTTTTAACGCACCTTTAAAATGTGTTATGTAACTCTGTACACAAGGGCTCAACTGGTTTTGCTGAAATCAAACAGAATTTTAGTTATTATCTTCTATGTACTTCATGTTTTCACCTCCCTTCCCATAAGACTATGTTTTGGAGGACAGGAACCTGTGCCTGGGTGGCTCAATTGGTTCAGCATCTGCCTTTGGCTCAGGTCATGATCCCAGAGTCCTGGATGGAGCCCCATGTTCGGGCTTCCTGCTTAGCAGGGAGCCTGCTTCTCCCTCTCCCTCTGCCCCTCCACCCTGCTCATGCTCTGTGTGTGTCTCTCTCTGTCAAATAAACAAATAAAATCTTAAAAGAAAAAAGTTCTGAAAAGTGCTTTGCACATAGTAGAACTCACAAAATGCTGGGAATTGTGAGGACAGGATGGATGCATCATGAGAGGAGCCCACTAACCTCATGCACTGTGACACTCTTAAACATGCCATGGGGATCCCTGGGTGGCGCAGCTGTTTGGCGCCTGCCTTTGGCCCAGGGCGTGATCCTGGAGACCCGGGATCGAATCCCACATCGGGCTCCCGGTGCATGGAGCCTGCTTCTTCCTCTGCCTGTGTCTCTGCCTCTCTCTCTCTCTCTCTCTCTCGGTGACTATCATAAATAAATAAAAATTAAAAAAAAAAACAAAACATGCCATGAATGCTGGCAGCACTGAGAGCCTGAGTCTCATGGATGACGACAAGGTCACAAGGCAAAGGAGACCCTCCTGCCAGGAGTCCCAGGGTCCAGCCTGGAAGTGGAGAGCACACGTGACTCCCAACAATATCCCACTTCCCTTGGGAATCCCAGTCAGCCATGGCTAAGGAGGACAGCAGCTTCTGGAACTTCCCCCAGTGAAACAGAGCACCAGCAGTGAGAGCCTAATTACTGACAGTAGTGGCCACAATCACCGTCTGTTTTTAACCTGGGAGCCCCTGGCCTGGCCAGTGGGTCCCTGTCCTGAGGCCCTGGGAAGCTCCTGCAATTATATATAGCAAGGGAGCTGGGTACACACATAGCACACCCATCCCTACACTAGGGACGTTGTTAGCAGACAAATAGCATGCTTTATTTACTTACGTAACTGCAATCTTCCAAAGACATGTTCTCAAGCAATGGATATTAAAAGCACATTTACTGTCATGAACGTGCGGGGAGCTGGGGGTGGATGTGTGACGGTGTGATACCACCAGGGAAGTGTTTTGACTTGAAGGAGCGTCCTTGACATCCCAGAACCACTGCTTGGATGGTGGTGGAGGGGGGCTAGAAAGCAATGGGTCTGGTTAGCCGCTAGGGGGTGCTGGGGAAGCAGGACACCTTAAATTTGGGCAACGCGTTTCCCTCGCCGGCTCTCAGAGGCCTGGGGTGGGGCTGCTTTTCCAGACCGAGCCGAAGGCACGTGGCCCGTGGGGACTGGGTGGGGACAGACCTGCGTCGCCCAGTCTCGTGCTATGGGTTCTTCCCGGCTTCCGCTACCAGGAAAAGCCAGGGAAGTTCTGCACCCCCCCGGAGTGAGAGGGGGGTAAGCAGCCCCAGAGATGTCTCTTAGCTTCATTACACTTCTAAATTGGGCTTCTACGTCCAGGCCACTTCTCCAGCCCCTGAGCCAGCTGTGTTCCTTCCCGCTCCTTCAGGCATTGAGGGCATCAGGGTAAGACGGGGAGAGGACAGGGGAGACAAGCATTTCTCCCGACAATGATCTTGTTGTCTCCCCTTGCAGGCAACGGGACACCCACTTCTGGGCAGCAGCCACCTCAGTTTTTCCAGATGAGTGGGTGTCCAGGAAGTACCCACCGAGGCGCCTCCAGCAGAATGAGTCACTCACTGGTAAAATGGCAAAAGAATGTATTTGCCGAAACCACAGAGACATTTTGCCCAGGATCTGGAAGCCTGGGGCTTTTCCGATGCTGCTTTGGTGTTGTTTGGCACTGGCCAAGGTGACCCACTGCAGCGGCCCAGAGAAGGTTTCCTGTCCCTTAAAGAGCCCTTTGGGTA